>NC_139605.1:124077660-124545160 GCF_964270895.1 Podarcis filfolensis
AATCGGGTAATGCACTGCACCATTCATTCATTTATCCACTCACCCTGCTGTGTCCTGGCTGAAAGGAGTCTTACTGTTACTAGCCAGTCAGGGTAGCAACTCCATGACATTCTCAATGGGGCATGGATTACCCCTCTTGTTTATGATGCCACTAAGCCTCTTGCCTTGCCTCAATCTTGATGGCTGCTGAGTGATCGGGGGAGGGGGGGAGTTAGTACACCCAATCTGGAATATGCATAGCATATCTGTGAGCATTAGCTACATTGTTTACTACCACTGCATGAGAGTCACCAGCTTCTGCTTCTCACATCTGATCAATAAACCACTGCACCACTGACAGCATCTGCAGAGCATCCCACACCTGCCTTGGGGAGCAACACAAATCCCATTTACGATGGAAACTTATTAGGCTGTTCACAGCCAGCCACAATTCCCTCCAAGGCCCACCAGATAATTCAGTCTACCCAGAAAGTGGAGCCTATGTTATAATTGGTGATTATGGCAAGCAAGTGGTTAAAAGCATTATGGAATAGCCAGCTTTTAAAATAGACCCAAATGAAGAAAAACACCTGTATGAATTGCATCGTTCTTGCTAGCAGTAATAAGACCATGGCTGGGGCAGCAATCTTCATTAGTCCCTAATATTGTTCCCCAAGCTTCTTTCCCGCTGCTCAGAACCATGATGCTTCCTGCTTGTCTTTTTGTTGTTGTTGTTGTTTAGTCGTTTAGTCCTGTCCGACTCTTCGTGACCCCATGGACCAGAGTACGCCAAGCACTCCTGTCTTCCACTGCCTCCCGCAGTTTGGTCAAACTCATGCTGGTAGCTTCGAGAACACTGTCCAACCATCTTGCCCTCTGTCGTCCCCTTCTCCTAGTGCCCTCAATCTTTCCCAACATCAGGGTCTTTTCCAGGGAGTCTTCTCTTCTCATGAGGTGGCCAAAGTATTGGAGCCTTAGCTTCAGGATCTGTCCTTCCAGTGAGCGCTCAGGGCTGATTTCCTTCAGAATGAATAGGTTTGATCTTCTTGCAGTCCATGGGACTCTCAAGAGTCTCCTCCAGCACCATAATTCAAAAGCATCAATTCCCTTAAAAGACACATATTCCACCAATTGTTGGCAGGGACCATAATTCAGAGAGAGAGCACAAGCTTTGTATTCAGTTGGGCCCAAGTTCACTCCTTGCAGGATAGGCCCATCCCCATGGGGTCTTTCAATTAAGTCATAAAGAGTAGGTTATTTATTCTGAATCAAACTGGCACTTAATAGCAGAAGCACCAGGCTGAGGGGGTCAACTGACATGATCATCCAGACTCTGATGGTTGGAAAGCTGTCCAGAAGAGGGGACAGCCTTCATCCATTGATCACCCCTTCTCCTAACCTCCCTCAGCACCTCACTACTTAAAGGGCAGCTCCTTCCTCGTCTTCTCTCTCTCTCTCTCTCTCTCCTTGCTCCCCACCATTCCATCACCCAAACACTTCGCATACCCTTGTCAGCAGAAGATCTTCAAAGCAGGGCACTAGATTAAATGTGCTCACAGTCTGAATGTACTAATAAGAGGAATACAAGTCTCAAAACATGAACACTCAAATACAAAATGATAGTAAAGTTGGATTATATTAAATAATGGACATAACTTGAGCCAAACTGGTTCTTAAATGTGCCTATTTAGATCTTAACAAAGTGATTTTATGAAGTCAAGGCTTCTCCACAACAATCCAATTCCTCATCTTCCCTCCTCATGGATGATGATAGAACATACACAGAGCCCCCTCTCTCACATCAGGCTCACCCCCTCCCTTCCTGTCCTTTGCCTCCCACCCAAAGGACCATAGTTTTCTATTGACCTCTACCCTCACGATTGGATCTCACCTTAGCCTAACACAACCCCAGACTATATCTTCTCCAGAGGCTGACCCTCAGGCCCTGCTAAAGGATTGAAACGTTTGCTAATTTATAAGTATAATGTCCCTGGGAAATTACAGTGATGGGGGCGGGTCTAACTAGCACTGTGCTTTGCATAAACTGTTGAGGCCAAATACCTGGACGCTCATCTTCCCAGCCACATTCCCGTGAGAGTCACATGATCTCATGTGTTTACTGGCACTGTGCTGAGAGCACAGCACCCTAAAACGGGATGTTCCAACTTGAGACAGTTGAAGGCTATGGCTTGGCAGTGCACCCAATTGCCCTTTAAGAGGAGGAGGAGCACACTCCAAAAGATAGAGTGTTTGCCCCTGCTTCAGCTGCACCCCATCAGCATTTTAGGAGTTATCCCACACCAGCTGAGTAGCCAAGATTTATGTGATTTTGGGTGGATTCCTCTGCTTGTACCATGTGGTGCATTCTTCTGCCGTCACCCACCCTCTGCATCCATCCATCCATCCATCCCCAAACTCCCACCAACCTGTGACAACCCCAAATAGCAAAAGAAAATGAAATTGTAGCTGCTTTATGCCTCCGTCTTGCTGCTTGTCTTTCTACCCCCTCTCTGCCTTGATTGTTTGGCGAATAGTTCGGGGACCCCATCTGCTCAGCATTCAATCCTTGTCGTGGGCTGTCAGGCGTAGGAGAGTGTTTGGGGGACAAGTTATAAATTGAATGCATTTCAATCTACAGGTGAGGGAAAGCAATAGCTGAGGTCTCCAGCGAATGGAGGAATTATGGCCAGTAAGCACATATTGCAATATACGGCCAAAATAATTTCTAGCTAACTTCTAGCTTTAATAACTAGGTTATTAAAGCTGCCTGTCCGCAGAAAGAGGCACTGTACTCTTTGATGATTGTCCCTACAATTGGTACAAAAGCCCCTAAGACTAGGCTGGGGGCCTCCAAGTATTTTACCAAGCTTGAACCAGCACCTTGGTGGGAAGGCTCTAAGCACTAGGCCTCACTCTCCCACACACCTCTATATACAATCTCTCTCCCAGTTGCAGCTGGCATTGGCCAAGAATAATAAGCTGCAATGGCCCAGTGGGAAGGGGGCTTCCCTCCATTAAGCAGGGACGCAAGGCTGTAATATCTGTAGCACTTCAACTTAATTGGGCTGAAAATGAAGAAAAAAGAGCAAGCCCGATGAAGCTGTCAATCTCACTGAATTAAGACACAGAACAGTCTTCCCCACTCCCCTTTCTTCCCCCTGCTGAACAGCCTGCAATTTAAAATGTAAGAGACAAGCAGCATAAAAAATTCCAAAAAATCAAGGGCTCTGACAAGGGTTATGCCTACCTGTCCTCCAGGTTCTGGTCCTCCTGTGTGTGTGTGAGCACGCGCGCATGTGCATGCATCCATGTGCATGCATGTATAGGCCAGAAGCTTCTTATGAGAAGCTTCTTATGAGCAAAGTTGAGATTTTTGAAATCCAAACCAGACAGTAGCAGCATCTTTACTCTGTCTGCATGCTCAAAGCATGCTCAATCCAATGCATAGACATGAGCATCAGGCCACGGACTGTGTCTGCTTAGGAACAAAAGAAGCTGCCTTACACTAACTTTGACCCTTGGTCCATCTTGCTCGGTATTGTCCATCTATCCATCCATCCATCCCCAAACCACCACCAACCTGTGACAACCGCAAATAGCAAAAGAAAATGAAATTGTAGCTGCTTTATGCCTCCATCTTGTGGCTTGTGGACAACAATTTTCATCACTGCCAACTGGGGCTGATAGGAGTTGTAAGTCCAAAACATCGGGAGGCTACCAGGTTGGCGATGGCTGGTCTGCTCTACTCACAGACTGGCAGTGGCTCTCCAGTGCTCCAGACAGGATGTGTGCCCAGTCCCACCTGTAGAGGCCAGGGATTGCACCTGCACACAAAGCATGTGCTCTGCCATGGAACTATGCCCCCTCTCCTTTTGGAGGAAGCTTGGTTCCAGGGCCCCAATTCATAGTTGCAGATTACACATGAGTAGTTCCTCCATAGCTGCCTTCTCTGTTGAGCCAAGGGCTTTGTGATTAGAGCCACATACCCACAAGGGGCAGCTGCAGCTGCAGCAGAGGTGGCTCTCATGCTGGCTTTCCTGTGCAACCCGGTCTGTCTGGGGCTCCACCACCAGCCCAACCCCATCCGGCTCCCATAACTTTTGAAATCAAAAGTTGACAGTCCTACACTCCTGCCAGTTGAAGCAGGACTTTCCAATCTCCCCCCACCCAGCCCACCTCCCTTATAGGGGCGAAAAGGGACTTTTAGTACAGAACTATGAATGTTGGGTTGTCTTCTGTTTTTCAGGTGTCCAAAAATATTTTCAGGTCCCTGAGTTCTGGTGCTGAGGATATCACTGATTTATAATGAACTAGATATGAGATTATCTATAAACTAGACCAAGTTCAAGTTCATAAGCTTATTGTTCTAGCCAAGGGCCATGGCAAATTTATATTAGGCAATAGTATTAATAAAATAATACATAGCGTACATCCATAATATAAAAATCCATAATATAAAACGACTTTGTCAAGTTCCTGAGCGTTAAAACACAGTTTCCCTTGTGCATCTCTGACAGCTCCAATCTTAATGTTATTTTACTTTTTAAAAATCCAATTTGAGAAGCTAGACCAAGAAAGAGGTGATGACTGAGCATGGAGCTGGGGGAATGGCAAAGGTTAGGGGATATTGCATTTGATGTTTCTAATCTGGGGGCTGTGTTTGTGATCTGGAGGGCTGCCCAGCAGATTAGCGCATGCGGTCCTCTATCGATCCATGTCAGACAGACGCGCTGTTCCGGCAGCAGATGAGCAGGGGACAAGCTGCTTTATTTTTATCAATGCAAGAAGAGTGGCATAAGCCAGCGACAGATGAAATGGGCTTTTCACACATTTCTGACTAACCTTGGAACCCTTCACAAGGTTTCAGTGATTGAGGAGGTCGGCACAACCTCATATTTTGCAGATTGCACCCCAGGGCAATGCTGTGCTTGGAAGAGCATATGCCATCCTTACCTTCCCCAGGATTTGTCTCCAACCTGAAAGCTTTGTCTCCTCCTACATGTGCCCCCATAGCAATGGCACCAACACAGCTTGGGGAGGGGGCTCATCCACGCTTCCCTTGGTCCCGTGAGTTGCATGCCCAGGCACAGGAAGCACGCAGTGCAGTATGAGGCTGACCAGGGGTGAAATGAGACACAGGATACCAGGCCTGGGTTGAAATAAGCACAGCTTTTATTAATTAGAGGTGTAAGTAGGTTTCAACTAATGCATTTGGGTATATATCTGGGTTTGACTAAACTGCGGGAGGTAGTGGAGGACAGAGGTGCCTGGCGTGCTCTGGTCCATGGGGTCACGAAGAGTCGGACACGACTAAATGACTAAACAACAACAACAACAACATGTATCTGGGATCAAGCAGCCTGCTTACTGGTTGATCAAAGGGTGATGGGTCAACCCTGGGTGGAGGGATGCCCCCTGATGTGTACCAAGTTGACAATCCTGCCAAGGCCACCACTCAGAAGGGATGCTATGGCCCATTGGGCCCCATGTTTGCTCCTCGACAACAATACTCCTTCCTGGACTCCTTTAATGGGCTATACTAACCCAACCCAATGCTTTTTCCACCAGAGTTGTGACATCTGTTATGAGGCAGGCGAAAACCCACAGAGGGGGAAATTTTTCTGTGGGGAGAATTCCTCCCTGGTCCTCAGTACAGTGACCAAATATTCCATAGCAAGGTCCACACACTGACCTTGGACAGGACCACAGGTCGGGAGGGTGAGGAATCCTGGTGTGGCTTCAATTTATAGGGACTAGGCAGACCCAGTTGACACACACCCAGCTGTCTTCTGGTTGGCCCATTTAAATGAGCCTTTCATGCCAATTCCAGAGGGAGAAGATAGCTCCCACCCCATGCCCATGCCACGGCCTGCCAGGCAGCAAATGGCCACTTCACTGGAGCCCCAGGTCAATGGCCATTCTTTCATTTCCTATCATTTCTCTTGTGTCCTTCCACTTCCCCTGGGAAAACCTGCTGATTACTGCTGAATCAGAACACAGGTCACTCCATAGAAAACCCAATAGATGTTTGTTCCAATGCAGCAGTAAACAGAGTGTTTCCCTAGGGAAAGTGGCAGAGCAAAAGAATACCTCCCAGACCTGTACCTGAAAATCACAGGACAAACAGGCAGGCCTGTTTAGGGAAGTTTTTAATGACTGATGTTTTAATGTATTTTTAATCTTTTGTTGGAAGCTGCCCGGAGTGGGGTATAAATAAATTATTATTATTATTATTATTATTATTATTATTATTATTATTATACTTGCCCTGGGTTAAAACTATGCTTGTGGAATTGGGAGAAGACCCATCTACTGCCAAAAAGTTCACATTTGGGTTTGAGGACCAGGCCTTTCTAACTGCCTAAAACTGAGACTCATATTTAGATCTTAGCCCACCCCGTCTTTGCCATCCTCTGAGGCCCTTCTTCATGTGTCCCCTCCATGACAAGTCTGGAGGGTAGCAACATGAGAACAAGCCTTTTCTGTGGTGACTCCCCATTTGTGAAATAATCTCTCTAAGGAGGCTTGACTGGTGCCTTCGTTACATCTCTGTAGGCGCCAGGCAAAAAGTTTCTCTATAACCAGACATTTGGCTGATCAAACAATCTATGGCCTTTAAAATGTGTTTCTAGAAGGGGGAAGCGTATTGGTTTGGTTGTTTTTGTTGTCATTTGCTGTGTATTTTGTGTTCTCACTTTGTATTTTTATGTCATGGACCACCCTGTGATCTTCAGAGGGGAGTATAAAAAAATAATAAATAATATTTGGTTGGCATCTGTCGGTCATGGGAAACAATGTAAGAGTAAAAATAAAAATAATAGTTTCTCTGCCCACTCTTCCCTGTGACTAGGAATGAGGAGCCTGTTGCCCTCCAGATTGGTCTCAAAGAGATCTCAGGAAGCTGTGGGAGCAGCGAGAGAGAAGAAGCAGAGAAAGCAGATGCAGGAGCAAGGAGAAAGGAGAAAGCCAACGTGGACTCTGATCGATGGAAATACTGCCATTTAGCCAGCAACAGTTAACTGATATCTTTTATTCATTTATTCAATAAATTCACTGTTGCCAGGTAACCAGCAGCAGTTTGGGTTGGGTGACTCTAAAACATTTGGTTTCTTAAGTGGTAATGTTAATCATTCTTTGTTTGTTCTGGTCTTCTTGTGAGACACAGAGATCTTGTTACACCAACTTGACTCCAGAGGGATTGCTAGGCCACTCCTTCTCCTGATCATGGAACCAGACTGAGGCATCCCCGGAGAAGCCTGCCAGCACCTGCACCTCAGCCGTTCCCCCCACAGGGCAGCACTCCTGTGCTGCTGACACGAAGGAGGGCCATAGTGTTAGCACAGGGAGAGATTCTCATTTCAAAGAAGGTGCCTCTGCCTCCACCTCCCTCCCCAAACCATCTCTTCCATCCTCCCCAGTAGCAGCACAGAAGGCTCCTTTGATACGGGGAGGGGAGCAGATTGGAAGTGACAATCCACTCGATACCCCAAAGGAGGCTGCTAGTGATCAAAGGGCTTTGATTAGCATAGATCAGTGGCGGCAACACGGGGAAGAAAAAAAGGGGAAAGGGGAGAAGAAAAGAGAGAAACGGGGCAGCGGCGTGAAGAAGGCAAGTGGGAGAAGCATTTGTTTACTCACTGCCATCTCCATCTGCCCATCGCTCCCCTTGTCATTCTCTCCCTGTGCCTTTCTCCAAGGAGGTCTCTGGAGAGAACAGAACAGAAGGTTAAAGCCAAGATTGAATTGGTTGCCTGAGATCATAAGAAATTCTAACTGTAGCTGTGTCACAGCTCAATTCAGCCAGTCCTGTGAAAATGTGCTGCAACTTAAAGACCTTGTGCCAGTTTGCAAAAGGTGGATGAGATAAGAAGCCTGGGTCTGGTAAGTTCTGCATCCTGAAGTTCTGCCCCAAGAGCTCACTCACCTTATAGACTAATACATACAGAACACCTGGGCCCAATTGCTTCCTGCATACACCATTCAAGATGCAGTTTTCACTTCTTTAAAAGATGATTAGACAAATTCCAGAGATGGACTTGGGGCAGTGCAAGCAGTGCGGTTGCACCAGGCACACAACTGAGGAGGGTGCCTTCTCAAAGACCAGTAAGTGCTTACGCAGCTCCAGGAAGGAGGCATGAGGATTCTGACAGGATCCTAGAGCCCACCTACCAGTTATTTATATACAGCTAAATTACCAAAGTTTCTTTTCTCCCCCCCCCCACCTCCCAAGGGAGACTGTTCCACTGTGAAACAGCTCTTTTTTTTAAAAAAAGGGTGCATTTACTATGTGCTGCTTCCTTTTGTAACAAAGTTTCTAAGCAGTTCACATAAACATTACAGGAAGCATGCAGTGGATAAAATTAATAATAAAAACAGAAAACTTCCTTCAAATACCTGCTTTAATCAGCGCCAGCGATTAATGGCTGACTTTCCCCCGAGCTCCGGGGGAAGCCTGCTCTGTGGGTTCGGGTCCTGCCGCAATGGCGAAGCGGGGACCCTTAAAAATCACAGGCATGGAAGCCTGTGACCGAAGAGATCCGGCGGGCACCTTTCGCGCCCCCCCAAAACCGCAAAGAAGCCTTTTTAAAGGCTTCGGAGCGGCAGCGGGTGAGTGGCGCGGTGCTGAGGGTCGCTGACAAAGCCTGTTGAGTGAAGCCGCATCGCCATGATCAGAGAGCGCTGATTTCTTCCCAAAAATCTGGACTTAAAAGCAATTACTCGTGAGTAGGAATAACGGACTTAATTTGAAACAAAATTAGGAAGAATTTTGGTACTGCACGGGAAAGGTACAAAAAGGAAGTCTGCCTTCCCGTTGTCTAAATAATCTAAAGCAAAGAGACTGTAAGCTGTAACTTAAGAGGGAATATCTTCTTGGAATTAGTAATCTATCGTTTGGAAGAGTATCTCTCCCCAACGCTTGACAGGAGCGGAGGGGGGTGGAAATTGAACTTTTTATGCCTGTAAGAAAGGAACGAATTTAAAAAGAACGTCCGCTGCTTTGATCTTTGGAATCGGACTGCCTTGACAGGGAAACTGAATGGTGGACTGTCGACACATTGGGATTGTTCGTAGCAGTAATTTTATGTAAAGATACAGTGTCTTTGAATGGACTTATACATAAAATAGCATTGAAGATAAATTTGAAACTGTGGCTAATTGGAAAAAAGGGGTTTTTTTAAGAGACATTGGTTACAAAATTACAAAGTGAAGCTGGAACTTTTCCCCCTAGTGGAGACTTTGTTGCTACAATAACAACTAAGCCACTAGAGTGAGAGCCAGTGGAAATTTCCTTTTCAAAACAAAGTACAAGAGTAAGACGTGACCTTGGCTCCGAATGAGAGTGTTATGGACAAAGAAAAGGGGAAATCTGAAGAAAGAAGCTTAAGATCAGGTAGACAATACAAGACTGATTTTTCCCACCAGCGGAGAGCTTCAACATCCGGAGGCACGGGCGCAGCTGCTGCCTCTCAAACAAAAGTAAGAGCTATGTCAGCAGAAGACGCTTTGGCACAAGCACTTGGCAAGATTAATGTATCTTTGGAATACTTAACGAAGCAGGGAACAGAGACAAGTAAACAAGTTGCGGAAACTAATAAACAAACTTTGGAAACTAATAAACAAGTGGCTGAGATCTCAGCAAAAATTGATCTGAACACGAAAAGTATTGATGAACTGGGAAGGAAGGTAAATTCTAACACAGAGACCATTGTAAGACTTTTGGAGGACTCGGCTACAACTCGAAAGATTGCAGAGGAAGCAAAGGAAATTGCAGTTGCCACCCAAGAGAGGATACCACCGGTCATCAGGAAATTGGAGGATCATGATCTGACTTTGTCTATGATTGAACTGCAAAGAAAAGAGAGAAATTTAAGGATCAGATCAGTTCCGGAAAGTGAGAAAGATAACTCGGCGGACTTCCTGACAAAAGAATTTTTGGACTTTTGGCAACAGGGCCTGGAGAAGGAGGAATTCAAGATAGTGAGTGCATTTAGGCTTGGCACAAGACAAAGGAAGAATAAGGCAAGAGACTGTTTAAGAGACATTAAGAACAAAGGAAGAAAGGGACAAAATTTTGAATCTGCACTACCAAAAAACCTTGGAGATTGAAAACTCTTATGTGGAGATCTTTAAAGATATCCCGAAGCACATTTTGGATGTAAGAACCTACTACAGAGATCTGGTTGTTCTACTGAAAAAAAAACAAAATATTCTTCAGGTGGGAATTCCCACAAGGCCTATCTTTCAAATACAAAGGAAGGAAGATAAGAATAAAAACATTGAGTGATAAAGACAAATTCTTGAGAGACCACGAAGAGGATCTACAGAAGGAGGTGGAATCTGGGCAGGAACTGACATCATTGGGAAAAGGAACACTGGATATATCAGACATATCGAACTTGTCATTCGGCTTGAAACCATCGACAGAGGAAGAACAACTACTCGGAGCAACAGGAGTAAGTAAATAGTCTCATCATGGCTCTGCAACTTCTAAGCTGGAATTGTAATGGTTTGAATATGCCTCGAAAGAGGAAAGCTGTTTTTCATATATTGAAGAAAGAACAATTGGATTTGATTTGTCTACAAGAAACACATGTGATGAGGTTACATAGGAAAATATTGGTGAATAAAAGATTGGGACAAGAATTTATTTCATCAGACAAAGTTAAAAAAAGAGGAGCTGTGATATATGCAAAGGAAAAACTGCTACCGAAATTTGTTTTTAAAGATGAACAAGGAAGATTCCTGGCAATTGAAATCCAAATCCAAGGAGAGAAATTTTTGGCTGTAGGAATTTATGCACCGAACGAGGGGAAATCTGAATTCTTTAAGAAGCTGCATGAGACTTTGTTGGGCTATTTGGACTATAATTTAATTTTGATGGGAGACATGAATGGAGTAGTATCTACTAATATGGACAAAGCACAAAGACAGGTACTTACTAAGGATGGAAGATTACCAAAAACTTTTTTTGAAATGACTGACAATATGGACTTGATTGACATTTGGAGAACAAAGAATCCTCTTGAAAGAGAGGGAACCTTCTTTTCTGAAGCCAAAATGACATGGACCAGAATCGACCAAATTTGGGTTACTAGAGGAATGGCATCAAAGATAAAGAAAGTGGAAATCTGCCCAAAAACCTGCTCCGACCACAATGCAGTAAGAATGGAGATGAAGCAAATAACAACTGGATCCTTCAGATGGAGGATGAATGACACCCTATTTAGAGATGAAGAAGTGTACAAAAAGGCCCAAAAAACTTTGAGAGATTATTTTGAAATAAACATGAACACCAATGTGGAAAAAAGAGTAATCTGGGACGCAAGTAAAGCCGTTATGCGAGGATTTCTGATACAACAAAATGCAATAAAAAAGAGAAGCCAAAATGAGAAAAAAGACAAGATTTTGGAGAAGATAAAAGAAGGGGAAAAGAAACTAAGATCAAAACCAAAGTTCAAAGAGATTTTGAGAGAAATCAAAGTGTACCAAATACAATATATGGAACTGATGAATCAAGAAATAGAATGGAAAATTAAACAAATGAGACAAAAGACATTTGAATCAGCAGATAAATGCGGTAAACTATTGGCTTGGCAAATGAAGAAAAGACAAAAATTAAATACGGTTACAAATTTAGAAGTGGAAGGAAAGAACGTATATAAGCCAAATGAGATTAGAAATTGCTTCCAGAGATATTTTAAACAATTATATGCACAAGGGCCGCAGAAAGAGATGGACATAGACAAATTCCTCAAGACTTATGGATTACAAACAAATTCTTATGAAAGTAAAATAGGTTTGAACCAGAAAATAACTGAACAGGAAATAGAAGGTGCCATTCAAAACATGCAACTGGGCAAGTCCCCGGGACCGGATGGGCTTACTTCCAGATACTATAAAATGTTAAAGGAGTGGCTACTACAACCTATGAAGGAAGTTTGTAATGAAATTTTGGAGGGGAAAAAGGCACCAGAAACGTGGAAAGAAGCTTATATTACACTTATACCAAAGACTGAGACTGAAAAGAACCAACTTAAGAACTACCGCCCTATTTTGTTACTAAATGTGGATTACAAAATCTTTGCTGATATTTTGGCTAAGAGACTGAAAAAAGTTTTGATGGAGGAGATTCACAGGGACCAAGCGGGCTTTCTCCCGAGAAGACATATGTCAGATAATGTAAGGAATATAATAGACATTTTGGAAAAGCTAGAAGTGAACATAAATACTAAAGCAGTTTTGATATTTGTGGACGCGGAGAAAGCCTTTGACAATATTTCTTGGAGTTTTATGAAGAAGAATCTCCAGGGGATGGGGGTAGGCCAAGGATTTGAAAACGGTATAGGTGCAATATACTCAGAGCAGAAAGCAAAGTTAATTGTAAACAATGTGGTTACGGAAGAGTTTAAGATAGAAAAAGGGACACATCAGGGGTGCCCAATTTCTCCATTACTTTTTATATCAGTTCTGGAAGTCTTGCTGAATATGATCAGAAGGGACCAGCTGGTTAAAGGGGTACAGGTCGGAGCTAAACAATACAAATTGAGAGCATTTGCAGATGACTTGGTACTTACATTACAAGAGCCAGAATCTAGTACTAAAAGGGTTTTAGAACTAATTCAAGATTTTGGCCAGGTTGCAGGATTTAAATTGAACAAATCTAAAACTAAGGTATTGGAGAAAAATTTAACACCTATGGAAAGGGAGAGGTTTCAGAATGAGACAGGTTTAACTGTGGTTAAGAAAGTGAAATATTTGGGGATCAATATGACAGCTAAAAATGTGAATTTGTTTAAAGATAATTATGAAAAATGCTGGACAGAGGTAAAAAAAGATTTAGAAATCTGGTCAAAATTGAAGCTTTCCTTGTTGGGTCGAATTGCAGCTATAAAGATGAATGTATTGCCTAGAATGTTATTTTTGTTCCAAACATTGCAAATTGTTGATAAGATGGACTGTTTCAAGAAGTGGCAGAAAGATATTTCTAAATTTGTCTGGCAGGACAAGAAGCCCAGGATAAAATTTAAGATATTAACTGATGCAAAAGAAAGGGGGGGTTTGCCCTGCCAGATTTTAAACTTTATTATGAATCAGCGGCTTTTTGCTGGTTGAAAGACTGGCTACTTCTTGAGAACACAGATATCTTGGATTTAGAAGGGTTCAATAATACTTTTGGGTGGCATGCATATTTGTGGTACGACAAGGTCAAAGCTCATAAAGCTTTTAAAAACCATATTGTCAGGAAAGCACTGTATAATGTCTGGATTAGGTATAAAGACCTGCTGGAGAACAAAACTCCCAGGTGGTTGTCCCCAATGGAGGCAAAGGCCGTGAGAAAACTTAATATGGAGTCTAAATGGCCGAAATTTTGGGAAATTTTGGAACAAGAAGGGGATATAATGAAATTGCAGAGTTATGAGAAATTGAAAGATAAAATGCGAGATTGGCTCCATTACTATCAAATAATGGAGGTTTTTAAGTCAGACAGGAAAATTGGCTTCCAGGTGGAAAAATCAAAACTGGAGACAGAATTACTAGAATCCAAAACTAAGAACTCGTCAAAAATGTATAACTTGCTGTTGGAATGGAATACACAGG
Organism: Podarcis filfolensis; assembly: GCF_964270895.1. Taxonomy (NCBI): domain Eukaryota; kingdom Metazoa; phylum Chordata; class Lepidosauria; order Squamata; family Lacertidae; genus Podarcis; species Podarcis filfolensis. Next base: position 124,091,239 of record NC_139605.1, read on the forward strand.
ATGAAATAGTTAAATCAGCTATGATCAAGTGGGCACAAGATATTGGTCATAACATTATGTTTGAGGACTGGGAACGGTTGTGGACCACCGGTATAAAATTTACGGCATGTAATGCCTTGAAAGAAAATATTATGAAAATGATTTATAGGTGGTACATGACTCCAGTCAAGCTCGCAAAAATTTACCACTTGCCTGATAATAAGTGTTGGAAATGTAAAGAGACTGAAGAGACGATGTTGATTCAGAAATTAAGGGGTTAAAAGCTGTAATGATTATGTGATTAAGAAAAGAAAGGCTAAAAATTATATAGAAATTAGGGGAAGGATTTGCTGAATTGACTTAATTAGAGAATGGAATACAGAAAGGGGAGGTATGAGGAGGTCGGGAAAGTAAGTTTTATGAATATAAGGGATGGAAATTATACTTGTTTTGTATGTGTTCCGTTTGGATTGTATGTATTTTTATTGTTTTTGTTTTTTATTGTTCTGTTTTTTCTAAACCTTAATAAATATATTATAAAAAAAAAAACAAATACCTGCTTTAATCAAAAGGTCTTTGTCACTCCCTGAAGATCTCAGTGATCAGGCAGGGATATAAGGAATGCTGCACCCAAGTTGTTAAGGGCCTTGTAAATCATACAGGAACCTTGAGCCTGGCCTGGCAGCAGGTGGCAGCCATTGCAGGCTGTTGAGCACCAGAGTTATGAGCTGGTGATGGTCTGTCCCCATCAACAGTCCAGCCGCAGCCGTTTGCACCAGCTGAAGCCTCTTGTCCAGGCCCAAGAGTAGCCCAGCCTCAAAGGAATTCACACTCAGAAAGCTTGCTCTTAGCAAATTGGATAATATCAGTATATAGAATAATAATTACAAACATTGATAGATTTTGAATTCTAAAAATAAATGTTACCATTTCGCAACAACAGGCTTTGTAATTAGCATTAAGTATCAAACCTGTTGATTATTAAATATTGGTGGGTGTTCAGACACGACTAAATGACTAAACAACAACAACAACTGATCATTCAATTGACCAAATATTATTTGGCCATTCAGAACCCAAGTCTACCCCTCTAACTAATACCAGTTGAGAGTGAGGGCAATTTAAGAGTTAGGGAACTGCTACAGGGGCAGTTATTAACACAGTAGATACTTTCCAGTAGATCTCTTCCAGGCTGCTTCCAGACTGTCACTATTTTGATTCAATCATACGCAGGCAAATTTATGTTGTGCAGTTAAGTGGACTTGACACCCATAAGAAGAACATATGAAGCAGCCTAACGCCTAGTCGGACCACTGCTCCATCTGGCTCAGTACTACCCACCCTAACTGGCAGCTTCTCTGCAGGGTCTGTTCTCAGCCCTACCTAGAGATGCCAGGGATCATAGGAGCCAACTCCTAGGGGGTATGGGGGCTTCGGCTCCCACAATAAAATATTTGAGGGGACCAGGCCCCCACCAAGTTGATGGACATTTCCATTCAAATGGTGCATTGTGTCATGTGATTCATTATGTGGGGTGGGGCTGTGCCCCTACAATATTTTATTCAAGTGGGCACCCCTGCCGGATATTGAATCTGGGACCTGCATGCAAATCCAATGCTCTCCCACTGAGCTATTGCTCAGCCGTGAGCCCTGGGAGAGGATTATGCTGATGCCAGCTCTGTCTCCAAGGTCCGAGCTAAAGTGCAATCAGCTCTGAGGCTTCTGCTCTTACACTCGTGTGTGACAAACCCCCCAAACCCCCAAATTGTTGTGGTAAGAAAAATGACAGGGAACAGCATGTTATTATGGCAACCACAAAAACAGATCAGAATGAATGTTCAGTGTCATATAACCTCTGTGATTTTTTTCTGCGAACAAATCAGGACAAATGCTCAATAAACAGATCAGTTTGCAGCCCAGCCTTGATCTGCTTGATCTGCTGGCGCCGAGTGCCTTTCTTTTCCATGGGTTGTATTCAGTCATGGGATCACCCCACTGTGATCTGAAATGGTCCAAATGAGTCTGAAGTGGGGCAAAATTAGTGAAATTAATTTTGCTTTGTCTGGTAGAGTAGGGGGAGAACCGGTGTGATTAGATTTCGAAGTGCTGCTACTGCCTCCACCTGCCTCTGTGTCCTCAAACTGCCTGCTCAGCTTGTACACTTGTAAGTAAACAAATGACTACAAAGACACTATAAATCTCCAATGCTTTTTCTTCCCAAGAAAATTTATCCTATAAAAGCTATTGCTTATGAAAAGAGACCACAAAGCACAATCTTTTACACAATCTCCAGTCCAGACACATAGCAAGAAGTATTACAATGTTTCTGGGAATTTTCTCTCCCGTAGTCTGTGTGCATTTTATATCTTGAGCACTGTAAGCTCAGATAGAATGAATGACCCACACCAAAATCTCTGGAAGATGCCTACATTGCTGTGTACAAAAGGTGTAGATTTACCACCAGTCCCTTTGAGGGTGCTTAAAATCCCCACATGGAAAATGATGGAGTCACTCGGAGACACCAGGATTTTTAATTTCCTTTGGGAATCAATAACATTGGTGCAAATAAGAGGAAAAAATAAAATGATATAAAATATAAAATAAATGCAGAACTGGGAAAGGGAGGAGAGAAGAGGGTCTGGCAGTTGCAATTTATAGTCCTGTCTCCATCAAGCCAAGCTGGAGTCTCATCTGTATGCAGTGCCAATTTCCCCCTCTGGGTCCTCGCCGAGCAAATTTCAGCTGAAACTCATAAATAAGCCCTCTCCCTGCACCAGTTAAAGTTTTATTCATTGCTCATTTTGTGATATGCTGGAATTAAAAAAAAGGGGGTCCCTCCAGATTTATCTTTTATCTGAAATGTTAAAGATTAAAGCTTCAAATCACCTGCCCACCCCAGGAATAAATAAAATGTGGGGCTTAATCTCAGCCAGAGATTCCTGGGGATCCGCCCCAGAACTGTATCCAGGCTCAGGATTTGGTTGTGAATATTGGTATTCAGACTTAAAGAAGAACTATCCCACCCCCAGACCTCCCTGACTCACTGGATTTCAGTTATTGATCCAAGCACTAGGAAGCTTTGGAAGAACAGCATCCTATAGCATCAGTTTTCAGGGAAGGAAAATGATGGCGATTTGGGGTGTTTTGTGTTATTTGTTGTTCGTTCACAATGGCTCAAGGGTGGCGGGGGGTGCTGTTTAAAGTAACATCAGTTCACCCCAAAGCAAACAACATGTCTTTGGAGCAGTTCTCCCCACCCCCACCCCCCACTATCCCCAAACTGACCCTCTCTCTTCCTGGCCATAGGCAAGAATATTAACCTGTCTTGTTTGCTGGCTACCCAGGAGCATGGGGGGCTCAGCAGCTGGAATAACCCCTCTTGCAAGGTCTTCTCCCAGATTGTCCTTGCCACAACAATCAGCTGCATTAGAATGAACTGCTATAGCTCATTGGTAGAGAACACAATTTGCATGCAGAAGATCCAGGCCTTATCAATTTCACTAGTGTCTTGCTATCGACAGGGCTTATATTTAGCCGGAATTTGCTGGAACTCAGTTCTGGCCCCTCTCAGGTGGGCACCATTGCCATTATAAGAGAACAAGGGAAGCATTCATAGAGAATTCTGACACCTCTTTCTAGGAAAAATAGCATTGGCTATGGACATTTATGAAATTTATATCAAGGGAAGACTGTGGTCTCTGCTGTGCCTTATGCCTAAAGGAGCGCAAACTCTGGGTAAGCACCTGGAACCCCTGGAATCTCACACCTCTCAGAAACCGGGGTGGCTTGCAATACTATGGTTGCCTATGGAGTTGGAACTGCCAACCTAACAGTTTGAAAGTATACCAGTGCAAGTAGATAAATAGGTACTGCTGCGGTGGGAAGGTAAACAGCATTTCCATGCGCTCTGGTTTCCGTCATGGTGTTCCGTTGCACCAGAAGCAGTTTAGTCATGACCCGGAAAGTTGTCTGTGGACAAGCGCCGGCTCTCTCGGCCTGAAAGCGAAATGAGCGCCGCAACCCCAGTCGCCTTTGACTGGACTTAACCATCCAGGGGTCCCTTCCCTTTTTACCTTTTTTTTTTAATAGCAGGGGAAGACTTTAGTCAGTTTCACATTTCTGGCTTTAAAAGGGCACGTTGTGTTGGAAAGCAGACACACAAAGTAATATTTGTAGGATGCTGTGGCGGGGAGAATAAAAGCAAATCAAAATGAGTGTTTTGCATTAGTAAAACTAATCAGGATTTTTCTCCGACATTATTCTTTTCCCCTGAACCCTTTTGTACCTAGCTCTCTCCCATAATCTTACCAGATACCTCAATCTTCTAAGTTGTGGAGGTTGCCTTCTTTACATGGGAAGTCTAGACTGGGATTTTGCTGTGTGTGTGTGTGTGTGTGTGTGTGTGTGTGTGTGTGTACGTATGTCTGTGTTTTTAGAAATAAAACAAGTAAATTATTTTTTAAAATCTTAGCTCAGGCCTTATTTACTCCACAGAAGTATAACAGACAGATTTACAACACGTTAAATGTCATCGCTTTCACCAAGGAATCTTGGGAAATGTAGTTGAATGAAGTGGTGAGAATTCCCTCCTGGAGATCCATAGCCCTCAGTGACGAACTTCAATTCTCAGAATTCCCTATGAAAAGAGAATGACTCTTAATTCAATTAAAATCTGTTGTGTGCCACTGTGTGAAACCCTTAGGTGTTGCTCATCTTCACTACTATACATCTTGTTCCTGCTGGCTGCTTTTAGCCACTGAAAATCTGGGTTTTTTAAATGTAATTGGACAAAGAATGAAAGCTGCATTAGACTGAAGTTTAATATGTCACACAATTAAGATTTTTCATTGACACTGCCTTTCCCTAGCCCCTCCTTTCCATCTCTCTTAAGAGAGAACTATTTTTCCCTTCATCTTTAATTAATTAGCCCTGCTAATGAAATCGTTGGCAGGTTTCTAAACCGACCTGAGAATTCCACATTAGGCCTGGTTATCATGGCAATATTTGGAAATTAAACCAATAAATAATAGATGTATGTTTCTAATGAACTAATTTGCAATGGAGGAAGAGATTGAAAATGGAAAAAAATAATGAGAAGTTTTGTCACTCTTCAAGAAACCAATTAGCATTTGCTCTGATCAAGAATTAAGGTAGCAAATGCATAATCAATTTGTTTTATTAGCAAACTTGAGAGGCACACTTAATATTTATTGGCTTATTGTTCGGAGATCAGAATTCCCCTTGCCCCTCCCCCCACTCCTTCAAGCCTCCCCTATGAAACCAGCTCCGTTTCAAGAACAAAATTTATTAAGGGCATAAATTTGTAATGGGCCAAGTCGCTACACAGATGGAATATATATTGCTAATGTAATTTTCCAAACCAGTGACGAGCATGTCTCCTGGAGATTTTTATGGCTAAGTAATATAGTCTAATATATCGCCGAACAGCAAAATATATTAAATATGTATATGAAACACATCTGTGGGGGGGGGGGATGACAGATTGTCCTTTCGCTGTGTTATATACAGCGGCAAGGGGACAGAAAGGGAGCTGTTCAATCCGTCAAAGAGAAAGTTGCTTAGTTCAGATGTCTTGATGCAGAATGATCATCTCTGTCATTTGATAATCCGTCACGAGGCTCTCCCCTACATCACCCTGTTGCTTCCTAAGGGACACCATTCATACCTCCAGACTTTCAGAAGACAGTTTACTTTTCAAGTGCAAGTTCTTTAGCAACACTCATTTCCAGTGCTGTCAGACACGGGGAAAATTCTTGGGCATGTGCAAGAATTGAGGGCCTGCTTTCTAGGAATGAAGGCTTTGGCATGTTCTCAGGGGGAGAGGGACCACCATCAGTGGTGTAGCGTGGGGGGTGCAGGGGAGGCCGGCCGCACCGGGCGCAACATCTGGGTTAGGGCAAATCCATGGGTTAGGGGGCGCAAATCCACGGGTTAGGGGGCGCAAATTACTTGCTTGCCCCGGGTGCTGACAACCCACGCTACGCCACTGACCACCACCCAAGTGCAACAACATGGAAGCCCCTTCTTCCAATCTGGAGGAATCCATCACTGCTCAGGATGGCTGCGCTGATGTGGCAAGACTGGAAGTGGGCGCCAGGAGCTGTGGCAAAGGGACTCTGCTCCGCTGGAGCTACTAGCTCCTCCCAGAAGGGACGTGGTGGCAGCATGACCAGTGGTTAGTGAATTGTTGTCTAGGGTGGCAACCTTTGGCAACCAGTATCTAATGCTGTTTATGAATGTTTCTTATTATATTTTAAAGATCTCGGTTGATTTTTTTGTATTTTATGCTTTAAGGTGCCTTGATTTATTTTAGGAGAGCAGGTCATAAATATTCAAGTACATAAACAAAATTTAACTCTCTCTCTCTCTCTCTCTCTCTCTCTCTCTCTCTCTCTCCAGGGACTTTGGTAATCTTTCCTAATATGGAGCCCCGTGCAAGGCCAAAATTTTGCTGATGGATCATCTCAATTTTGCAGCCCCCCCCCCCAGCTCAATGCCCTGTGCAGGACAACCACCCACACTGCCCTAAATCCCATGCTGTCTCTAATACATGCAGAACCCTTAAGCCCTGCTTTTCTTTCCCCAGGAAAATTGCCCACCATCTCCCCCAGGCATATCCTAAAGAAGAAGGTCTTGAAGACCCACCACTTTCCCCACTCCAGTTGCATTGCAGGGGGTTGGACTAGATGGCCCATGGCATTTATTCCAACTCAACAATTCTATGATTCTATTATTTCAGTTCCTTTCAGTGGCAAAATCAGTCCTAAGCAAGATTCCTTGGTTCTCCTTCAGCGTGAGGAGAGAATGGCTAAGTCCCATTTGTGCAAGCGGAAGGTTGTTGTGAAAGTCAGTTGTCGCAACTGGAAGTTACCCAAGGGATTTATTTTTTAAAGTACAACACACCATAGGGACACAGGAAGCTGCCTCACACAGATGGTCCATCGAGCTCTGCACTGTCGACCCTGACTGACAGATGCAGGCACTCCTAGGGTTGTGTCTGGGACCTTCTGCATGAAAAGTAGATGCTCTGCCACTTAGCAATGCCCCTTCCCCTGTGACCAATACAGCCACTCCTCTAGAAAGCAAGTGAAAGCTACTTCCTTTCTGAGAAGTGCACACACACACACACACACACACACACACACACACACACACCAGAAGCCTGCTCATATGTTCTCAGTTGCATGGGGAAGAAAAGTCTTTTTTCTTATTTATTTATTTAATTTTTTTTTATTATTATTTTTATTATTATGAGCTAGCGTGGTGCAGTGGTTAAGAGCAGTGGACTCGTAATCTGGGGAACCGGGTTTGCGTCTCCGCTCCTCCACATGCAGCTGCTGGGTGACCTTGGGCCAGTCACACTTCTTTGAAGTCTCTCAGCCCCATTCACCTCACAGCGTGTTTGTTGTGGGGGAGGAAGGGAAAGGAGAATGTGAGCCGCTTTGAGACTCCTTAAAGGGAGTGAAAGGCGGGATATCAAGTCCAATCTCTTCTTCTTCTTCTTTATTAGGTTTTTAATAATTTTATACATATAAAATAACCTTTTCAAACATTCAATTACAAGCTTCTTTTGAACCTTGGACCTCCTTCCCTCCCTCCATGGATTCCATATTTAAATTGAAGTTTGCCGCATCTTTTACCATTACAGTGGTACCTTGGCTTACAGACGCTTCAGGTTACAGACGCTTCAGGTTACAGACTCCGCTAACCCAGAAATAGTACCTCGGGTTAAGAAATTTGCTTCAGTATGAGAACAGAAATCATGCTCCGGCGGTGCAGCAGCAGCGGGAGGCCCCATTAGCTAAAGTGGTGCCTCAAGTTAAGAACAGTTTCAGGTTAAGAATGGACCTCCAGAACGAATTAAGTTCTTAACCCGACATATCACTGTATCTATCTATTGATTAACTGTAATTATCATAAATAATTCCACATTACAAGTGTCCTTACATCCCTGCCAAGGAAACGTCTTTTTCCTCAAGCCACACAACTGGGGAAAAATGGGGATTTTTAAATTTAAAAAACTACTTTTATCAAATATAATACTGCACTTCTAATTGAAGAGGGGGGTGGGAGCCACTTTTAAAAGCCAGACAAACAAGGCAGGAAGGAGAAGAAAAGAAGGGACACTAATGGAATGGAAGAATGAAGCAGCTTCAGGAGGCATCTTGGGCCAGGTAATATGCGGTCAGGGCTGCTCTCCAGTTGCCCACCTGAGTTTTACAGTGTAATTATCTAAGAGAGAGTCAGAAACAAGCCCCGCGGTATTCTCATCCCAAGCAAAAGGCACACATTCCTAATGCACAGCATTAGAATCCACTCAAATATGTGCATCCACCCAAGCATAACTTGACCTCTCCATTAATGACACACAAGAACCTCATGCTAGACATTTGTTCTAATGAAGGCAGCCGTTTTCTCAAAGGCCAGCGCCGATGCATAGCAGTCAGGTAAGAGGAGAACACGTTTCTGGGTTCACTTCTGCATCCCACCCTTCCTCTGAGGTCAGGAACTCGGAATCTACATGGGGTTGTCCTGTATTTGTTTTTGTTCTTAAAGTAAGTTATATTGATTTTAAGAAAATACAATGATTTAAAATAATCATACAACATAGTTTACAAATCATCAGAAGGTATAAAAAGTTCATAAAAGTGTAATACAGAAATATGATGTAAACAAAAGAAAAGTCAGGAGTAGGGAGGGAACAGTACCATTTGGAGATTATCTGTACATTTTTTAGCAATAAACAGAAAATAGAAAATCTTGCCTTGGCACATTGGTGTAAATGTTGGTATAGAGAGAGAGCAGATAGGGAGAGAATTGTTATCTATATTTTGTTAAATCAGGGGTTGCCCTGATTTAGTCTTACAATAAGCTTGGTTGGAGAGAGTTGGTTGGAGACAGGCTTCCCCAACCTGGTGCCCTCCAGATGTTGGAGGAGTCCAACTCCCATCAACTCCAGCAGGTAGAAATTGAGGTCCAAAACATCTGGCGGGCACCAGGCTGAGGAAGGCTGGTCTGAGAGAGGATGACTGGCTCAGAGCTTCGAAGTGAGCAAAGGGTGTCAAGAATTCCTGAGATGTGAGAATTGGTGCTGAGGGTGGGATGATATATTGAAAGGGCAGAGAACCTCCATATGTTGCTAGACTCTCAATCCCATCATCCCCAACCCTCACCTTTGGCCACACTGGCTGAGGTTGATGGGAGTTGGAGCCCAGCAACATCTGAAGGGCATCAGGTTCCCCATCCCTGAAAACATGGGTTGGATCCAGAGCAGATTGAGCAGAACTTCACTTGTGCAATGGGGATTTTCTGGTTCCTTCAAACTGCCCACCCCCATTATATAAAGCTCTTGTTGTGCCCCTGCCCAAAGCTACTCATGATGATCTGGATTGATTGATTGATTGATTGATTGATTGGTTATCATTGCATTTATCAGTCACTTTTTACAGTAATAATTTTCTAAGTGTCTTGACAAAAATAAAGCATAGCACATAAAAACAATTTAAAACCAAATAAATATTTAAAATGCTAGCATTACATGCAGCTACAAATTAATAAAGATCAAGTCCCACCCACCTCACTAAAAGATGGATCAGTGGAGACTAGCCTATTGGGGGGGGAGAATAGGGTACTACCCCACTAATCTCGCCTGCCCTCACCTAGCCCCCCACCCAACTGAACTGCCTTCTTACTTATAACCAGTCCAGGCAATGGCTCTGTCTGGCAACTTCTCATACCCTCCAACATTCCTCTGATGAAAATAGGGACATGCTATTCTACATCAGCATCACTTCTGAGCATTTCCTCCAGGTCAAGTCCAAAGGTTATTAGAGGAAACACACAGAATGACAGTATTTTAAGCACAGATTTTTTTTGCATTTATGTATTGCATTTAGAGAAGCCGGGGCGCGGGTAGAGCCCAAATCAATAAAGGCAACCAACTAGCAGTGATATTGGTGTGGAATAGAACGTCCCTGTTTCCATCTGAGGAATGCTGAAGGGTCTTCCTCCTTAGTCTCAGGGCTGCCCCTTGTGCAACTCAGCAGGGAGCAGGATGGAGACAAAACCTGAAATAGCTGGTTTGCCTGTCCTCAAATCTGGCTCCCCATCCTGTTGGGCTCCCTGACTTCTTTCCTACAAGTCCAAATGAGCCCCAGCTACCATTGTCTGGAATGGCACAGAGGTTGCAGCAGAATGGAGAAACTGGAGAGATTTGTGCAGATGGAAGTACCGGTACATTCCTGCTCACACAAGAAAGAGCTCTATGGATTCAAGCAATTATGTATAGTTCCATGATTTCTGGAGCCCCCCCCCCCCTCTTTTAGACAACATAGCTGCTGAGACTGCCATTTGAAGTGCCCCCCTGATGTGTGCAGAGAGGGTCTTCTTGAGTCACACACACCCCCACCCCCCGTGTTGTTTTTTCTGCTTAAATCTGTTTCCTTATAATAATAATAATAATAATAATTTATTATTTGTACCCCGCCCATCTGGCTGGGTTTCCCTCATATTGCCTTGTCCTACACTGCAAAACAAAAAACAAAAACAGAAAGTTTGAAGGGGGAAATTTCAGCAGAAAAAAATACTGTTATGTGCTTGGGGCAGAGGTCTGGACCACCTTCTAATTCCTGCAATAGCCAAGCTAGCCCCTCGCCCCCTCCAATGGTGCTTTTCTGCTTCAAACTGCAGCTTTGGCAGCTGAATATAGAGGTCCAAAAAAAGAATCATTGAACAACACAGAATGTGTAGTTCCACTCCGAGATTATATTTTTAGTAATGTCTTCTCATCTAAAAATACTTCTGTTCCTATTAATTCCCAGAGCTGAGACGGGGGGCGGGGATCTCCCCAAAGGGGGGGATTTCTATCACCACAGTTCCTGCTGCTGAATTCTTCCTTCTGGCTTACACGTATTATTTCGAAGACATGCATCATTAACAGGGCAGTTACAGAAAATACATAATATGCAGTTTATACTGCTGCATTTGTAGGTGACATCAATGAAAATCATTTTTCAACTCAAATCAAGTGTATGTTTCTAATACTCAGCTAAATAAAATCAACTTAGCCAAATAACAGAGAGATATCCAGAGATGCCAGGAATCAAGCATTCTGCTACACGGGATTTCTCCTTTGGACAGACCTCTCTAATTCAGGGGAGCAAAGCCCAGAGCAGTTGGGCTGTGAACAGGGTGGCAAATATGAGCAGGGACATGTTCATTCAGCCCTGGGGAAAACCCTGTTCTCCTCCATTGTTTTTCTGGAGACTATCCCAAAACAGACAAACCCAATAAAGCCCATTTTTTCCTGGTTCAACTCCAAGCATATCTACAGTTTTTGCTATTCATTCTTCTTATATGGGATGCTATAAAGTCTTCCATTCTCTTCCATTAAGTAGTCTAGCCAAAGTGATCAAATTTAAAGTGAGAGCATAAATCCCACCACTTAGGGTATAACAATTTATGTAATTGAGTACATACTGATGTGTTATGGCCAGTAGCCTAGGCCCTGAATTTGTTTACTACATGGTTGTGTCTCCTGGCGCACTTTCCTTATCTATATATCTGCCTATATCTGCCTATATATCTGCAGACGGCATGGGGCTGTGGCAGTAGTCACCTGACCTCCCGAGTGGTGAGTCCCTGCTCCTTGCTGGGAAGGAGAGTGGGAAGCAGCAAGGAGCTTGAGGTGGTGCAGGCAACCCAGTAGAGTGGGAGCTCTTGCCAATGAGTGTGCACCACGCCAGCCTCCTTGTCACTGGCCCACCACAGCTAATGATCCCTGGCATGCAGCCAGTCAGATAAGCAGTAATGAGTCTTTGTAAGCTATTTGCATTTATTTACAAAGAAAAAAACATATCCACAGCAAAACTTCTGCCCTCTCTCGGCAAAGGACTTGCTCAGTCTAAATCAGAATCCCTCCCCCACCAGGAAGGATGCCAGAACCCTGCTTTCCACCTCCTCCACTTCCGCAGGTCTCTGAGCTTCTCCCATCTCCTCATGTGAGGACTGATCATTTGGCCTGTCTTTTCCCCAGAAGAAGAGACAGGCTCAGCTTCCAGCTTATCTGATGCTTGTGTGGCAAGACTTTGGCCGGCTTCCAACTCTTCCACTCCTTGTGAGCTAACTGCTTTTTCTTCTTCCCTAGGAAGAAGGGGGCTGGGGCTGCATGTCTTGAATCTAGCAGTTCTCCCTCATCTGCAGAGTCAGCCTCTCATTCACTCAGCTCAATTTCCAATTCTGAACCTTCTGCTGTGCCCTGGGGGGCGGGGGGCACGTTCCTGACACTACACCAGCTTTTGTTGTTGTTGTTGTTTAGTCGTTTAGTCGTGTCCGACTCTTTATGACCCCATGGACCAGAGCACGCCAGGCACTTCTGTCCTCCACTGCCTCCCGCAGTTTGATCAAACTCATGCTGGTAGCTTCAAGAACACCATCCAACCATCTCATCCTCTGTCGTCCCCTTCTCCTTGTGCCCTCCATCTTTCCCAACATCAGGGTCTTTTCCAGGGAGTCTTCTCTTCTCATGAGATGGCCAAAGTTTTGGAGCCTCAGCTTCAGGATCTGTCCTTCCAGTGAGCACTCAGGGCTGATTTCCTTAAGAATGGATAGGTTTGATCTTCTTGCAGTCCATGGGACTCTCAAGAGTCTCCTCCAGCACCATAATTCAAAAGCATCAATTCTTTGGCGATCAGCCTTCTTTATGGTCCAGCTCTCACTTCCATACATCACTACTGGGAAAACCATAGCTTTTACTATACAGACCTTTGTTGGCAAGGTGATGTCTCTACTTTTTAAGATGCTGCCTAGGTTTGTCATTGCTTTTCTCCCAAGAAGCAGGCGTCTTTTAATTTCGTGACTGCTGTCACCATCTGCAGTGATCATGGAGCCCAAGAAAGTAAACTCTCTTACTGCCTCCATTTCTTCCCCTTCTAGTTGCCTGGAGGTGATGGGACCAGTGGCCATGATCTTCGTTTTTTTGATGTTGAGCTTCAGACCATATTTTGCGCTCTCCTCTTTCACCCTCAATAAAAGGTTCTTTAATTCCTCCTCACTTTCTGCCATCAAGGTTGTGTCATCTGCATATCTGAGGTTGTTGATATTTCTTCCGGCAATCTTAATTCCGGCTTGGGATTCATCCAGCCCAGCCTTTCGCATGATGAATTCTGCATATAAGTTAAATAAGCAGGGAGACAATATACAGCCTTGTCGTACTCCTTTCCCAATTTTGAACCAATCAGTTGTTCCATATCCAGTTCTAACTGTAGCTTCTTGTCCCACATAGAAATTTCTCAGGAGACAGATGAGGTGATCAGGCACTCCCATTTCTTCAAGAACTTTCCATAGTTTGCTGTGGTTGACACAGTCAAAAGCTTTTGCATAGTCAATGAAGCAGAAGTAGATGTCTTTCTGGAACTCTCTAGCTTTCTCCATAATCCAGCGCATGTTTGCAATTTGGTCTCTGGTTCCTGTGCCTCTTCTAAATCCAGCTTGCACTTCTGGGAGTTCTCGGTCCACATACTGCTTGAGCCTTCCTTGTAGAATTTTAAGCATAACCTTGCTAGCCTGTGAAATGAGTGCAATTGTGCGGTAGTTGGAGCATTCTTTGGCGCTGCCCTTCTTTGGGATTGGGATGTAGACTGATCTTCTCCAATCCTCTGGCCACTGCTGAGTTTTCCAAACTTGCTGGCATATTGAGTGTAGCACCTTAACAGCATCATCTTTTAAAATTTTAAATAGCTCAGCTGGAATACCATCACTTCCACTGGCCTTGCTATTTGCAGTGCTTTCTAAGGCCCATTTGACTTCACTCTCCAGGATGTCTGGCTCAAGGTCAGCAACCACACTACCTGGGGTGTACGGGCCATCCATATCTTTCTGGTATAATTCCTCTGTGTATTCTTGCCACCTCTTCTTGATGTCCTCTGCTTCTGTTAGGTCCTTACCACTTTTGTCCTTTTTTTTTACCAGCTACCACTGATCAATATACCCAGTGCTTTTTTTCTTAAAAAATATTTAGGGGTACTCTCACTTTCCTACTCATATTGAAATACTGCCCCTCAATGAGGCCAAACTTAGATCACAAAATGTTTAGGGGTATGCTTCCCCTTGTGCCCCCCCAGAAAAAAAGCACTGAATATATCTGTCTAGATCCAGCTTTCTCAACCTCGGCCTTCCAGATGTTTTTGAGACTACAATTCCCATCATCCCTGACCACTGGTCCTGCTAGCTAGGGATCGTGGGAGTTGTAGGCCAAACACATCTAGAGGGCCGAGGTTGAGGAAGCCTGATCTAGATGCTGTGAAAGGGGATGAGGAATCTAGGTTGGGGCTGTGGTACCAGAGGAGAGTTGGCTCTTCCATCTTGGCAGTGTTGTTCCATGGAAACCGCCCCCCCAGCTGTTATTTGCTGAATGCATCGTTGCAGCAAATGGTATCTTTTGTACCTTTGGTATCAAGTAGCAGTGCGGGGAGGGGATTTAAGGTAGAAAATTAATGTAAAGGAAGTGTCAATCCCCCCCCCCACACACACACACTAGTCCCATCAGGGCTGGCCCAGCAGTGAGGCTAGGTGAGGCAGTTGCCTCAGGGTGGCAGATTCCAGATAACTGAGAGGGGTGACAGATCTGGCCTCCATGGAGTATGCCCTGCACTTGATGGCTGCTGCCGCCCCCTCCTCCCTGTGCCTGCCAGCCCACCCACCAGGAGGTGGCAGCAGGTGGAGAGTGTGCAAGCAATGGGTGCACAGCAGAAGAGAAGGAGGAAGAGGCAGCAGGCAGGCAGCAAGCGCTCAGAGCAGGAGGAGGCAGAGGGGCAGCATTTTCCATCAGGCCTCCAGCAGCAAAAAGTCCTGGGTCAGCTCTGGGTCACAATATGGATCAGCTGCTCCCTTGTGGCTTCTTTTAAAAATGCTGGAGGAGAAATCCCATAGTAAACATACCATCTTCTCAGTGCCTTAGTTGACTGGTTTTAAGGTTGCCATATCTTGAAGAGCAAAAAAGAGGACAGCCCAAGGTGGGGAAAGAGGCAGGCAGGCAGGGGCGGGGGCAGCCACTGAGCCCATGTGCCTCTTTGCCCAGCTTGGGCTGGCAGTGGCCACAGCATGCAGAGCAGCCCGAGCCCCCCCCCTGGACATTTCCTTTAAAATGAAAAAATCCACCTGGATAGGTATGTTTGCCCCCAAAAGAGGACACCTCCAGCAACCCTACAGGTTTTGAAAGTTGAAGGGTATTCCAGGGTTGCTTTTACACAACGTCTTTGTTCGTGCCCTCAGATCCTCTGTTAAATTCTTTTTAAAAATCACATACAGAAAGTCACTTGGAGTTGCCTCACTTTCCTCTCAGACATTGCTCTTTGGTACTTTCCCATAAACCCAAGAGATTCGTTTACCCAAAGTATATAGCATACAGCAGCATTTAGGCACATAAGTTGGTGCAGAAGATTGAAATCCAGAGGCAATTTGGAACAGAAATGATGAAAATAGGTTTATTCCCGGGAAATTAGTTTGCTTGGATTTCAATACACAATAGAAAAGGATATTTCAAAATCTAGTGTGTGGTTTGTTTGTTTGTTTAAAAAACACTTTTCTTTATCCTATGTTGGTAGAGTAAAGAAAAGGCAAGTGTCTGTGTTCATTACTCAGTGGCTAAGAGTTTGTTTTCAGAGCAGGGTCCAAAGAAGCAGGGCTGCTCATTTCATCTATTTTGTATTTGTATTTGTATTTTGTATTTTTCCTTCTGAGCACTTCTGTTTAACTAGCATCAAATCTAAGATATAAAAATAATTGTTATTCTTTCAGGGTTGTGGGTTCAAGCCCCAAGCTGTGCAAAACAGATCCTGCATTGAAGGGGGCTGGACTAGGTGACGCTTGTGGCCCCTTCCAAATCCACAGTTCTATGCTTGCCCCTTTGGTCTCCAGGCAGATGTAGATTCTCCATCATCCACAGGGCCCAAACCAAGGCCACGGGGCACGGAGCTCTCTCAACTACAGAACATTTTAACGGGCTTGATCTACTAGTTGCTGGAAGGAATTCCTTGCCCTGTGCTTTCCAAGGGGTCAAACAGAGTAAATTATACTGGAGGGTGAGTCATAGTCTATGTGTTCTGGGATAGTTTAGATGCAGAAGACAAGGAAAGAGGCAGTCAAGCGCTCCCAGCAAGAATGGATGAAATAAAATGACTGAGCTGTATGCCAAAATGAAAGCAGAGGTACGATTCCTATATGAGCTGTTATGTCTGTTAGAGATGATACCCCTTTCTGGCAAAATAAAATAAAATTAAAATATTATGGGTACATCCAGACTCTCACTGTTTTCAGGTGGGATTCAGCTACATGCTGGCAAATTCAGGTCACACAATTACAGTCGATTGGGAGGTCTTGTGCAACAAACCTCCGTCCCCTAAAGGCCTGGCTTTTTGTGGTGAGGAGAGTGATGGGAAATTTCACTGGAAAGTGCGAAGAAACACTTGCCTTGACACATCATCATCTAACTTCTCCACAAACAAGTAAGAATAAATGCCTTGTCGCTTTTGCCCTGCAAACCCATCAGCATGAATGCTCAATCAACAGGCTGCCTGGAAGCACCCTTTGTCATCGTTCCAATAACAGCCTTATTATAACAATGCCAATTTTATCCAATTAATGCAATTATTAAAACCAATTATTAATATACTAAATTATACAGTTTAGCTAAAGTGGCCTCCTCATGTGCTAGATTTGATGGCTCCCTCTTTTTTATTTTTATTTTTAATTTTCTGCATTCCAAAATCTTAATAATCTGTCTTAAGCAACCACATGGCAGTCAGAAATTCAGCAAGTATTGTTTCTCCCCACAACATGGTGGTGCAGGAATTAAGGAAGCTTTGCCTGTTGAATTTCTGCCTTGCACATAGCTATTGGCCTGATTGGCTAGCCATTCCTCCAACCCTCAGTTAGGGCTGGCCCTGCCATGCAGCCGAGTGAAGTTACTTGCTTCAGATGGCACCATGAAGGGGACATATGGTGGCAGTAATTGGTGTCCAAATAGTGCAGCAAGATTGGAAAATGTTGGTCCTATGGGGGAGGAGTACCATTTGGGCTCTGCTTCAGGCAGTAAAATGGCTGCGGCAGGCACTGCCTGAGGCTGAGGCTGCATCTGTAATGTTCACAGGGAAGGATACGTCAATGCTCAGATCTCCCTTGCCCACTTGAAGCTATTGCATTTCACTGATTCATAACTGTAAGACAAATCAAGCATAGGAGAGATGGGGGGAAATAACTCAAAATATGCAAAGTTGGCACTCTGCCACCGAATAGCTAGGCATATCCCTTCCTTCATGCATCAAGGCTGTGCTGTTCTCTGACCAGAGGACTGGAAGGAGCAAAGTCCACAAATCCATCAGCTGTGGTTTATAGGCAGGCAAGTGAGTCAATAACAAGTTGTGAAAGCAAATCTATTAGTAAATGTGCATGGAGAATTGGCCTCTTAAGCTTCTAGAAGAAGAGGCTGAAGCAGAAAGAGGAAATGGATTTTCCCCCGTCCTCACAAGCCTGCTGTGATGTAAGACAGGAGGAACACTTTGTGGCAAGGGGGCAAGCCTGAGAGGGTTTAAGGATGCCTGCAGAGTGTCGCTATTTTGTGGAAGGGATTCGGGTGCAGGCTGGAACTTTAGCTTTGTGCAGTCAAAGTGGTATTGAAGAGCTCTGCTGCCCTAGGATGACAAAGCCACTTTCTAAAAAAGACTGGCCTTTCTGTGATTTGGAAAGTGATGAGGAATTGCACTGACTAGGGTGCATGAATAATTAATGACACCCTACAATCAAATTAGGATGAATTCTCATTGTCCTATAACTGCCCCTAAACAAGTCAGAACGAATGCTTAATAAAGGCCGGACGTGGTCAAACCACTGCAAAAGCTTTGTGCAAGCAAATCAGGGTGAAGGCTGAATAAACAGGTCCTCTGGAGGAGGCCTAGACTACAGGAAATAAGATCAGGGTGAAGAAGTGTCAAGGAGGAAGACACCCTCTATTACAAGGCAAAAGGACTTCCAAACTTCATGGAGTGAATTGCTTCCCTTGGGTTTTATTAAGAATAAGTTGGATCAACATTCTCCCCAGGATGCTGTTAGGCATAATTGACAGTTGAAGCTAATACCAAGCCAAAGGCTCCAAGACTTTTATTTATTTCACTGGCAACATTTTCATCCCATCATTTCTAAAAATAGCTCAGAGTTGTGTTTTTAAGCCTTATATGCCATACATTACCTTGTGCTACTTCAGGCGGCACCAAGAGGAAAGGCTAGATGCAGACTGGAAAGTGGGGTAGTGGTGAGATCGGGATAGAGAACTCTGGGACTTGTCTATTAACTCCAGTAACAATTTGATTTATTTCAACGGGAGGAATTTGACGTCACAATCTTCTGATCATTCTCCCAACACCAACCCCCTGAACTAGTTTGGGGGGGACACAGGCCAATGAGAAAGCCCCATTGCATGAACAGAAGTCCTTGTGCAGGGCTTCTGCTAGTGGGACTGGTTAGTTGAATCCAGCCCAGTGCCTTTACACTGAGTATGACTAACATTGCATACTACCCTTTGTGTCTCTCAGGAGCCTACAATCCAACCAAGTGTCCTGCAAAGGCACTGGTTCTCTCAACAAACCCAGCTACCGTGTCCCAGAATGGAAATATAGTTTCTGAAAAGGGTTTTCCCAATAGCCCAATTCACACATTACTCATATGTAGGACTTAGCCATGTTGACAACAGAGCAGGGTCACCCTTTTCACCCCACCCTGACGTCATGACTCCATCCTGAAACAACCACATCTTGTGCACAGAGGTCTACAGAGAAATTCCAGCACTCAAGCACCTCCTTCAGTGTAGGAACTTCATACGTTTGGAACAGCTGGGAAACTGGGTGCCCCTACACCAGGGGTAGGGAACCTCTGCCACCCCAGATGTTGCAAGACTCCAGCTCCCATCATTCCTGGCCAACCTGATCAGAGATTATGGGAGTTGTAGACCAACAACCCCCAGAGTGTTGCACAAGTGGGTGTTTGAGCAGAATCTCTCTGCAATCGGCCACAAGCAAGACATTGTTGCAGGAAGGAGTAACAACATCCAAGGCAATAGGACTAAATGCAGGAGTGCCACACCTCCTCACACAGTGCCCCCATGGATTCCACTGGCAAAGAAATGGCACTGGCACTAATTTTGGGCGAGATCTTGCTGATTTTGTGTTAGGTTTAACCAAAGTCGTCCAAGATCTTGCGGAGCACTTGAGGTCTCACCTGAAATCAGCATCAATGCTGGCAGAGTAGGCAGCAGGGTGGGCGATGCAGGTGGCAGGGGTGGCAGGGCAGAGCAGCACTTCCCATTTCACTTCAAGCAGCAAAAGAGGACACACACACACACACACACACACAAATGGAAAGCCTGGCCCTGCTCTGCTGTCCACGTAGCCAAGCTGCACATGAATGCAAGTAGCACATAAATGGGGCTAATGACACAAGTTCAAGTCTCTGGAGAATCTCAGGTTGCTCCAGCCAGCCAGTTTTACCCAGCCTTGAATTGAAGTTGGGTGGAAAATCCTCAGATCAATAATGCTCAGGAAAGGGAGGAAGTTTGTTAGCATAATGGGCCCTCATTTGTTTTCCAAAAGGCCACTTGTCTTGTGAACTTGCAGCGGGTGAATTATACCTGTGGCATTTGAATGAAGAGGTTTCTGAGGAGGTTTATGGAGCCTGCTTTGACATCAGCTCCTCATTAAATCACAAGACCGAAAGGAACAGAATTCAAATGTCAGGATAACAGTGGTTTACAGTTAGCCTTGGAGATGGGTCCTGGCTCAGGTTGCCACCTTTGATCTAGTATTTCCTGTGACATCAGCCAGGGGGAGAAAACTCTGGATGAAAAGTGCTTTGGTCTAGGGAGGAGCCTCAGTATAAGCACTCAGACAGCTCCCTCATTCACTCCAGAAGGTCCCAGTTAAAGGGATCAGACAACCATTACAGGGAAGGCCTCTATCTGGGACCCTAGAGAGCTCCTGCCCATCAGAGTAGGCAATGCAGAGCTAGATGGGAAAATAGTATAATCTGGAACAAGGCTTGCTCCTGTTTGGGTCTCTGGTTCAGCCTCCCCCAATCTGGTTCCCTTTGGATGTTTTAGACTACAACTCCCATCATTCCTGACCATTGGCCATGCTGACTGGGGCTGAAAGGAGCTGGAGTTCGACGATATTTGGACGATATGCATAAAGTTGGGAAAGGTTGCTTTGCTTCAAGGCACCAGGTACCTTATTAACCCTTGTTGTATTTTCCAGATTTTTGTTAGACTCTGGTTCCCATCAGTCTCAGCCAGCAGGGTCAAGGATGATGAAAGTCAGGAGAGCACTGCATTCACAGCTCCTGTCTTGTAGTTAGCCCCACCCACAGAATTATCATTCAAGGTGGGGGGAGAATGACAGATGAGCCACTTTAAGTCTATAGTGTAGACACGTGTAAAGGCTCTTGGGAAGTCCAGACTCAATTTCCCCTATAATTTGGGTGGGAGTTTCTTCCTAGAAAATCTCCCGCTTTGCATAAGCTTGTGCTCAGATTTCCCTGCATCAGGGGAGATGTCCCTGCCTGCCATCACACTGGCACAGCAATATCCACAGAAGATGTTCCATTTAATTCAATTCATCACAGCAGCGGATACATAATCAGTGATTCATCATTCATGCGATATTTATGTGTTGCCCATTGGGATTTCATTTCTCATAACAAAATATGGGTAAACTTCTAAACTATGAAGAATTATGAAGAGGCGGCAACTTTAGGCAGTTTAATGATGAAAAAAGAGTGTGCCCTTCTTGCTTCCAGATTTGCAGCTTGATCTTATGCATGTCCACACAGAACTACATTCTACTGGTTTCAATGGGATTCAGTAGTCAGAAAAGCAAGGGCACTGGGAACTGCCTGGGTACTGGGTACTGATGCTAATCCTGGTGACCAGAGTTCAAATCCTCACTCAGCCACAAAGTGTCCTAGATGACCTTGAGCCACTCACTATATTTCAGCCTGTTGTTGTTGTTTAGTCGTTTAGTCGTGTCCGACTCTTCGTGACCCCATGGACCAGAGCACGCCAGGCACCTCTGTCCTCCACTACCTCCCGCAGTTTGGTCAGACTCATGTTTGTGGCTTCGAGAACACTATCCAACCATCTCATCCTCTGTCGCCCCCTTCTCCTTGTGCCCTCCATCTTTCCCAGCATCAGTGTCTTCTCCAGGGAGTCTTCTCTTCTCATGAGGTGGCCAAAGTACTGGAGCCTCAGCTTCACGATCTGTCCTTCCAGTGAGCACTCAGGGCTGATTTCATTAAGAATGGATGCGTTTGATCTTCTTGCAGTCCATGGGACTCTCAAGAGTCTTCTCCAGCACCATAATTCAAAAGCATCAATTCTTCGGCGATCAGCCTTCTTTATGGTCCAGCTCTCACTTCCATACATCACTACTGGGAAAACCATGGCTTTAACTATACGGACCTTTGTTGGCAAGGTGATGTCTCTACTTCTCAAGATGCTGTCTAGGCCTGTCATTGCCCTTCTCCCAAGAAGCAGGCGTCTTTTAATTTCAGCCTACCCTATACCTTTTGTGAGGGTAGAATTAAGGATACTCTGAGCATGATAAAAATGCAATAAACTAAAAATAGCCCCTTGTTTAAATGGAGAGAGACTGTCATTCCAACTTCTGTATTTTTTCTGCAAGGCTGGTGAATCTCTCTCATTGGTTGAGGCTCTCTCCCTCCCATCCCAGTTTGGTACCCAGTCAGCCCAGATGCAAACATCTACTTTACAAATAGAAAGATAAAACTTACTAGCCATGTTGTGCTTCCCTTGTGAACTGATACCCATAAAAGACTAGCAGTCTCACACCTGGCATCACTCAGGAATTCTAAGAAACCAAATAAAATCAGTGCAGTTTTGAAAGATTCAGTCTGCCATCCTAATTCAAAATGACATCACTTTGTATCTAGATATAGACTAAAAAAATCTGCTCCTTGATCCCAGGAAACACCATGCAAAATTGAGTTACAATATCTTAAGAGGTGCCTAGATTTATAAAAAACAGACAGACCAACATCTTTCCAAAATACATAGTAGGAGTGGAAGAAGTAAAAACTCTTTAAAAGAGCCTTTTGACTCCGTCCTAGTGCCTAGTTTTAAAGAGTTTTCATGGATTTGCAAGACAAACATACAGGTACACTCGCTTTGGAGAACAAGCTGTTTCACAGGAGAAGAGCAACACACCTCCCCATCTTCTCTTCTTCTCAGAGCAACTCTGAATCTTTTATTTCCCAATCCTTTTTTTTTTTTTTTTTTGGTTATCCAATCTGTTAATGAGCTTGTGCTGTTGCTGTGGCAACCACCCTCGCTCTTGCTATCATCTCCTCCTTCCACCTTCCACCCAATTTTCTTTGCATTGATTCAAGGGCCTATGAAATGCTGTAGAATACAGAACTCTCATCCACATCTGGGGACCCTTGCGTGTTTCCCCAGCAATCTTCTACCACCCTTGTCTCTGCCACTTAATAACTCTCAGAAATCCTCAAAGGAGGCTCAGAAATTAATAGTGAAGGGAGAACAATAGATACCTGGCTCAACTGCAAGTTTTGCTGTACTCAGATTGCAGGGAGACCAAGATTACCCCCCAAACACACCTGCTCTTTTTAGAAGGCTAGGAGGACGTCTTCATTTTGGCTAAAATTGGGAGACATACCATTAGCTACAGGAGAGGTGGGGAACCTCAGGTCTGGAGGCAGCATACAGCCCTCTTAACTTCTCACTAGGACCCTCTAGGTTCTCCCCAAGTCACACCTTTTTGTACCCCACTTGAGCATTTTTACCTAACTGAAATGTCTCCTAGAGCTTTGGTCATGCTTCTTCCTTGTCTAGATGGAGGATGAATGAATCAATTTATTTCAGTCACTGACCAGAGTGGGATGGCAGACAGAAAAGGGTATGTGAACATGTGTAGGAACTAGACTACTGTACAACAGTAAAATCCACCTCAACCCACTTTTGCCTCTGGTCCCACCCACCACTGCCATGTGGCCCCTGGAAGGTTGCACAGAAAGAAATGTGTCCCTCAGGTTAAAAAGGTGCCCCACCCCATGAGGTTGTGGATTTCATTAGGTCCTTCCTTTCCCCTCATAATTCAAGCACTGCTGTTTGTTAGGAACTTGAGAAGACTAACTATTAGGCATTTGGGGGGGGGGAGTTGGACAGAGCATGGGTAGGCAGGAGGAAAACCAATGCAGCTGTGGGTTGGGTGCAATCCTGTACCATGAGCAGTACATTGCACTGATGCAGCCTACCCATCATTTGTTTCAGACTACAACTCCTATAATTCTTAACCATTGGCCATGCTGGTTGGGGCTGATGGGAGTTGTCCAAATCATCTGGTGAAACCATCTTGGGTAAGGTTACATTGATAAAATATGAGTGATCACCAACATCTAACCCATTTGCCCAGTGGAAAGCCCCATGTCATGGCCAGTCAGGTTGGAATAGGAGCAGAAAGTCTCACCTGATCTCTGGTAGCCTTGGCTACAGTGGAAGACAGATACTTTGCACTGGTTGTAGGATTGAACTGCAGGGCTTTGGGGTCTTGCAAGGGTCTACTTTGTCTCCTATACTATTTAACATCTATATTAAACTATTGGGAGCTGTCATTCAGGGGCTTGGAGCGCAGTGTCATCAGAATGCCGATGATACGCAGCTGTTTCTCTCCCGTCCATTTGAATCAGGGGAGGCTGTGAAAGGGTTGGACTGGCGCCTAGAAGCAATGCTGGGCTGAATGGGTTCCAATTAACTGAGGCTGAATCCTAATGAGATGGAGGTGCCGTGGGTGGGAGGTTCCTTTCTCCAGGAACTAGGTGGAGGGCTGCACTGAAGGAACAAGTTTGCAGCCTGGAGCTATTATATCTTTAAAGCACATTCAAGGCACATTGCCCAGATTCACCATTCTGTGACAGCCAAATATAACCAGTTTTCACCACAGATTAGTTTCCAGAGTATGATGGCAAATTAAAGGAGTAAGACCCACTGAATTCAACAGCATTTACTTCCAAGTAAGTATGCACAGGATCAGGCCACAAAAGTCTTTAAAATGTGCACAACCTGTGCTAGGGTAGTCAGATGGAAAACAGGAGAGGGGGCACTCCTGCTCCTTTAACAGTGGTGCAGAAGAGAAAATTTCAGCAGGTGCATCTTGTCATGTAAGCTGCACTGGTAGAAATTCCCTCTTTCACAAAAGTGTTAAAGGTGCAGGGGCCTCTGCCCCTCTCAAAAGTTCAGCCACAACCTTGCTGCCCAACCCTGTGCAAGTTTATTGGGACACATACCTCCTTGTTGCAACTGCAAGGCTCTCCTTGTGTTTTCTTGGGTGTATATATGAAAGGCTTTCGTTGGAGACCAGCCGCAATGGCTATGTTCCACCTCCACTGTTGGAGGCAGTATGGACCTGAGGACCAGTTGCTGGGAATCACAAGTGGGGAGAGTGAATTTGCACCCAGGTCCTGCTCATGGGCTTCCCACAGGGATCTGCTTGGCCTCTGTGAGAACGTGGGTGCACTCCTGTGGTACAATGGACCAGTGTGTCTGGCTGTTAACCAGGAGGTTGGTGATTCAAGCCCACCCAAGGACAGCTGTGGGCAAGATAGCTGCATTACATGGGGTTGGCCTAGATGACCCTTAGGCTCCCTCCCAACTCTACAATTCTATGAATGAAAATCACACAGGTTGCACTTACTCTTCAACCGTTGCAACCTGCAACTCAAATGCATTCTGCCACCTTCTGGGGCACTAGGTGGGAGCAAGGAGCCTCTGGGTTTCATGTACATTAATTTATTTGCATGCATATGGGCATGGGAAGCCCCACCCACCAAAATGTAAACTCTGCAGATTCTCCAAAGAGGGAAGAGCTGAAATTTAAAGAAATGTAGCAGACGTAGAAGTAATGCATATTATTGTTGTGGGGTGGAGAAGCATCTCCAGCATCTTGCCGAAAGGCAAGGCAGAGACAATGTTTTTACCAGAAAATAGGGCTGTCTCCATCCTAAAGGAGGAACTGGCAGGGTTATTGCTCAAGTGTGCACCAATACTCCTTGCACTACTGTAGGCTTCCCCTCTCTTCTGTTTTACTCATCTTTCCTTCCACCAGCAGGTGACAATCATTAGGTCTGAGGCAGGCTCCAGCCCCACCTAGGCTGCTCGGCCTTCTCTTAAATGAAGGCAGGCCAAGGTGATTTCTGTTGAGTTAGTGCTGTAGAGTGGAAGTGGAAAGGGCCGGTGAGGGGGAGAAAAGGGTCTTTTGTGTTTTTAAAGAAAGATGTTGAGGTTCCAGAGTGACGACCGTCCATTCAAGCAGAGGAAAAGTTTAGGTAAAAAACTGAGGGATGAACTTGAATGATGAGGTGGGAGATATGATTCTGGATTATGCATTGGAACTTCTACTAATTTTCCACTTGCATCTTTCTGACTATTTCTTTTTAAGCTAAATATAACACCCTTCTAGCATTTCCCCAGCATATCTCATTGTCTCTGGATTCTCTGTCTTCCCTGTGAATGACACCTGCTTGTCTGTCTTTCCACTGGCAGGTCTTGTTGACTTTTAAACTACCCTATTTCTAATCGGCTTCTCATTCAAGAAGCTCAAAGTGGCATTTAAGTGTTAAATGTGATAGTCTTCCTCTTAGTAGAGCTGAAACTTCCAAAACTCTTTCTGATGACTTTTATCTGTCATAATCTCATTTTTAGCCTCTCGGATGCAGGAAACAACTGATATCAGGACAAAGTATCCAAGCAAGATTCCGGTAAACCTCCTCTCTTTCTACCTAGATTCTAGGGGGAATTTCCTCACAGAGCTATCATTCCCACAGCAGTTTGGTAATAAATCCCTCTTCACAGAGAACTCTACAACCTGTAGCTTTGAGGGCAATAGGAGCCTCCTAACAGCTCTCAATACCCTTAATGGCAGCTCCCATAATTCTTTGAGGAAAGCCATGGGTCTCTTAAGTGATATCACAGTGCTTTAAGTGTGTGGTACAAATGTGGCCTTGTCTGAACTGAGTATGGAATCCATGAGCTGCTTAGTCTTTCCTCATCACATGAAGCTGTTGAGAATGCATAATCTGGACTGAGGCTTTGCTAACTCCTCAAAAGCCATTCTAAGACTCTAAGAGCAAAAGAGACACTGAGAGATGCGAGCTTGGGGCTCCCACAGTTATTGCAAGTTTCCATTTATTGAACATAGTACCCTCAATTCTACTCTGAGGAACTTGGAGGAACTTATATATGGTTCCCAAAGAGGCTGCCATTCTTAAGAGCACACCTGCTTATCTAGCAATGGAGCTTCCATCATGTGCCTTGACATTGTCCAATGCTTTCCTCACACACAGGTGGTGCTTGAGCGTTACCAGAAGGAGAAGACACTCCCTCAGTTGAGCCGGGTCAAATTCCTGGTTTCAGGGGATCTATCTATGTCTCAGTTTGTCTACAGTCTGAGGTAGGGAGGAGTTTTCACATACTGTGGTAATGTGGGGGAGAGAGATGGGAAAGACAATTAATTCCATTTGCACTTAAAGGTACCCCTGCTTACCCACCTTGCCCCTTTTGAAACAATACAAAATGCAGCCTTCCACTGGCCTTTGGACTGATCCTCTCCCTTCCCCTCCCCAGGGCCCGCCTGTCCCTGACAGCCACTCAAGCCTTCTACCTGCTGGTGGACAACAAGAGCCTGCCCTGCCTGAGCCTGACTGTGGCGGAGGTCTACGAAGCCAACAAAGATGACGACGGCTTCCTCTACATTACCTACGCATCTCAAGATACGTTTGGTGATGTTGGCCCATGAGCCCATTCCAAGGAAGGCCTCTGCAGTCTCCCCCTCCTCCCTTTCTCTCTGAGGCATAGTTATCACAACATGGATTTTTAAACTGCTTTTGTGTAAGAGTGGCATGGGAGAAGAGTATTCACCACCAGGCAGGCTCTGCTTTATTGTCATTGTCCCTGAAGCAACTGAGCTACCTTCTATGTTGTATGTGCCTGAAAAGACGCCCAGATGACAGGGTGTATTTTAGGGTCAAGTACTTTCTTAACCAACTCTGCAGGGCCACTACTTTAACCCACTGCCAGCTTATTCTTTTAAACTAATTTGTTCCCTTATCTCTTCAGACGGATATAGACATAGATATAAAAAAGAGCATCACTACCATTGCACAGGAAACTTTTGTCTGGTTTTCTTTCTTATTTTAAACAAAGCTGATTGGCCTAATGGGAATCTGGAGGGTTCCACGAGTGGAAATTTTAACTGCACAGCTGTTTTTGTTACTTCATCTCTTTCTTCCCCTTTTTAAAAAAAGCCTTCTGACAAGACTGCAATAAAGAAATAAATGGGCACAATTACACTCACCTGATCCGAGTATGGCTCTTTCTTCCCCACAGGAGAAGTGAGTGGTTATTAAAGACACTGAGTCTTTTCTCTCTCTCTTTCTCTTGTTTTCAAAAAAAAGGAGTTAAAGGTGTCTTGATTTTTGCTCTCCTTGCTAAGCAAGCAAGAAGAATCTGGGCACAAAAGGGGAGGGGCTGAAGCACAGAAAAGCTGACCTTCCTATACTTTGGCATAGGGTGGAGAGGGCTTTTATGTCTGCCAAAAATGGGGGGGGGCAGAGTATTTTGAAGGGCAGTTCCAATCAAATGCTTCTATGAATATGAACATATATCCTAGCATAAAAGAGAAGTGAAATATTCCCTTAGAAGTATTCTTTCTGCATCTCTTTCCTCCCAAATTTTGGTGATGGTGATGATGAGGGGTTCTTTCGTCCCTGGGTCCTGTGAGCAAGCCCTTGGAGAGGTCTCTTTCATCTTTGTGGGGCTAAAACAAGACTGACAGAACCTGTGGCCCTCCAGGTGTCCTTGGACTCCAACTCCCATCAGCCCCAGTCAGAATGGCCAGTGGCCAGGGATAATGGGAACTGTACTCCAGGTACATTTGGAGGACCCACAGGTTGCCCATCTCTGTTCTATAGCAGCATAAGCAGCGATGGGCAAAATGATTCCATCACAGTTTGTCATTTGCTCAGTGAGGTACAAATCTAGCATTTATAAATTCATTTGGAAATTCTGTTACTCAGGTAGCTCCATCAGTAGAGTAAAGGTAAAGGGACCCCTGACCATTAAGTCCAGTCGTGGCCAACTCTGGGGTTGCGGCGCTCATCTCGCTTTATTGGCCAAGGGAGCCAGCGTACAGCTTCCGGGTCATGTGGCCAGCATGACTAAGCCACTTCTGGAGAACCAGAGCAGCGCACGGAATCAGTAGAGTAGGAGACTCTTAATCTCAAGGTCGTGGGTTTGAGCCCCACATTGGCAAAAGATTCCTGCATTGCAAGGAGTTGGACTAGATGGCTCTTGTGGCCCCTTTCAACTCTACAGTTTTTTATTCTGTGATTCTTCAAGGGGCCGTTTTGAACAAATGAGCCCCAGTAGTCCATGCGAGAACTTCCATTAGCACAATGGGGCTTTCCCTGCTTTCTTCTCCTTGCCCTCCTACCCCAATTGGATCTGGGGAAGAGTCAGGAGAGGAAGAGAAAAGGGGGATTAGTCCATCTGGCAAACTGAAGTGCTTGCACTGATAGAATGGTTCCCAAGATTTTGAACTAGGTTTCAGTTTAAGTCTATAGGAATATGATATAGTCCAAGCGCTCATTATGCAGGGGAGCCATCTCCTCCTCGCCCCCTACTCAGTACCATTTCCAGGGACATTTCTAGTCCTGGTCAGAAAGTGTGTGGCCTTTCCTACCCCTGACAGATGCCTTTACCTCTAAGGAAGTTGAGGGGGGGGGATTATTTTAAATCCCTCACACCTCTGCATATTGCTGTAACTTTACTAAACTTTATTAAAAACAAGGGCAGAACATCAAATTAATTCATAAACAACCTCAGTTTGATTGTGAAAATGTGACTGTTTGTTGGAATGAAATCAGGATGTGATATATTCGATAATTATGAATCTGCTGGATTTCACTAACCAATTGACCAATTGTAAGTTGCAGCAGCATCACTCGTTTTGAATGAGGGCAGTAAACGATGCCTTTATTCTGTTAATGCAAGCATTTAAGCTTGTGCAATGAAATTTCCCCCTCACGCATCCCATGGCCTCCCTAAATCCGGTCCAGAGGTTGAGGGAAGCCTAAGAACATATTTGGAGGAAGGGGGAGGAGACAAAGGAATGTTCCATTGTGCAAGAGTAAATCCTTTCACTAACGGAACAAGAGAGTTAGTGCTACTTGGGACGCAAGCCTCCATTTTGTAAAGTAGCCCCTTGGAAGAGAAGTTAAATGTGGGTGATATCTGCTGTAGTCTCCTAATGAACTCTGATTAGTAATTAATTTCACACACACACACACACACACACACACACACACACACACACACCATAGCTGGCTTTTAAAGGGAATCAGAAAACTGCATGGAGGGTATCTATCTATCTATGGTTTTTGGCAATGGTGGATTAAAAAGAGCCTCTGTGTTCAGAGATAGTGTACCACTGAATGCAGAGGCTCCATCTTCCAAAGAATATTGAGGGAGCCTGATGCAACATCCAGACGTTGCTCTGCACCCAGCTTTGCATTCAGCCTGAACAAGGGGGGGGGGCTCAAAAAAGAGATGGAGGGGCCCAAAGAGCCTTGGCCAATGGCTGAATGCCAGTTGAATGGGAATGGTGGTGGGTGCTTTTCTACTCTGCTTGTGGACTTCCCAGAAGCATCTGATTGGCAGATCTGGGAAACAGTTAGGCTGGACTTCAAAGGACCTGTGGTCGGATCCTGCAGAGTTCTTCCTACATTTAGAAGAGAGAGGCAGGCAGGCAGGCACAGCTAAACCTCAAGCCTGCATGGAAACCTGAGACAGGCTTTGATCTGAACATACAACTTTGATGGCCTCTTGGTGTTCTCTGCACATGCTCAGAGGAGCTCATTGTTAACTCTCTGTTCTGCCACTTAAAAAGAACCATGCCTCAAATTAAACTCTGTCTCAGATTGCTATGGGGAGAAGGCACAACTGAACTTGCATCCAAAAATCATCCATTCGTTTTTTTAAAAAAGAAGCTAAGTGTGATGCATTCATCATGAGGAGGTTGAGAACAATTTTCCCAGCTGACAGTGATGTGGTGGAACACCTCCTCCCTGTTTCACGCTTCTGTTGCACTCGAGTGCCACAGCGCGCTGAGTGGGGGTAAATATTTCATGTTCATTCGTAAATATTACTCTAAAATTAGCCTGAAGTGTGAAAACTAATAGGAAGAGAGGAGGCGGTTTTTGCTGGCATGCCTGGCTGAGAGACAAATTACATGTGTTAACATTTTTTAAAGAACATAACACGGACTGATTAGATGAGACAAAGAGCCTATTCAGTCCAGGAGCAGGGCATCCGTGGCCCTCCAGAATTTGCTGGACTACAGCTCCCATCATCCCTGACCACTGGCTGCACTGCCTGGGCCTGATGGGGGCTGAATTCCAGCAGCCTCAGGAATGGATCATGGCTCAGAAGTACAGCATCTGATCTGCATGCAGAAGGTCCCAGGTGTGATTCCTACATCTTCAAAGCTGCCTCTGGCAGCTAAGAAAGGCCTGGAGGGAACAGTCACCCCTTCCTGTTTTCCCCCAACACTATGTAATTGGAGATATACAGCCTCTGAACATGGAAGCTCTATTTAGCTATTATGGCTAACAGTGATCAATAGACTTGTCCTTCATGTTAATGTACCTAATTCTTTTCAAAAAGTATGTAAGCTGGGAGCTATCATCATATCTTCTAGTGCTGACTTCCATCGGTGATGGTGGGGCTGGCAGGTGTATAGGGTGTTAAGGGAGGGGCAGTGCCTCTGGTGGGGGGCACGTTGTGCTCCTTCTGCAGCAGTTTGTCCAGCTTTGGTCCCCACCCTACACTCAGCTCTCACCTGTGGCTCCTAGAAGCTGTCAGCATGGGACAGCAGCCACACCCCAGAATATGGCTTTGGGTAACCAATGCGTCTCAAACCCTTTCCCTGAATGTGAAGATGGGCTCCATCAGGTTGAGCGGACAAGACCAAGAGTGGGCCCAACAGTCAAGAAGGCAGATTCTGCACATGCTGTAGAGGGAAAGGAGGGGCAGATGGAGTTCATCAACCTGGGGAGGCAGCCCATCTAGGAGAAAGAAAACTGTGATAAAGGTTTTCGGAGTAAACACTGCATCCCCACTGCCTTGTGGGATATCTTTGGCAGAAGAAAAGGCTCAGGAGTAAACCCTACACAAATCTGGAGTCCCTAAGGCAGCTGGATGGCACCTCCTGCAACCTAGCTAGTGCCAAACATTTTGCTCTGCTTTCCTTTGGACCAGGGATCAGGGAGGCTGGGAAGGGGGGGTAATGTGAACTGGGCATCCAAGGACCTCCAGACACACTTCCCAGGCCTGTGCCCCAGGGAGGTCACTTTGGTGCTGCAAAGAGAGCAAAAAGAATGCTGGAGGCAGCAGCTGTGAGTTTCCAGTCTCTTCAGCTACAGCAGGTGTTGTGATTCTCTAGTAGTTTGACTTTCCCCCCGAGAGGCAAACTCCATTGCCTTTTGAAACAGATGGATGCCAACAATAGAAACTACAGTGGCGGTGATTTGTGGTGGTTTTTCTTTGGTTTCTGCATTAAATTTGTATGCCACCTTTCCACCAAACAGTGCTCACGACCGTTATCAATTATACAAATGCAAGAAAAACCTTCTTCCAACTTGTGATTCCCAGAAACTAGTATATAGAGACCTACCACCTCCAACAGTAGAGCAGAGCCACATCTCTAGCAGCCATTGTTAGTCTTATTCTGCTTGAATTTGTCTTTCAAAGCCATCCAAGTTGGTGGCCATCACTTTCTCCTGTTGGAACACATTCCATAGTTTAGCTGTGCCCTGTGTGGAGAAGTGCCTTATCTTGTCTGCCCTGACACTTCCATCATCCAGCTTTATTGGACTGCCCTGAATTCTAGTGTTACAATGGGGGGGGAGCAGGACACTCTCACTCCAGTTTCCCTCTTACAGGATGTGACCCACCGAGCTGTTGGCTGTCCCCTGAGTCATGCTTGGCGGTCCATTTGCAGTTGGGGGAGCTCAGTCAACCTGGAAACTGGGGTCTACTCAAGTTTCCAGTAGGCTCTGCCAATGCATGGCTGGTCTGGGTTCAGCAGGATGCCTGTGAAGTTGCTCAGGCCTGGTGTAATGCCTTGAAACTGAAGAGCGAGCAAAAGACAATCTTCACGAGACTGAGCCCTGCCAAATCTCCATGCAGTGCACGTGCCTGGCTGGTAGACCGTGGGTGGATTGTGTTGAATTATAGATCTTGTAGGATTTACATCTTTAATTTCCCAAGGGTTCAGATCGTGGCCCACCCAGCAACCTTATTCATTGCCCTATCTTTTTTTTGGGGGGGTGTTCCATACGCCTTTTCCCTCACCGCCTCCCCCACCCCCACCCACCCCCGTCCACCTGCATTGGTTCAGCTCTCCTGCCCAACAGCTTAGCTATCTATCATCCTGTCGGCAGTGTTTACCTCAGCAATTGCTGCCTTCTTTCCCAGGCAGATGTTGGGAGGCTTCCCATGTGGGTGTCTGCTTGGTCGGGGTTTTGATAAACATATATTTAACCTGTCAGCCTGCAGCTCATCCATTTCTATCTCAAGCTCTTCTCCTTTGGATTTAAAAAGCCAGGACGAGGAAAGCTAGTTTTGCCTTTGTCTGCTTCGGAAGATGATATAGGGGCTGGTTAGGGCTGGTTCCAATAGGCCATTATCTGCTGGAAATTCCTCCCATCTTCTTATTACATGATACATGGTTTGTTTTCAATTTATTTATTATTTCCTTTGATTTATATCCTGCTCCAACCCTAAGGCTCAAAGCAACTTAAAATTTACTTTCTCACACACCTATCAAAAAAAAGGAGGTGGGGGTAGAAAGGGGATGAGAAGAAGTAGAATTTCCCCAAATAGTTCATGAGGGCCCAAGACAAACACTAAAGTGTCCTGTGGTGGTGATTTTGATACCTGCTGTTGAGGGGAGACCCAAGTGCCTCCTTTCATACTGTGATGGGAACCTTTGGAACCCCCCAGCCTGAATTCATGAGTCCTCAGCAGGGAATCAGGTCAGACTTGTGTTAATGGAAGGGGAAAATGGGAGGAGGAGACTGAAATAGAAGGAGAGACGAATGACGGGGAAGCTCAGAGAGAGAGAGAGAGGTGATTGTGGAGGAGAGGGAGGGAGAGACTCTTCCAAACTCCATCCATTTTTGGTTCTGATTTGACCCTCCATTGGATTTGGCTCAGCCCACAATCAGAGGGGCTGGGGAATGACGACCCTGCTTCCCCATAGTAGGCAGTTTATGTTTGCAGGTTTATGTTTGCAGGTGGTGTAGGTTTATGTTTGCAGGTTTATGTTTGCAGGTTTATGTTTGCAGGTTGTGTAGCCAGCTAATTCTGGCCTGGGGCTGCTGTTGGGCCATCGCCTCCACACCCAGTCCAGGACCCAGGAGATGACCCTATCTTTCGTGGAATGGTGCGCAACTTCTTGTCCCTGAATGGGGCAGTTGGGAAGCAGCTCCAGGCTCATAACCTCTTGCGTGGGGGCTGGGTCAGGGCCTGTTTCTGGTAGTGGTAGCCTGCTGAGGGCATCCACATGGGCCATCACCTTCTCTGGGTGGTAGATCAGTGCATACTGGTAGCCGGCAAGGAAAATTGACCACCTGAGGATGCGGGGAGACAGCACTTGGGAGATCTGCTTCTCAGGGGTGAACAGGCCAAGCAACAGCTTGTGGTCAGTCACCACGGTAAAGAGCTGCCCATACAAGAAATTGTGGGATTTTTTTACTCCCTTCACGATTGCCAGACCCTCCTTGTCGATTTGAGAGTAGTTCCGCTCAGCTGCAGTGAGCGTCTGGGAAAAATATGCCACCGGCACCTCTCTTCCGTCTGGGAGTTGGCGTCCCAGGACAGCGCTGATGCCGTAGGGCGATGCGTCGCATGCTAGCACCACTGGCAGCCACTCGTCAAAGTGTGCCAAGACCGAGTTCGAGACGAGCAAGTCCTTGACTGCCTGGAATGCAGCCTCCTAGCGCTGCCCCACACCCAAGGGGCCCACTTGTCTAGGAGTCTGTGTAGGGGCTCCATTACCACCGTCTTATGGGGAAGGAAGGCGTGGTAAAAGTTCAATAGTCCCAAGAAGGCCTGAAGTTCAGTCTTGCACTTGGGCGCTGGGGCATCACAAATGGCCCAGCCCGTACCTTGTCACCGGTCAGGTGTACCCCTTCTGCATCCACCGTAAATCCCAGAAAGTCCACCTGAGGCATTCCTAGTAGACACTTTTCCCGCTTCACCTTGAGGCCCACCATCTGGAAACGGTGCAGGACGGTGCGGAAGCAGTCCCCGAACTCCTCTGGCAGCTTAGTGTGGTAAAACTTTAACTCACTTTTCAGTCAATACTGTCTGATAAATCCTGCTGGGTGATGTGTTAGGGGTCTTAAAGGACTGTACAAGTTGGGATCAGGAGGCAACAAAATGAGATTTGTTTATCCAGAGTGTTTCTTTTTATGCAAATGCACCATCAGTTCCTGGGGCTAGAGCCCTATGGAGCATGTGCTTTCACCAACATCATCATCGTTTTTTATTTGTATGCTGCCTTTCCACAGTTAAAAAAACAATGTTCAAGGCGGCTTACAGCATAACAAGATTTACATAATTACAAAAGTCATAAATAATAAATAAACCACATTAAAAAATACACAACCAAATGGGAAACAATTTCCACATAAATCAAAATCTAAAACTAAGTATACAGCATTAATATCACAGTTTAAAATGACATAGGTTAAAAAATGACAGCAATTTAAACAAAAACAAAACAAAACGGAGCCCTCTCTGCCCAGCCGCGGCAGCGGCAGCAGTCCTTTATAGAGCCCATCAGGCCCCGCCCTGGGCCAGGTGGTGAGTGGCAGGACTGGGGCCCTCAGGCGCTGAGCAGGGGAGTCCTCCTGGGTGGTAGCAGCTGCAGCAGTTCTTATGGGTCTGTCAGGCCCCGCCCTGGGCCAGATGGTGAGTGACAGGACTGGGGCCCTCAGGTGCTAAGCAAATTGGCCATGTGCATGTGCTATATGTGGCAGCATTCCCAAATGCTTTCATGGTCCTTGAAGGCAATGGGGTACATTGCTTAAGTCATCCTGGAGACAAGAACATGGAATGGGCAAATGAAATCACTGGAGCAGGGGAATCAAGGGCATAACATAGCCTGCGGCTGAGCAAAGATTTCAAACCAAAGACCAAGGCTGGCCCTATCACAAGCCGAGTGGCACCGCAGAGGGGTGGAGTGGGAGCACAACTGTGTGTGCCACTTGTCCTGCCCTGCACCTCCTAACCTATCCTGCTGACCTCAGGTGCAGTGAAGGAGGCTGCCCCATTGTTAGTGTCAAAGCAGGTTCAACTTCCAGCCCGGCCGACTTTTGTTCATGGAATGGGGAAGGGTGCTCTCTCATCCTTCACCTCAGGCAGCGAATGCTGTAGGGTCAATGCCCCCAATGTCCAGGAGAGTTAAGGCAGAGATAGCCCAGCAAAGCCATGGGCAATGAGGCTAAACACCCCCACAAGATCCCACCCTGCCTTATACTTGGGCTGTTTGAACAGGATCTGCTGCCTGAGTTGCAAGATGAGTAGGTGGTTGCAGGGGTGGAGGAGACGAGGAGGAGAAAGCTTCAAGATTGCAATCAATCAATCCCATCCTTTCTCCAAAAGCCATAAAGTTTAGGCACATGAGGATAAATGGAACTGGCATTTGCAAGATGAAAGCACATCCTTCATATGCCATTCATAGGGCAGGCAGAGGGAGTTTACCATAAAGAATCTATATGTAAAGTATGGTTTTGAAGTGGAGAGAGACGAGGGCAGATTTCTCCCGCCCTCCTTCCTTGAGGTGGGGGCTTTACATTTGGTTCTGTTATTCTCCAGATATGGGCTGTGATTGATCCCTAGGACTCCAAAGAAGAATGGGAGAGAGACAGAGATATGGGTGAATCCATCAATTTTGGATCCTCTTACTTTCTCAATTCCCCCCAGTCTTAAGTTCTCTAAATTTCCGCATCCATTTATATTTTTCTTTAAGACCTCATGAAAATACATCAGCACTTTTGTGTAAATTCCTCCTCACATGCACATTTTTGTATGCAATTTTATCAATGCATTTTTCTATGTTATTTTCACAAAAAGTACATTTCTATCCACCCTCTATCCTAGCATAGAAGTTTTGTAGACATTACTAGGCTGGAGAACTGTGCTGCAAAATTCAGAGAAGTGTGAATTTTGAATTTTATCTTGGTTTCTGTATTGTTTCAGGAAGTGTAGGTTAAATGGGTTTGTCCCCTGGATGATTACTGCAGCAGCAACCCAGGCTCCAGTGCCAGTGAGGTGGGGCTGCTGTGGTTCACCAGAGCTCTTTCTCCCTCTCTGGGAAACGTCATTGCCTTGAAGTGAGACTAGAGTGCCTTCATCTGATGTTGGGACTTAAGAGACAGACTAGGAATGC
This sequence comes from Podarcis filfolensis, assembly GCF_964270895.1. NCBI lineage: Eukaryota > Metazoa > Chordata > Lepidosauria > Squamata > Lacertidae > Podarcis > Podarcis filfolensis. The sequence goes on from NC_139605.1 coordinate 124,127,826, forward strand.
TGTTGGTGTGCTGCCCATCCAGCTGCTCAACAGCCTCCCTGATCAAACTGGCTGCGGTAGTCTTTTTTTTTTAAATAAATGTTTATTAAAATTTTCCATCTTAGTAAAAAAAAATCAAAAAAAATAAAGAACAAAAAAAATTAAAAAACACATAAAGTTTACAATCCGTATTTTCAATGACATATTTCCCTGACTTCCCCACACCTCCCCTTCTTATATTCCAATTCAAATTGTTAGTTCAACAAGTTCTTATCCCCAATTTTTAACCTTTTTATATTTAGTTCATTTTAAAGAAAAAACCAATTTTCACTTATAAACATCCATATTTATACATCAGTACTCATTCTTAAAACCTTTCTCTAAAGTCGACCCAAATTCCCTTCCACGAATTCCCCAATTTTCTTACTAATAACAAAAAAAAAAAAAAACAGATTATAATTATACACCCTTTGGATTCCCAAACCCCACACCTCCTTTCCCAGTTTCGATCCCCAACAGAAGTCCATCAGTCTTAATCTACTATCAGCCTGGAGACCTCACGTCCGAGGCTCTTAATTCTCTCTCAATTCCTCTCTGCCGGTTTTTTTGATAGTCTTTAGTATTAAACACCAGACCTCGGAGAAGCTCTGTCCCCATAAGGTCCATGTTTCTTCCAGCCAGACCTCCATACTTGAAAGTGAAGCCCGAATCTTGTTTCTTACTCCTTTTAAGTCCAATTGTCCCAAAAGCTCCAACTTCCACCTTAATCAAATTTGTAATCCATAGGTCTTCAGATCTCCACATAAGGAGATCTCTCCATTCTTCAATCTCCAATTCAAACCAGATTTTCATCATCCAGTACTTATTTTCCTTTGTGACAATCATGTCAGGCCTCTGGCTCGATTTCTTATTTTCCTTTGTAGCCATCATGTCAGGCCTCTGGTTCTCGTTTGTCATCTGCAAAATTACAGCTCCTCCTTCCTTTTCTTCAGAAACAACATATGTCTCCTTCTCCGCACTCTCAAAACTGTCAAGTTTCTCTTTTTGTCCAGCTGCATGGGCTTCCTGAGTCAAATCCTTATCAAATTCAATGATATTATTTACTGTTAAGTTCAGAGTTGCAACATTTGTAGCCAAAACATCCATTTGGCCTTGTAACTTTCCCAAGAGAACAAAGGCTCTGCCCAACCCAGCTTGAAATTTCCCTCCTCCAGCCATTCTTGTAATGTCCCAAATCCCCCTCTAGAGGGATTTTGGTAACTTAGTATTCTTTCCAGTTCAAATCCAAAAGTCAAATTAGTTTGTATCAGTTCTTCCTTGTTTTCAACAAAATATAACCAAATTGCAACAAATATTTCCAGCAGAGACAGCAGAAACAAAGTTCTCTTTTTCCTTCTTGACAGCTAATTTTGACAGCTGTCAAACTCTTCTATATCTACTCAACAGGCTCTCTCACGGATCACTCCCGGGTCCGGGGGGGTGGCACTTCAGCTCTCAAAATTAGCTCTTATCCTCCGATAAAGTTATTTATGCTTATACTGCCAAATCGTGAAATTAATATCTTTTAGCCAATGAAGAAAAAGAAATTCTCTCGACCTTAGTTAACTAGTCCTTGCTTTAAATTATTTACAAGACGGGGGGGCGGACTTCCTGTTTGCACCTTCCCCGATCGTGCCAAATTCAACAACAAAAAATTTCCTTTACAAGTCCAATTTCCGTACTACTCACGGGTTGTTACTTTTAGAATCCAATTGTTCACAAGAAGAAGTCAGCGCTCTCCGACCATGGCATGCGGCTTCACTCCGCAGGAGGAGCAGTCGACTCTCAGCACCGCGCCGCTCACCCCGTCCCCCGTTCCGAAGCCTTTAAAAAGGCTCCTTCGCAGGTCGGGGGGGCGCAAATGGTGCCCGCTGAGTCACCAGGTTCACAGGCTTCAGCGCCTGTGATTTCTGAGGGTCCCCACGTCGCCGCAGCGGCCAGACCCAGCTCCTGTGCAGCCGATTCCCTCCGGAGCTCGGAGGGAATCCGCCATTAGCGGCATTAGCGACCGCGCTAACCCGGAAGTCTCCAAACTGGCTGCGGTAGTCTTAAGTACAGTGCTGAAGGAATCTTTGACAATAATTCTGGGTGACCTCAACATCCATGGTGAGCCCGCTATTGTACCACATGGGATTTCATGGCCTCCCTGGTAACCATGGGCTGTTTCAGGTTGTCATCTGCCTGGCACACAGAGTAGGACATACCCTTGACTTGGTCTTCATCTCTCGTGTGGACAGGAGTGATTTGGAAATTGGGGGGGGGGCTGTGTTGTCATGATCAAACCACTCGTTGGTCAAGTTTGAACTCACAGCAGCCATCCCCCTCTGCAAGGATGGGGGACTGATTAATAAAATTGCCTCTCAGAGACTTATGGATTCTTCAATACTCTGAGTGACATTCCAGTGGACAGAAGTGCTGATCCTTTTAATGCTCTTGTCTTACTGTGGAATGCTTAGATGTGAAGAGCTATTGGCATGGTTACTTCTGGGTGCCCTCTCTGCAGCTATGGAACCCACAATGTCCCTTGGTTTCTAGAGAGCTATGTGTGAAACAGGAGGGAGGACAGCTAGAGCACCAGTGGAATAGAACTTGCTCTGAGGCCAACCAAATATTAGCTAGAGTGTATAATCACAACCACCATGAGACAATAAGGGCAGCAAATAATCTGGTCTCATCTGTTGGTGGGGACAGCCCTCCTGTGATTATTTAGCCCATCATTTTGAGGATAAAGTCACTCGACTCTGCAGTGATTTAGATGTTACCTTTGTGGCTACAGTTCTAGCTGACCTGTCTATTGCTACGTCTTCTCCAACTTTGTGGGATCCATTTCAGATTATGAGGCCTGCCAATGCAGACAGGATGCTTGCAGGGGTGCATCTTGCCACATGCCCTCTTGATCCCTGCCCACCATGGCTGGTGAAATTGGGCTGGGGAGAGGTGATTGGATGGGTACAGGGAGTGGTCAATGCTTCCTTGCATGAAAGAGCCATGTCTGTTGCCTTAAAACAAGCTGTAGTATGACCGCTATTGAAAAAGCCAGGCCAATGGACCCAGCAACTATCATCTGGTTGCACATCCTTCCTTTCTGGGAAAAGTTATTGAAGGGGTTGTGACAAAACAACTGAAGACATTCTTGGATGGGACTGATCCTCTAGAGTTTTGCCAGTCTAGGGTCTAGCCTGGGTTTGAATCAAGTCTGGGTCACCCTGCTCCTTTTGCTCACTCTCTCAGGTCCCTTCAGTGCCATTGACCATGGGATCCTTCTGGAATGAGTGCAGAATTGCTTTCAGTGGCACTGTGCTGCATTGGACCCCTTCCTACCTGCAGGGTTGTATCCAAAGAGTGACATTGCAAGTCCTCTTCAGTCCCCTGTATTTATACTATGGGGTGCCACGGGACACTATTTTGTCCCTGATGCTATTCAACATCTATATAGCACCGTTTGGGAGCAGTCATGAGAAGTTTTGGAGCAAGGTGTCATCAGTACTCTGATGATACCCAAATCTATTTCTCCACTACATCTAAGTCAGGGGAGGCTGTGCAAGCCCTGGACTTGCAGGGGTGGATGCAAGGATGAACTGGATGAGGGTCAATGAGCCAAGCCTGAATCCTAGAAAGATGGAGGCATTGTGGGTAGGTGGTTCTCATCTTCATGAGATAGGTCAATTGCCTGTTCTGAACTGGGTTGCACTCTATCTGAAGGAGCAGGTAAGCATTCTGGAGCTAAGCTTTCGTGTGCACGCACACTTCTTCAGATACACACAAAAGCTTATATCCAGAACAAACTTAGTTGGTCTCTGAGGTGCTACTGGACAATTTATTTATTTATTCATTCATTCATTTATTCATTTATTTGTTTGTTTGTTTCAACTGCGTCAGACCAACACGGCTACCTACCTGAGTCTGGGGCTATTCCTTCATCCATCTCTGTCACTAGAGTCCCAAATGTCCTTGGACAAGGAGTGCTTTTTATTTGCTCCTGTTTAAATGCTGTTTGTGACCATTCCTGGACTGTGACAACCTGACCACAGTGGTCCATGCATTGGTAACCTCAACACTCAATTCTTGTAATGCATTTTATGTGGGGCTGCCATTGTATCTGGTCTGTAAGCTATAGCTAAGTGTAGAATGCAACAGCCAGACTGCTCCCAGGAGCAGATTTCTGCACTGTAGTTAAGCATGCTATTTAAGAAAGTTTGTTTTAAAAAATATTTATAGAAATATATTTTTATTGTTTTTAATTATTTTATTTAGATGGCTGCTTGCTCATAATCTGTGAAATATGATTCTAGATAGATTGCAGCTCAGGACTGCAATGCCTGCTCTTTCCATATGAACCTACCTAGACTCTGAGTTCATCTTCTGAGGCCCTTCTTTGTGTGCCTCCTCCACAAGAGGTCCTTCATTATACACCTATAATATGTAGACCTCTTTCACCAGGCCTTTGGCTGACTGACACCCAGTGTGTTGTGGAAGGGGGAATTATTGGGTTTTCTTTGTTTTTTATTATGCATTTTCTTTTTTATATTGTTATTTTATGTTGTGAAATGCCTTGAGATTGACTAGTATAGGGCAGTATACAAATTTAATCAATCAATAAAAATAAAATACACCACTTAGCAGCACTTGGACAACCACAAGACCATCTTCAAGGGTAACCCCACTTAGAGCACATCATATTAGTCTAAAGTTGAGATTAGCAGAGCCTGAGCCACTGTGGTGAGGCTATCCCAGTCCAGGAATGGTCATAGCTGAGGTACCATCCAGAAATGGAAACAGGCACTCCTTGCCATTGATGCCACCTGAACCACATGACAAAAATGACTCCAGGAATACCTGTACTTGCTCCTTCAGGGGAAGTGAGACTCCACCTAGAACAGGATGTCCCCTGAATTTCCAGACATGAAAACCACCAACCAACAGTGCCTTTCTCTTGTCAGGATTCAGCTTTAGTTTGTTGGCCCTTATCCAGCCCATTACCACCTCTAGGAACTGTTCCCACACCTGTAAAGATTCACCTACACCATCTCTTAGTGCATTACAATATAGGTAAACATGGAGAGAGAGACAGTTCAAAATAAATAAAGATCTGTGTAACATCTCATACAAAAATGAAGATGGATCTTCTTGATAATTAATCTTGAAGGTGGTTTTCTAGGGTTTATGCTGAAATATGCCTGAGAATTTTATTTTTCACTTGGTGGCCTCAGCGCAGCTTTGTGGCCCAGAGGCTTGAAAGCATCTCCAAAGGGATTTAGAGCCTCTGGATTTTGTGAAGTGTTTGTCTGCAGGGTGAAGATTCACATTCTAATGATGTCTCCATTTGGAGACCTCTGTACATGTTGAGTTCCAGATTTTAAAAGTGTCAGAACAGCACAAAAATAGAAACTAGTAAAAAGAGTAAGAGACATGCCAAGGGGTGAAGAAAAACATGAGAGGAAGAGAAGAAAAGGGGGGTGAAGATTGAATGTCTTACTCTCAACAAAGGGGACCAAAATCAAAACTCTGGGGCCTCAATCAGAAAAATGGTTTGTTGCATAGAAAACAGGCTGCTCCGTTATGCAAAGTGTAGGGATGACGTTCTTTATACACAGGTGGGGAGACTGTGGCCCTGCAGATGTTGTTGGACTACAGCTCCCATTGTCTTTTCCCATTGGCCATAGCTGAGAATAATGGGAAATGGAGTCCAACAACTTCTGGAGGGCCACAGGTTCCCTATTCCTGCTCTATAGGCTTAGGTATACAGTAAGCATTTAAGTGGGGGTTATATTCCAGACATTGTGCCGAAATCCAAAATCACACATAGTCAGAACACACTGGGTGCAATGGTGGGTGGGACTGCCAAAGTAGGTTTTCCCAGATGCCTACCCACTTTCTGCCCCCTTTTAATTTTTTTAAAATTATTTTGTCAAGTGCAAAAAGCTGAAGTTAAATGTGCGTAACTTGCTTGCCTACTGTAGCTTGATGTCAGGTTCATGTTCTGACAGGTAGGGATGCAAGTCAGCCAGAGCTGAGCTGAGACCAATGCTCTGCCTAGCAGGAGATGAAAAGGCAGTTGGCATGCAGCTGTAGGAAGAAGTCCATGTTTTGCAAGGGAAGCAGCTTTGGGAGAGGGGCTGCTTTTGCTTTTGGAGACTGATGCTGCCTTAAAACTAGCATTGCCTATCTATTTCTCCCATCCCCAAACTGTAACTTTGAAAACAAACTGCTATTGCAAAAGGCACCATCAGTCTCCATTCTTCTCGACCTTCAAGTAAACTTGCCCTTCAGTGGTTGCCCCTAGGACTTCCTCCTGGTTTCCACTCCTATTGCATACCGTATTTTTTGCTCTATAAGACTCACTTTTTCCCTCCTAAAAAGTAAGGGGGAAAGTGTGTGCGTCTTATGGAGTGAGTACAGGCTGCACAGCTATCCCAGAAGCCAGAACAGCAGGAGGGATTGCTGCTTTCACTGCACAGCGATCCCTCTTGCTGTTCTGGCTTCTGAGATTCAGAATATTTTTTTTCTTGTTTTCCTCCTCCAAAAACTAGGTGCGTCTTGTGGTCTGGTACGTCTTATAGAGCGAAAAATACGGTACACACATGAACTCCTCCGGGTTATGCCTTAGGAAAATCTTGTGCAGTCAATCCCAAATGTGTTTCTCATTAGACCTTCATTTTCACAGTCTACCCTGCACTTTAAAAAAAAAAAAATCAGAATTCTGTGTCACAGCAACCTGGATTTCTCTGAAGTGAAACTCTGGATTCTGCTGCCAGTGCAAAACATGCAGCTTAAGCATGCTCTCTCTGGTTTTGCATATTTTACCTTGTAATGTTTACAGAGTTTCAGAAAATATCCCACTCCACCCAAAAGAGCTGTCTGAGGCACTGAAACATCTGAGCTTAGAATTCAATGGCATTCTGGCTTCTGCGGTTTCAGCAGGCATTCCCCTCACACTTTCATAAGGGCCAGAAATCTGCTCTTTAAAAACAAAAAGGGAACAGCCAAATAATACCACATTCTGTGAGGTTGTCCATACTCTTGCAGCATCACAACATATACCCAGCCCTGTGTGATACTTTGTTGAAGACATACTTACTGTTCCTTGATACGTCAATGTTTTTTATACAGTGGTACCTCAGGTTAAGAACTTAACCTGAAACTGTTCTTAACCTGAGGTACCACTTTAGCTAATGGGGCCTCCCGCTGCCACCACGCGATTTCTGTTCTCATCCTGAAGCAAAGTTCTTAATCAGAGGTACTATTTCTGGGTTAGCGGAGTCTGTAACCTGAAGGGTCTGTAACCCGAGGTACCACTTATATATATTTATTGTTATTCATCACCTTGAGGCTTCAGAAATAAGGCAGGATGTAAATTCAGCTAGAAATAAATTACATGAATCAGTGTCTGATTTATATTGAGCTAAATCCCCCCACAGTGACAGGACATTTTGGGGTAAGAACGATAGCTAATGAACCTAAATATAGGAGTGTTCATATGTGCATTCTAGAAGTATGCAATTAATGTACCCATCTACACTCTCTACTCTCATCATCCCTGACCACTGACTGATAGGAATTGTGAACGGAACAACAGGTTCTCCATCTTTGCTTTAGAAGTAATCACACACAGAAAATCGCCCCAAGTGAAGCACTGTTCAGCCTTTCAGCCGTTCAGCCCTACATAGAACCCAGCTCTTCATAACCAGTTAGTCACACTGTATGAAGAAGAGCCATGGCTCAGGTGGCAGAGCAACTGCTTTGCTTGCAGAAGGTCCCAGATTCAATCCCTGGCACTTCCAGGTACAGCTGGGAGTGTCCCCTGTCTGAAGCCCTGCAGAGTTGCTGTCAGTCAGTGCAAACAATACAGACCTTGATGGACCAGTGGTCTCACTAAGTATAAGGCAGCTTCCTATGTTCCTGTGTGAAAGCCTCTGCTGTAATAAATCTGCTAGTCTTAAAGGTTCTGCAAGTTGGTGCAATTTGTTCGCTGTAGCCGAATACTATGGCTACACTTCTGAGAAATGCACAGTGATGGAGCTATATAAATTAACAAAAGTGATATTCTTTGGGGAGTGGCCATAGCTTAGTAATAGAGCATCTGCTTTGTGTGCAGAAGGTCTCTGGTTCAATCCCCAGGGAGGTCTGGGAGAAACCACTATCTGAAACCCTGGGGAGCAATTGCCCCTGCTCCCATGTAAACAAAATGGAACTGGATGGGTCAGTGGTCTGACTCAGTAATGGGCAGTTTCCTACGTTCCTATTAGCTTTTTTTTTAAGCCCCAGTTGCTGTGGCCAACCAATTTCTGGATGTAATGTCAGTGTTTGATCATCTTCCCTTCAGCCCTGGTTGTGGGGAAGGAATTTCTCAGTGGGAATCAGGGATTTTTCTTCATTATTTTTCCTTTTGTTCTTCACTTTCTCCTTTACATGTTCCCCCACCCGTTGGTTCATTCTTGTCATCAGCTTTGTTGGTCTTTTGATCTATAGCTTCTTTATTTCAATTCTTGCTTTTTTATATTCAGTTCATGCTTTTGGGGTTGTTGTTTCATTGGACTTTATTTCAGTAGTTTTAACTAGACTTTTGATGTCAGCCTGCCTTGTTTTGTTTTCTCAGTTTGTTGTGCCTTGTTTCCCTAGATCCATTCTCATTTTTTTAAAGTATATTTTTGTTCTTTTATCTTTTATCTTCTGCTTCTCTTTGCTCTTCTCCCCACAAAAGTAAAAACTCAGATATGGAGTGCGGGTTTTCATTGGACTTGGAGGCAGAAATTCAAATGCAACCTTCAAAGTGGTGTTTGGTCTAAACTTGTGACAGAACCAAATGGGGAAGATTTAACAATTGATTTGCCCTAGATATAGGGTCTCAGTCTTGGAGAGTCAAGGGCTGAGGGAGAAACAGGAAAATATAGTAATAGATTATTCTGGAAGGTTATTTTTTTATTTCTGAAAGGGGGAGCGGGGAGTAATGACTAGATGACTTCTGTGATAACCTCTCTGGCTTCCTGACTATAAAATTATGCACAATCAAACAAAGGATTGGGAACATACAAACAGAAGTGGGACCTGCAACAACACCTCACCTCCTAAAAGGAGTGCTCCTGTCCAGTGTCACAGCCAGCCAGCCATGCCCTCTCTGGGATACTCCATCCCGCTGCCATCACCCCCAATGCCCAGGTTTCCCATTTTTCGCTTCCAATTGCCATTCAGAATTCCATGGCTGCTCAACATGCCCTGTCTTCCTCACTAGGCTGTTGGGGAGGCTGCTCCATTATGGTTTCTAAAAATGAGATTTTGCAAATCTTAGGGTTTCCACATGTGTGCTAATACCTTGCCTCTTCTTTCTCAGTGGCCCTGCTTGGATGCCAGTCATGTTGGCACTCATCACCTGAGTTTGCTGTCAAGCAGACTGAAAAAGGAGCTCTTTGGTATCAGACCAAGAATCTCTCTAGTCCAGCATGCCATTGCGAAGAATGGCTAGTCAGATGTCCCATGGCAATCAGAAGCAAGCTAATGAAACCGTGACCCTCCTTGACTCTTTAGCATCTGGCATTCAGAGTTGTGCTGTTCTTTTCAGCTATCATAGTCACTACCTGTCCTCCTTGGAATTATCTAATTCCCTTTTAAAGCCATCTAAAATTATCATGGCAGCAAAGTCCTCAGCTTAATTATGCATTGTGTGAATACATATTTCCCTTTGTTTGTCCTAAATCAAGGCCTAATCAGTTTCATTGGGTGACCCTGAATTCATGCTAGTATTATGAAAGAGGGAGGGAAATTGCATGTTGCAATGCAGTCACAATGGCATTTTGTATAAAATAATTTTGGTTGCAATGCTGTTAAAATAGACTACTGGGATTCATTATTATAAATTAACCTACCACCAGAGATGTAGATTTTTGTTAAAATTAGTATGTGAAGCTTCTTTGACCGCTAGGGCAAGAGGTTTGCCAATTGACCAGAAAAACAAATGGCTCGACCAGTTCTTATGCCTTCCACAGCAGCTTGATCAGCAGAAATCAGCGAAGGATGCACTTCACAGTTTGCACATCGACCTGCTGCTAAAAGCTCAACTGCAATGGCCAGATGAACAACGCTGGCAGGAGATGGCACAAATGTCACTGAGGAAGCACTTAACATTTACACTTTTCCTCATAGCTTTTCGCCAATAGCAAGCAGACACTTCTGCCTCTAGTTCCTTTGTGCTGAAATGTTCTGGAGAAGCTGGAGTGTCTATGAACGTTCTATGGAACGGAGCAGTTCAACAAATAGCTCTGGGAAGCCAGAGCCCTAACTCTGGTCCAGCAACATCTGGAGGGCCCACAAGTTCCCCATCCTGGTTGCTGAAGAAGTTATAGAGCTGTGTCTGAGGAAGCTCTGGCTCAAATCAAAGGGGGTTGGGATTAAGGGGAGCTGCCACACAATTTTACTCGCTGCGGTGCACACGGGAAGCAAAGAAATCTTGTCTACCATCTTCAAGGGATGGGGGTAGGCCAAGGCTTTGAGAATGGTATAGGTGCAATTTATTCTGAACAAAAAGCAAAATTGATTGTAAATAATGTGGTTACTGAAGAATTTGCTATTGAAAAAGGGACATGACAGGGGTGCCCAATATCCCCATTACTTTTTATATCTGTCTTGGAGGTTTTATTAAACATGATCAGAGGGGACCAGCTGGTTAAAGGGATTCAGGTCGGAGCTAAACAATATAAATTGAGAGCGTTTGCAGATGATCTAGTATTAACTTTACAAGAGCCAGACACTAGTACGAGAAGAGTTTTAGAGCTAATACAAGTATTTGGTCAAGTAGCAGGTTTTAAGTTGAACAAACAGAAAACAAAAGTACTGGATAAAAATCTAACAGTTGCTGAAAGAGAGAAGTTCCAGAGTGAAACTGGTTTAATGGTAGCAAAGAAGGTGAAATACCTGGGGATTAATTTGACATCTAAGAATGTGAACTTATTTAAAGATAATTATGAGAAATGTTGGACAGAAGTTAAGAAAGATTTAGAAATATGGTCAAATTTGAGACTTTCCTTGTTAGGCCGAATTGCTGTTATTAAGATGAATGTTTTGCCGAGAATGTTATTTTTGTTTCAAACATTGCAGATTGTGGATAAAATGGATTGTTTCAAGAGGTGGCAAAAAGACATATCTAGATTTGTCTGGCAGGGCAAAAAGCCCAGAATAAAATTTAAGATACTAACTGATGCAAAAGAAAGAGGGGGGTTTGCCCTGCCGGACTTAAAATTGTATTATGAATCGGCGGCTTTTTGCTGGCTGAAAAACTGGCTGCTTCTTGAAAACACAGACATTTTGGATTTGGAAGGGTTCAATAACAGGTTTGGCTGGCATGCATATATATGGTATGACAAGGTTAAAATTCACCAAGGTTTCAAAAACCATATTGTCAGGAAAGCACTATATAATGTTTGGATTCGGTACAAAGATTTGTTGGAAAACAAAACCCCTAGGTAGTTGTCACCAATGGAAGCTAAGGAAGTGAAAAAACTTAATATGGAATCCAAATGGCCAAAATATTGGGAAATTACAGAGCATGAGGAGGGAAAAGTGAAATTGCAGAGTTATGAGAAATTGAAGTCTAAAGTAAGAGACTGGCTTCATTACTATCAGATAAATGAAGTCTTCAAACAGGACAGGAAAATTGGCTTCCAGGTGGAGAGGTCAAAATTAGAAACAGAGCTTTTGGAACCCAATACTAAGAATCTGTCAAGAATGTATAACTTGCTGTTGAAATGGAATACACAGGATGAGACGGTTAAATCAGCTATGATTAAATGGGCACAAGACATTGGTCATGACATTATGTTTGCTGACTGGGAACAGTTATGGACTACCGGTATAAAGTTTACGGCATGCAATGCCTTAAGAGAGAACATTATGAAAATGATTTATAGGTGGTACATGACCCCAGTCAAGCTTGCAAAAATCTATCATACGCCCAATAATAAATGCTGGAAATGTAAGGAAACTGAAGGTACTTTCTATCACCTTTGGTGGACGTGCCCAAAGATCAAGGCCTTTTGGGAAATGATCTATAATGAAATTAAGAAGGTACTTAAGTGTACTTTTCACAAGAAACCAGAGGCCTTTCTCCTGGGCATGGTAGGCCAATTGGTGTCAAGGAAAGATAGGACGTTTTTTATGTATGCTACAACAGCAGCAAGAGTTCTTTTAGCAAAGTATTGGAAGACACAAGAACTACCCACGCTGGAAGAGTGGCAGACGAAGGTGATTGACTATATGGGACTGGCCAAGATGACTGGCAGAATCCGTGACCAAGGGAAAGAGACGGTGGAAGAAGATTGGAAGAAATTTAAAGTTTATCTTAAGAACTGTTGTAAAATTAATGAGTGCTAAAATGTCATGGGTAATGTAAAACAGAATTGCAATGATAAACGATTGGGTTAGAGAAAAAGGATCAAAGAAATTGAATCATAAGTATCCGAAATTAGGGGTTGCTGAAAAAATTTAAAACAGGGATGCAGAAAAGGGAGGTATGGGGAAGTCGTTGAAATAAGGTTTAAGAAAAAAAGGTGATGAAATTATACGTGTTTATATGTTTGTTTGTTAACGTGCTATGTTGTGAATTGTCAGTTCTTGTCTGTTAATATATGTTGTAAAACCAATAAAAATTTATTATAAAAAAAAAGAAATCTTGTCTACCACGCTCATTAGCAACTGAACACCAGTTGCCAAACCATGGTGTGTGTTTTCTATGTCATCAATAGTGGTTGGGCATCTAGATTTTTGCACCCCTGCCATGGAGAGGACACTTGAGTGTAGGAAACCTAGCATTCAGAAGGTCCCAGGTATAGTTCCTGGCAATTCTCATTTAAAAGACCTTATGCAAATTGGGCTTGGTAAGGTAAGACAGGGCTAGATAGACCAGTAGTCTACCTCATTAAAAGGATGTTTCTTATGTTTACCAGATAGGGATTTGCAGTCAGTCCTAGTCATCTGACAAAAGTATGAAGCTCCATACCACATTCACCCTTCACCCTTTAATGGGAATGAGGTACCTGTGGCCTTCCAGATATTGTTGGACCTCAAATTCCTCAGCCCCAGGTAGCACGGCCAATGCTCTAAGATGATGGGAGCTGCAGTTTGAGAACATCTCAAACTTCCCACTCCTGAGGTATATTAAAGACAAACACCTTAGAAGTACAATTTTTTAAAAATGCAATATATGGCTTTAAGACTTTAGTGAGATTTCTGACCCTCAGCAGCCCAAGACAGATGCATGCACATCTCTAGAGAAAGCTCTGAAACGGTCATTAACCTCTTGCCAGCTGCCTGCCGAGTGGCTGGGTGAGCTGGTGGCTTCCACCTGCCTGCTTTCTCTTCTCAATTGCCTTCGCAGGCCTGTGCTCATTAGAGGGATAAATGACCATCCAGGGGCCCTTTTCAGACAAAAGCCGTGTTGCATCTTTGTTGTGCAAATGGTACTTTCCTCTCCCAAAGAGGCTGATGCCTTTTTTGAACTGTGCTCAGCTCAACACAGTGGAGCCTGATTATCTTCGTCGCCTTTTGTCTAGGGCCCTGAATAGCTGCATCCCCCATGGCATTTATTTTCTGGTAATGAATCCATCTCGATTGAGGTGATAATAAGGCTCCTGTTTTAATCCTCCTCTCACCCTCTCTCCACTACCTTTTTCTCTCCCAGATTGGCGAGATCGGCTGGTGCTTGTCAGGAGAGCTGTCCAGCTTTTATTCTCCTTCTGCTACCATCTGGAAACTTCATCTTCAAGGCTTGTTAAGTGACGTGATTAAGAAGGTAGCTAAATGATTTAAATAGCCTGTTTTGCAGGAGCGTCATGAAAAGGCTCTCAAACTGCCAATTTCCCCTTAATTCATTCCTTGCCAAGTTATATATTTGGCTGCACCTTCTTCTGATAATCACCACTTCTGTAGTTGATGGAGTAGGGTCCCCACCCCCCACCCTGCTCATGATGTAAGGAACTGATATTATGTCTGATTCTAGATTTGAGGCCCCCACCCTTCTCCTGGGAATGAATGAAAGGCACCATTTCCCATCTGCATTGGCTGGCTTAAATATTTGCACATCTATAACTTCCTCATTGATTGGGGATAGTTTCACAATGAGACAAAAAGGAAACACCCAGGCATTTGGCAAAGGGTGGGGTACTAATTCAAATTGCTCCGAGCACATGTATCGCATGCAGGTAAGTCCCTGGTGTGGCAGTGCCATGGCTACGGGGAGTGGCGGCAGTGGCTAGCTGGGGTTTTTGCCCCAGGTGAAGCCTCCAGAGGGGCGCCACTGAGGCCCCCAGCCTGTGTGTGTGCATGTGCAAATGTGTCTGGGTGAGGTGCCAAATGGGCCTTTGACCCGGGTGAAATAAAGCCTAGTTTCGCCTCTGGGTGTGGACTTGAGTAACATCTCAAAGGTTCTGGGGGAAGCCAAACATATTCTGGCCTGCACAGCAAGCCACAGGTGAGAAGTAAGAAAGATGCTCCTGGTGACAGTGACCAACACAGGAAGCTGCTTTCACCCACCCAGGCTCTTGCTCTATTTAGGTCAGCATTATCTACATAGGACTGGGAAACCAGTGACCCTCCAGATCTTTGGCCATGCTGGTGAGGGGTGAGGGGAACTGCAGTCCAACATCAGTGGTAGAGAAAGGCCAAGCTGCGGTCCCTGCATCCTGAAGTCAGCACAGCAATTACAACATCATCAAGCGGGGGGGGGGGGGCATTCAGAATGCAATTTAAGTGCATGCCACATAAGTGTCATTGTGGAAGCTTACCCTCGACCAAGGAAATAGTCCAAACAAAACAGGAAATGCCTTGCGGGTCCTCAGCCGCAGATCAAAGAAAAAGAAAGAGCAAGTCCTTCAGAGAGCTTTCAAGTTCAGAGGTGAAATGGAGGACCCCCAGAGATCCAGAAACTAGCCTTTGAAGAAAGAGCCCCCTGACTCTGTGCGGAAAGCAGCACTCAGCCCATGCAGTTGTTGGTGTTGCGTGGACTAGAAAGGGATGGCTCCCATGTCAAGAGCCACAAAAGAGAACTTCACCTAACAAAAGCAGGCTTTGCTGTAGGCCTAAATAAATGGAAATGTCTGAAGTTTTGACTGGGTGGAGCCATGAGTGCGGATCTTCTTCCCTGTGCTCCCTGGAGAGCCACTGCCAGTCAGTGTTGACAATACTGGGCTCAATGGACCCAAGGGTCTCACTCAGTAGCAGGCAGCTTCCCTTCTTCCCTCTGACAGTCGCAATGTGCTTTTGCTGTGTGTTCCCATGGGGCAAGATCCAAAAGATGGCTGATATGGGAGCCAAAGGTGCTGGAGTGCCTGGCGCAGGGAAGGGATAGTGAGTGACAGTGGGAAATAAGTCTCTCTCTTCCACTGCAACCTACAACTGTTGTTCTCTATTTGATAAGTGACATCCCTGTCTGTCGCTTAATCGCAGGTTATTAAAATTAGAATACCAAGGAAGACAGAGGCAGCGGGAATAATATTTCAAGGCTTTATCAATACCACCCACAAAATCATAAAGTAATCCATTAGGGATTATGGTAAGCATAGTGTTGTGGGTTCCTTTAAAGGAGCAGCTGCTGCTTTAAAGGAGAACATTTTCTTCACAGTTGTATGCCTCCCTGAAAGACCACTGCAATATGGGAGGGGGGTTTTCCCTAAAGGGGGGAGGTGGCCTATTTCACAGACAGGGAACCCCTCTTCCAGTGCAGCCCTAAAACACCAAGGTAGGACACAATACGATAAAGTTATTGTCTTTATGTTGTGATATCTGTTTCACATCCCCATCTGTCATGGCCAAAGGTCAGAGAGTTGCAGTCCAACAGTATATGGAGGGCTACAGATTCCCTATCCCTGATTTAATGCCCCAAGCTTTAGTCTGGGACATGTTACCTGGTCAGTTACTGGGAATTAAGGAAAGGACTGAGACATCACAGAACAGCTAAATTTTTACCTGAGCTAGTTTAGTATAGCAGCTAAATGACTGGCCCACAAATCAGGAAGTTCCCATTTTAAATCTTAGCTTTGCCATAAACTAACTAGGTGATCTTAGGCAAGTCACCACCTCTTTCTTTGCCTCACCCCTACCCTGTGATATGGGGAGAATAGTCCTGATGTACCTTACAGGGCTGTTTTAATGGATTACAGCTAGGTGATGCATGTGAAGTGCTTAGAACATCAGGAAGTACGATACTCATGCTAAGGATGATTGAAAGGCTGGCCCTACCATTACTCAGAGTGAGGCAATTGCCTCAAGTCACAGACACTGGATGGTACTGGGAGGGAGTGACAGCAACATCTACCATTCATCCCGAGCCCTTTGACCAATTGTTGGAGAACAGAGCTGTGGGTACCAAATGACCTGCCCCTGCTGCCCTTCTGCATGCTGCAAGCAAAGCAACAAGGCATGCAATAAGTTGTTGTGTGATGTAGAAGAGGCCCAGTGTGGTGCCCTCCAGTTCTTTTGGATCCCAACTCCAATCAGCACCAACATGGCCAGTGGTCAGGGAACTTCAGGAGGCCAGCAGATCAGGATAGGCTGGGCTGGAGACTAGAACCAGGAAGCCCGAAGTTGAGGTCTTTGCAGAGCTCTGCAGCTCACTGGGTTATCTAGGGCCATAGTCACATTCTCTTGGCTTAGCCTATCTTGCAAGGCTGTTGTGAGAATTAAGTGGGTATGCTGAACTTTGTGGTGTATGGAGTGTTAGGGGAGGAGGAATACCTCTGGTGACAGGCATGTCATGCTCCTTCTGAAGTAGTTGGCCCACCTTTGGTTCCCACACAACACTGAGCCCTCACCTGTGGCTCCTAGAAGCTGACGGCATGGTACAGCAGTCGCAAGCCAGGAAGTGCTTTGACTGGCTGGCTAAACCAGGTGGGGATAGCCAGTGGGCCTCAAACCACCAGTGACTTAGGGACTTCCCTTGCATGTGAAGAGAAGCCCTGGCAGATGGAGTGGATAAGACCAACAGTGCCAGATTACCCCGCAACAACAATTCAAAATAATATTGACATAATCTTGACAGCAAATTACAAAAACTTATTCGGACATAATTTGCGAACGCCCCCCACCCCATATTTTGATTGCCTAGGGGCCTCCGCAGGGTTTAATTAGGCACTGGAGACCAAGAGTGGCTCCAGCAAGTAGTTTCTGCATGTGCTGAAGATGGAAATGAGGGGCAGGTGAGGCTTGTCCCCTGGGAAGGGAGCCCATCCAGGAGAAGGAAAACTCTGATCCTAACCCTCCTCTGCCTTGAGGGATATCTTCAGGAAAAGGAAAGGTTAAGGAGAAAACCCTACACAAATACGGAGTGGAGTCGCTAAGGTGGTTGGATGGCACCTTATACACCTCCTTCCAGCAACTCCTGCAGCCAAGCATGTGCCAAATATACTGCTGTGTTTTCCTTTAGACCCCATCAGTGAGACCGAGAGAGGGGATCTTGTCATCTGGGCAGCCTAGGACCTCCAGACACACTGCCCAGGCTTGTGCCCCAGGGAGGTCATTTTGGTGCTGCAAAAGCTGCCGTTTTACTTCATCCCTGGGGGCACACTCCTTTGTCTCTCGGGACAGATGGATGCCAACAACCTGAGGTTTGTGGAGAACGGTGGCATGGAAATGGAAATAATCAGTGCTTTTTTTCTGGGGGGATGCAGGGGTACGCATACCCCTAAACATTTTGTGAATCTAAGTTTGGCCTCATTGAGGGGCAGTATGTCAGTATGAGTAGGAAAATGAGAGTACCCGTAAACATTTTTTTAAGGAAAAAAAGCACTGGAAATAATAGTAGAGCACAGAGGAGAGGAAACATTGAGCTCCCCTCATTGCGTGGCGAGTTCCCGCCTCCCCCCATAGAAATAAAGACACAGGACACAAGAATTTGAGTTAATGGGTCAGATCAGGCCACAACTTTATTGATTACAGGAATTGAGCGGTATTGGCCTAGGCATTGGTCCTACAACTAACCGGCCTGGCCGGTGAGGGTTAACCACCAGTGGGAGGAGTCCTGCTGAGGCACGTCAACTAGGACCTCCCCCGGGGTCACCGCGTGGGGGCGTGCCGTGGGCCCACACCTCCATAGGCTTAGGACGAGGCCACGCCCCCCGGAATCCTTTACCGGACTACCCTTTATTTGGGAGAAGGTGATGGCGCTCCTTCTCCCCCTTCATCTGTATAACAATAGACTGTCCCCCACCAATGCCTACCGCTAATACTGAGGAGTTGAGACGGTTTGCTACAAGGTAGGCGAAAAACAAATGGCTGGAGCCAATCTGCCAGATGGAAAAATTCCTACCAGGCCTCTTGACGGCAACCAACCGAGGTTCATAGCAACGTCAGAGAACCTATCCTAATGGGTGGGAGGGATGGGAAAACCAGGTCAGCTGCGGTGCAGGAAAGAGAGAGGTCCTCGGCCGCGCCAGACCTAAGTAGGTGAGGCCACGCCCCCCGCCAGCCGATTGGCTGGCACAGGGTATGACGCGGCTGAGGATTCCCTGCTATCGCGTGGGGCTGGAGCCAGCCCCCACGAGTGTGGGGAGGGGCGTGAAGCCTGCAACCCCACCTCCTCCCTAGCTCGGAAGTGGATTTCTTGCACCCTTTAAAATGGAAAAACCACACGCCCATAAATTGTGCAGATGGGTGAGTAACCCAAAGTGGCTTCTATCTCAATCACAACTCCTGTCTCTGAGACTTGGACATGCCAGTGAAATTCCAGCATTGACTCCAGAGATGCTTGAGCTGTCTGAGAGCAGACATTCTGATGAAGTGCCCAGCTTCTGGAATAGTGAAGACTCTGCTGCTGTGGTGACACTATAAACAAAAGGGTCACATACTGGGAAGTAAAGGCAGTTGGGAGAGAAAAGTTTGAGTCTAACAGCTTTCACTGAGCTTGTTCAGGTCAAGAACCACAGGAAGGGACAGGTGAAGGATGGCTGGTCTAGTGCTTCACAGAGGAGAGGAGAGGAGAGGAGAGGTCAAGCAATGTGTCAGAAACTCCCTGTTGCAAGAAGTGACCGGTAAGGAATCCAGTGGCAACAGGATATGAAGTTCTTCCCTGCCCCACCACCAGCCTCCATGCAGCACCCAGTTAGGGCATTTGAATATACTGTTTGATGCATCTTATGACATTGGTGGCAGTTTTCAATTATTTGTGTAGAGTTTTGGTTTGGTTTTTCTTTAAATCCCCAAATGACTTGGGTCCAGATGTATGAAGGAGCAACTCAGGGAGTCTGCCTGGCTCCCTTCCTATCAGGTTTATAAAAGACTTGTAGAAGCCATCTTTTTAACAGAACTTTAGGGAGCCCTGCTTCTCTTGCTGCCTTGACTGTTCCCCTTGGCCACTGGAGTTTAGCAAGAAGTTTATGGTCTAATTTCATGGGGTTTTTTGTTATGATATTGATCTTACACTAGAAGCCACTGTAAGAACCTGCTACTGAGCTAGTCAAGAAGAGTCTAAATGAAGGGATGAAATATTAGTTGCCTTGCAATCCAGCCTGTTTTATTGAAGATGCATTGGTCTCAGCACCAGGGTTGGTGGGTGCAGGAGACATGGATGAGAGAGTTGATTTGCTCCATGAGCCCCCAACCCTCATTGGTATGTAAGTTTGCATGTACTTTGCTTCAGGATCCCAGACAGGGCCAACCCAAGACATTTTGGTACCTGGGAAAACCACAAAATGGTACTCCCTCATCACCAGAGAATAAAAGGTGAGTGAAGATCTACATCAGAGAGGGGGGGGAGAGAAAGATGTATGCTGGGATCTGCTGCCCCTGTGGATCTTGCCACCCAAGGCAGACGCCTCACCTTGTCTCACGGGTGATCCAGCCCTGATCCCAGGGAGCATTTATCTCTTTCTAGGCACTCAGCCAGGCATTGAAACCAGACTCCAAGGGAGAGTATGGTCCTTTCTCAACTGGCAACAGAAGCTTGGGTGTCCCTATTCTCATGCCTGTTTTAAATGTGGCACTGCAGATTTTAATCACTTTAATTGGTAGATTAATGAACTAAAAGCTTTCACTGATGGATTGGCCAGGTTGCAATTTTAATCAGTGAGGACTATTTTAAAGTATTTTTGAAGCTATTTGGGTTCTGACATGTCGAATAACAGAGGGGGGAAAAGAAAAAATTCCAGATGGCCTTTCCATGTAACAAAGGATGAGGGCTTTTTGTCTATGAAATATAAAGTTCTCTCTTACTCCAATACAGGCAAACACTACTGATGTTCTGCAAACTTATTTAAATGTAATGGATTAATTAACCAATTCTTTTTTAAAAAATGCAGATGAGTAATAAACTAAAAAAGAACTTTTTGTGGTTTACAATACTCATTAAGGTGAACTTTCTGGGGCACATCTCCTGCTGTGACCCGTGAATGAATGCTGAATCTCTGTGCAAACTGGGGTGCCCCATGGCTGACACTCTGCAGCATCCTACAGTGAAGAATGGAAGGTCACTGGGGCAGCCAACATCCAGAGAGTGCTTTAGAAAATTCAGTGGGCCAAAAGCAGGCACCCGTGTGAGATCAAATGTACATATGATGATGAAGGACTATGTGAGTGGATGGAGGAAGTTGATTTTTGCTTGCATTGTAGCAAAAAGCTACCTAATTCACACTCCTCAAACCAATATGCAAACTAAACCACACCTTTTTTGAAATTTGCATCTCTTTGAATTTTGCAATGTCATTCTACAGCTAAGTGGTACAAAAATACATAAATTTGGAGGGAGTGTGCATGAAAATGCATATATTTCTTCTGGACAGCAATAATACAAGAAATATGCAAAATAATTAAGCAAGTATTAGAAGTCACCCCAGAACTGTCCCTACTAAATATCTTCCAAGACAATAATGCCCACTCACAATACAAAGAGCTCATAATCCACCTACTCTCAGCAGCCAGAAGCACCATAGCCAGACACTGGAGAGACCTGTCAGGAGTAAGCATAGACCAAAGGTATCAAATAGTACGGGAAACAGCCCTACTAGAAAAACCAACCAACAAACTGAAACTGACATGGGGACAAATAGAAGACGCCTTCACCCCCATATGGCTCCCCTTTATCACATACGCAGCCCAACAAGACAACGACAAGAATCCCTCAACAGCATACAAATCAATCTGGCTAGCCTGATTAAAAAATACACATTCACACCCCACTCGCACACAAAAACAATTCTCACTACAGCCAACCAAAGACAACCAACCACCCCACCCCAAACCTCTCTCACCACCAAGGAAATACAACAAGTAAGAGAACCCATACAAGTGATGCTGACACAACACCCCCCCCAAAGGAATAATAGAAGCATAACTACCCTCCACCCTCCCCCTCCCCTCCTCCCTTTCTTCTTCTTCTTCCTAATTGTTTAAACCAATTCATGAACCAATAACTTATACATTGACCACTAATAATGAAATATATGTTGTAGATATTTTTCCACATTTATTATGCTATTTTTGTGATATACATATGATATGAGAAAACTTGGTATACTTATTCTTGGTATACTTATTCTTGTTTATAAAACCCAATAAATAAATAAAAATGCAGACATATTAGATCTGGAAGGCCAAGATTTAAAATTTGGCTGGCATGCATGCCTTTGGTATGCGTTTTATGAACCACATTATTAGGAAGAATTTGTACAGAGTCTGGGAGAAATAAAAAAATCTGTTAGAAAAGAAAACACCCTTATGACTATCTCCCATTGAAGCAATTACAATCAAGAGAGTAGATTTGGATAGACAATGGGCAACTTACAGGGATTTGCTGGACTTTACGGGGGGCGGGGAGGACCCAGAGTGAAACCTATGGAAGAGGAGGAGGAGGAGGAGGAGGAGGAGGAGGAGGAGGAGGAGTTTGGATTTGATATCCCGCTTTATCACAACCCAAAGGAGTCTCAAAGCGGCTAACAATCTCCTTTCCCTTCCTCCCCCACATCAAACACTCTGTGAGGTGAGTGGGGCTGAGAGAAATCAAAGAAGTGTGACTAGCCCAAGGTCACCCAGCAGCTGCATGTGAAGGAGCGAGGAATCGAACCCGGTTCCCCAGATTACGAGTCCACCACTCTTAACCACTACACCACACTTCTGCCAGGTCCTAACCATGATAATCCACTGGGTGAGATGCCCTGCCTCCACCCCTCACTCAGCAAATAATTATTCTTGCTCAACCTGCCCTTGTTCCACCTCATTAACACATCAGGGGAGGGGGTAGTCCTTTTCTGAAAACCTAAAGTTGGAACTTAATATGCCATGTTTCACACCCCCACACCCCAATGTTTCATCTACACTGCAACTCCTCCAAAAGCCTTTACACCTACTGGACATATCAGCACCTTTGCCAGGGGATGCAGCTGCAAAGGTTTGTAGTCACATCAGTAGGGATGCCTACACAGCATCCCCTTCATGTTTGGTACTTGGGACAAATATCCCACCTGCCCCATGGGCAAGCTGTACTGCACGTTCGCTGTCCTCATTTTCTAAGCATATGGATCCCCACCAGCCCCTCCTCCAGTTCCCCTGATGCTGACATTCTATGGCCCACCTCCCTCTCTCAGGATTTCTGCTCAGTGCTGGTCGAATGAGTATTAATAAACAGCTTTGGAATGAGTCACCTTCCTCCCCACTCCCACCAGGCAATTAACTCCAGATCTGCAGATAACGAGCTCTACGGGGCTGTCATTGCCCAAGTACAAAAGGCTCTGCTGTGTTCACGTCAGATAAACCCCCCAAAGCCTCTGTGGCAGTATTAAAAATCCTGGGTTTTGAATTAGGCAGGCAAGTGATGGGCAGAAAAGGTGGAACAGGGACTGCATGAGGCAGCCCTTGTATTTTCTGAGAAAAGTGTCTGAACTTCCCGGAATTATTTCCTTCCTATCCTCATCTGACTTCCATTAGCAGATTCCTAAGGGGCCCAGCCATCACCCTGTGTTACTGTTTGGGGGCCTCTATACCATTGCAGCTCTGATAAAGCAAGGACTAAAGGCCAAGAAGCAGTTGGCTAGTTCAATCCAGTATGGGAAATTCAGGCTCACTGCTGCTTTGGTGCTCCCTGACCCACAAGCACACAGCCAGCCCACCAACCTCCTTTCCCTATCTGCTGCCCTCCAGCCAACAGCACAATGCTCTTCCCTGTTCCCCTAGGCTGCCCAGTACCTCTTTTTGTCTCCTGCATCTTTCAGCTTGCAATCTCTTGCAGTCCTCTTTGTCATTGCTTATTCATTTAAGAGTTTTTCCTAGTCAAACCTGGCCTTCACTGCTGGCTTTATGATGAAGTAATGCGGAGCAGCTGAGTTCAGTTCAGTTCAATGTTAAGCAGCATCTTCAGGCAGCGACTGCGGGAGAAGGAGGCCTTATATTTTCCTCCCTCTAATTGCTCCGCATGTGTGGCATTTTAACAGCAAAGCTCCAGGCGAGAGTACTAGGTCATTTTGACTTGGTTGCTTCTGGTCTTGAAATTTGTAAGGTGAATTACTGCTTTCTTCCCTTGCAGTAATTGTACTTTTGTCAACATGCTGTTATACCGAAGGTTTTCCCTCGGATCAGTTAGAATTGCCCTGAACATTCCATGACATCACAGCAGTGCAGCCAATGACTTTGGGAGAACAGAACTGCCAATCACGTGTTTTTAGCATGTGTCATGCGTAGGAAACGGGACACCCCCTTCTGCCAAGACTCTCACAATGACGCAGGAGGAAAGGCAGCTGTGCCTCCTCTTTCCTTCCCTGTCCTGCCATCTCTTTTCCTTCCCCGCCTGCAGGCTGGCATAGCTGGAGACCTGGGACGCTTTCAGATTGTGGCAATATGGGGTAGGGTTCAATCACATACCCACAAATTCAGGTTCCACAGTTAAAACCAATTTTGGCATTTCTGTGCAACAAACCTGCTTCCCACCCACCCCAACTTTTTGCAAATATCAGGATGGCTGCTCCATCTGGACCTGGACCACAGCTGCTACAAAAGCCTGGGGGGACCTGGAACCCCCCTAAAAAAGCCAGCCAGACCCTAATGCACCCCTTTCTCCTACACAGCCCCCCACCTTACTTTCCTCTCTACTATACCCCACCCAGCTACACAGGCCCCCAACAGCCCCTAGAAACATGTAGTGAGACACGGCTACCTTTCTCCCCCCACGACCTCGAACTTACCACAGTGGGTTTTGTTCCCCTTCCTCACAGTTTCCTTCCCTCACTATCCAGCTCTTGTTTAAACTCTTTCCTGCGCACACACCCCATTACCTGCCCAGCCCCCATCTCTGCCCTGGCAATGCTGCAGCTGGAAGAGGGCAGTGGCCCTGAGAGGCTGCAGCCCGCCCTGGCAACATGAGGAGGTGCCTGCCGCCATGTACCCAGCGGGCAAGCCGAACCAGCACCACCACCTCAACCCCCTCGGGCAAGGTGATCATGCCAGCAGCTCCCAAACATCCAGCTACAGACCCTTTCTCACTGCTGCTGTGACTGAGCCACCCGTGGGATGCCCCTGGCATGCTAGGGGCAGCTAGGCTGCTGCATTGCCTTCCTCCCCCCTCCCCCCCCCTGCCAAGGGAAGTGACCTCTTGTCACTTCCACTGCCAGCAGGACACTGCCTCCCCTAGAAAAATAAAAAACCAGGGGGAAAACAGAAAACTGAAAAAACCCAGGTCACCATATGTTTAGGAAATACAGGATATCTCTTAACATTAAAAACTCCCTGCCCCACCCCCACCCCAGACACCATTTTAGGCATCCAATTTCTGTACATGTCCAGAATTTCCCAGATGTATAAGAGCTATGTTGATCATCCTTAGCTCCATGACCTGTGGTCAGAAATTGTTGCCTGTATAAACTGTGTTTTGGAGGAAATTGGTACTTTGGAATGTTCACCGCTTCCTGCAATATATCCCTGTGTTGTGGGTGACCAACAGATGAACCCCACAAGCCCTGAAAGAGGCCGAGGCCACATCCACACCATAATACGGTACCACCTTAAAGAGTCATGGTTGTAGTTGATGGAGGCTGCTGAGAGCTGTTAGGAGATCCCTATTCTCCTCTTAGAGCTGCAGTTTACAGAGCAGTTTAGCAGTCAATCCCACTTCACAGTGAACTCTGCAACTTGTAGCTCTATGAGGAACACTCAGCGCTCTTAACAAACTGCACTTCACAGGGTTCTTGGGGTGGGGAAGCCACCCCTGTTTAAAGTGGCCTCGTTGTGCTTTCAATGTGCTGTGTGAATGTGGCCGGATACTTCAAGGTCAGAAGGCTAAAGACCCACCACCTATTACCCAGTGGACTTTCCACTTTTGAACACCTATCTTAAAATCAGCAATCTCATTGGGATATTTATTTGGACAGATTAACTTCTTGTATTGATATATTTGCTTGTTAGGTTTGATGAATTGTTCTTCTCTTTTTGAACAGATTATTTCTACTGTTAATGGGGGCTGCTGATGCTTATGGGATCGTGCCCTCCCTCCACCCCTTCCTTTTTCTTGTAATTGCAATTTTAAAAAGTAAAAGCCATGGTTTTGCCCATCAGCTGGCAACTCTGAGAGCACCCATTTGCCTGCACTAAGAAACATCTGCACACAGAGGCTTATTAGGCTGGTCCTGCATCTTTAATGATTGCTCTACCTGCAGCTGTGCCACTCCAGCTGAAATCCCTTCTCCCTTTTCACAGCTTTTAAACATGCAGGAGCACCTTGGCTACCCTGAGGCGTGCGTGTCACAAACTGGCACACTCTGCCCTTTCTTACACAATCCCAGTCTCGTGCCTTCATGCACACAGCAGCACTAGGCAACAGCATCTAGGCTGTTCGCCTTTGGTCCCTGGCTGGGAGCAGCTCTTCAAAGTTTCAGCCAGGGAGTCTGGGGTTGAACAGGGGCCCTCTGCAGGCAAAGCTGATGCTCTGCTGCAGTGCAACAGCAGTCCTCCTCCCCTTGTTCACAGTCTGCTCTCATCGCGCAGTCCTGTGCCTGCCCTTTCTCTCTCTCACACACACACCTCCCATCATTCCACTTTGGGCAAACAGATTAATGGAACAATATCATGCTGTCTGGAAAAAAGGATAATGTAATGAAAAAGGATTCACTGGTGCCATTACTAGAACAGCAATCTCTTCCAGGAGGCTCCCCTGCTGAGAAAATTAGTAGCTTCTTAATTAATTTGAAATTATATTGGTCATTAATATATCATTATATTTGCACTTGCTATGCTCCTGGCACCAGAATCAAGTCAGCAAACCGGAACCCAGCAGCACTGATGACACAGACAGGGATGGTTGGGCAATAGGTGAGGCCCATGCTCTGGAAGGAGAGTCCCTTGCCCCACCAAGAGCCCCCCTAGGTTTGATGCTGCTCATCCCCAGTCTTGCCTCCTGGCCCAGATGAGGCTGCTGGGCAACATCAGCCAAGGACACAGGAAGCTGCCTTTTACTGAGTCACAGGAAAATGGATGAAATGCAAGAGTGGGATCAGATTCCACAAGTTCCTTCCAGCTTGTCAGCCTCAGATTCATTATTCCCGCCCCCCCCCCGCCCCCCATTACTAGAATCAGGCTCAAAACCAGGAACCTAACTCAGTTCCTTTCCTAGTGACATTGTAACATCTGGTTCAGTGCCCATGTCAGGGCTAGACTCTGGGGTTATCAAATAACATTTTTAAAAACCTATCCAAATTCACCACCATGATTCCAAAGCAGCCATCTGAAGCCATATCAAGAGGAGATGTTCAGCCAAAAGGCCTTTTTGTTATGAAGCTCTGGAAGAAGCAGGCTTATTTTAAAAGCAGGAAAAAAAATTGAGAGTTGCAAAACTTCTCCACATATGGAGAAATGGACTCATGACATCACAGTTTCTGGTCAATCTTTTTATTGATTGGTTGGTTGGTTGATTGATTGGGTCTCCTGGGAAGGCAGTGCAGGATATAAGTCTCATAAGCAAGCTTCATATATAAAAACTGCACACACTCCAACTCACCAGTCCTCTCCTTGGGTCCAACATTCCTTGGTGGCCTGATTTCACCCCCTGCAACCTGCTGGGACCCTCTGCCGGATTGTCAAACTCCCCCTCCTCCCAGCGCCTCCCATTCTTCCCCTGGATCAGACCACCCCCTCCAAGACACCACCATAAAACCCATGACAAGGGAGCAGGGCAAGGCCACAGCAACATTGGGGCCATTTGGATGCACAGGTGAAGTCCATCAGGTGCTCTTGCCCCTGTATCCACACAGTCCCCACCTCACCACCCCCTGCCCTGCCCAAGTAAGCGTCAGAAACGCAGCAGCCAGGAGGGCACCTCCACCTCACCATGAGGGCCACACTGACCACTGTGACCCAGTCCCCACTACAAAACTTGCCTCTGCTATGAACTCTCGACAGGGAAGTTCTTAATGTGTGACATTTTAGTGTATTTTTGGGTCTTTGTTGGAAGCTGCCCAGAGTGGCTGGGGAAACCCAGCCAGATGGGCGAGGTACAAATATTATTATTATTAATAATAATAACAACAATAATAATGATAAATATTTAAATTATGTTTCTGGGGATTTGGGCTTAACTCTGTGCTTTCTCATCAGAAAATAGCTTCTGGTTCCATGTTTGAATTATGTATTATTGTTTTTGCTTCCACTCAAGTCAGAGGCTCCACCACCTCCCATGAGTCTCTGCTTCTCCATCTTGGAGTCAACTTAAACCCTGAAGTAGCCAAGGACTGAAAATCAGCCTCTGTAAATTAATGAAGAATTTCCCAAAGAGGAAATGTTGTATTAATGGGTGACTTCAACTACCCTCACTGTAAATGAACGCTTTAAATGAAAATTTATTATTATGCATTGCAATAGACTGAATATTACGTTGAATAGAAAATTCTTAAACCTGGATAGTTCCGTCAGTAAAGCATGAGACTCTCTTCTCAGAATCGTGGGTCTGAGCCCCACATTGGGCAAAAATATTCCTTCCTTGCAGGGGATTGGATTAGATCACCCTTCTGGTCCTTTTCAACTCTACAATTCTACAATCTGCTATTCTACTTGTGGAATGTATTATAATTTTTAAAATGTAATTTGAATCCTGAAACACTGTTCATGGGGGGAGGGAGTAATCTATGTTTATAGTTACTTTTATAATACAGTTTATAAAAAAACCTCACTACCCCCATGTAGACATATCTGTTCCAGTCATGACAAAGAGGTTAAATTTCTAGATACACTAAATGACTGTGCACTAGAACAGTTGGTCTTGGAAAGACCATATTTTTCCAGCAAAGCTAATCTGTAATAGGAAGCTCTTTATATAGTCATACCTTAGTTTTCGAACAGCCTAGTTCTCAAACATTTTGGCTCCTGAACAATCAAACCCCAGAAGTGACTGTTCCAGTTGTCGAACATTCTTTTGGAAGCCGAACATCTGACGGGACTTCTGCAGCTTCCGATTGGCTGCGGGAGCTTCCTGCAGCCAATCAGAAGCTGAGCTGTGGTTTCCGAAGGCTTTGGAAGTCAAACGGACTTCCAGAATGGATTCTGTTCAACTTCCAAGGTACGACTGTATTTCTTCCTGTCCAGGAGGAACCAATGGACAGCCTGGGGGGTGGGTAAAGTCAATCCAGGCTGGGTTGAAGGTACTTCATAGAGAAGGCTGCCTTCTGCCACTGAACAACTCATCCCACAGGGCAGCTGCTCATCATCAGCAAGGCCTTGGAGGCAGATTTAGGGCAATGAGACTGGTTCTGCCACACAAAGTGCCAAGTCTAAGAGGTGTCACAGCCGTTGCAACTATGATGCAGTGAACTGAGCAGATCGGAAGGTGAGAGGCAGGGGGTGCTGAATGTTGGCCTCGCACAGGGCACCACTGAGATTTGAAAGACCAAAGTCCACCTCTGGCGGCCAGCCTGAGCTGGGCCCAGCATTGTCCTTCCATGTGGAGCAGCCAACAAGGAAGCCAACACAACAAGGTCAACAGATTCAGGAGTGCCTCACTCTGCTTCTGATCCTCCCTTCACTATATAAGGCCATTGCACCGCAGAGACTTCCTTCCTTTCTGATGAATAAGCTGCCACAAATAGGCCCTGATTAATCATGTTTGTACCTGACAGGGCTCTGAACCACACTGTTTGCCAACACCAAGCCAGAGAAGGCTCCTCATTTGCCTTTGAGGTCTAATCAGGCAGAAAGGAGGCTCAGAATGTGCTGCTAGGAGAAGCCAGGTGGCTGCCTCCAAGTCCCTAGCTGCCAGCTCACAGCGTACAACAAAGGACACTGGCTCTTCATCTGCAGGAGCTAATTGCATGCTATTTTCTTCTAGCTGGTGGTTCCGGATCATTCATCCTCACCAATTAGGGAGGAAACAGAGAGATGCTGTTGGACAGGGAGGCAGAGGCAGCAATTGTCCTTCAGGAAACTGAAGAGTCAGGCAGCAGGCTTCATGAGGCATCAGAAGAAAGCCCATCTGCACAGCGCTGGGAAAATGCAGAGTGATCCTTACGTAGGAAATCACAGATTTAGAGGCTGGTGATCAGGGTGGTACATATTTGGCCCTTTTGCCCATGCAGGATGTATGTAGAGGTATCCTCAGTGGGTAACCCTTGATAGAGAACTACTCCCCACAGAAGGAGTCACCAGAGCAAAGGCTCAATCCATTCAGAAGCATTCTTATGTTGGAGGCTGCAGTGAAGCTCATATAGGATTAGCTGAGGCATGAGGAATCTTTATTTATTCATTCATTCATTCATTTCCCAGCCACTCTGGGTGGCTCCCAACACTATATTAAAAACACAATGAAACATTAAACATTAAAAAACTTCCCTAAACAGGGCTGCCTTCAGATGTCTTCTAAAAGTCAGATAGTTGTTTATTTCCTTCACATCTGATGGGAGGGCATTCCACAGGGTGGGCACCACTACCGAGAAGGCCCTCTGCCTGGTTCCCTGTAACCTTACTTCTTGCAGTGAGGGAACTGCCAAAAGGCCCTCAGAGCTGGACCTCAGTGTCCCGGCTGAACAATGGGAGTGGAGACGCTCCTTCAGGTACATGTGACCCTCCAGATGTTGCTAGGTTCCAGCTCCAGTCAGCTGCAGCCTGAATGGCTCATGGCCAGGGATGATGAAAGTTATAGTTCAGCAACATCTGGAGGGCTGAAGGTTCCCCACACTTGAGCTAAGGGCTCCAACATTATTTTTCTAGCCTTCAGGTAGATTTTGAGGAATTTGAATAGCATTGTTTGACAGAATATGGAATGACAAAACAGGTGGGTTAGCAAGTGAATAGCTGGAGCATCTGGTATCCAGGTTTTGATCTAAATTTCCCAAATTTCTCCTTTTTTGTAGTGGGGGGCAGGCTTGAGGGCTCGTGGCTCACAGATGTTGTTCACAGATCAAATCTGAATGTAGTAAGAAACTCTCTGAGTAGCCTTGGTCAAGCCACTTTCTTTCGACCTCTGCCCCATGTGCAGTATATGAGTGATAATGTTGCTGTAACCCTTCCTGAGAATAGAACATTTGCAATGTGCTCTATAAATGCTGGTTACTGTTCTTCTGTTCCACTGAATACCAGATGGGTAGCAAGGGAATGCCGCTGTTGTCATTATTGGGATATTGGGAAATTTTGCCAGAAATGGAAACAGGAGCAGAAATTCCCACAATTCACATGTTCCTTAAAGTTCAGTACAGTGGTACCTCGGGTTACAGACGCTTCAGGTTACAGACGCTTCAGGTAACAGACTCCGCTAATCCAGAAATTGCACCTCGGGTTAAGAACTTTGCTTCAGGATGAGAACAGAAATCGTGCAGTGGCAGCACGGGGGCAGCAGGAGGCCCCATTAGCTAAAGTGGTACCTCAGGTTAAGAACAGTTTCAGGTTAAGAATGGACCTCCAGAACGAATTAAGTTCTTAACCCCCTCGGGTTACCACTGTAACACAAAACATGCAAGCAAAGTATTTTGCTTCTTTTTTTAGTCCACAAACTACATAAATAATTACTTTCTTTTTCACATTATTTTCAGTGTTTCCCTTCCATTGAAATTAATGATTTAATTAATTATGTAAATCTCAGCCATAGCAGAGCCAGAGAAATAGGTTTAAGCAAAAGACAAATGATTGCAGGACAGAAATGGAGCTGATTTTTTTTTAAAAAAGTATTTTTTATTAAAGATTTCTTGGTTTACAAAAGTATGTGCAATGTCTCTTTTTTCAAGTTACATTTTCTACAGGTCAGTTTCATTTGTTGAGACATTAGTGTTACATTAGGAAGAAAGAGGGGAAGAGGTGGAGGGGGAAAGGTGAGTGGGGGTGGGAATGCTTCAGGTGTCAGGTGGCAATGCTTCTATTCTACTTAATGTACTCTACTTAATGTATTCTACTTAATGTGTGGGGTTTTGTGTCAGCATCGTTTGTGCAGGTTCTCTTTGCTATTTGCTTGTGTTCCTTTGGTGGTGAGAGAAGTTGGGGTTGGCCTAGGGTGTGATTGCTTGTTTGGCTGTGATGAACTTTGTTTTCATGTGTGAGTGGGTTGGGTGGGTGTTTTGAATCAGGTTAGCCATATTGATTTGTATGCTGTTGGTGGATTCTTTTTTTTTTTTAATTTTTATTGGTTTTTTAACACATAATAATAGACAATACAAAACAATACCAAAACAAACAAACATATAAACACGTATAATTTCTTCACATTTTTTCTTAAACCTTCTTTCATCGACTTCCTCATACCTCCCTTTTCTGCATCCCTATTTTGAAGTTTTCCAGCAAGCCCCAATGTCAACTTATAACACTTTTTTTTTCTTTAAATCCTTTTTCTCATATCCAATTGTTTGTCCCCGCAATTCTGTTTTGCCTGACCCAAAACATTTTAGCACTCATTAATTTTGCAACAGTTCTTGAGATAAACTTTAAATTTCTTCCAATCTTCTTCCACCGTCTCTCTCCCTTGGTCACGGATTCTGCCAGTCATCTCCGCCAGTCCCATGTAGTCAATCACCTTGGTCTGCCATTCTTCCAGTGTGGGTAGTTCTTGTGTCTTCCAGTACTTTGCCAGAAGTACTCTTGCTGCTATTGTAGCATACATAAAAAACGTCCTATCTTTCTTTGAGACCAATTGGCCCACCATGCCCAGGAGAAAGGCCTCTGGTTTCTTCACAAATGTGCATTTAAGCACCTTCTTCATTTCATTATAAATCATTTCCCAGAAGACCTTAATCCTTGGGCACGTCCACCAAAGGTGGTAAAAGGTACCTTCAGTTTCCTTACATTTCCAGCATTTATTATTGGGCGTGTGGTAAATTTTTGCAAGCTTGACTGGGGTCATGTACCACCTGTATATCATTTTCATAATGTTTTCTCTTAAGGCATTACATGCCGTAAACTTTATACCGGTGGTCCATAACTGTTCCCAGTCAGCAAACATAATGTCATGACCAATATCTTGTGCCCATTTAATCATAGCTGATTTAACCGTCTCATCCTGTGTATTCCATTTCAGCAACAAGTTATACATTCTTGACAGATTTTTAGTGCTGGGTTCCAAAAGCTCTGTTTCTAATTTTGATCTCTCCACCTGGAAGCCAATTTTCCTGTCCTGTTTAAAAACTTCATTTATCTGGTAGTAATGCAGCCAGTCTCTTACTTTAAATTTCAACTTCTCATAACTCTGCAATTTTACTTTTCCCTCCTCATGTTCTATAATTTCCCAATACTTCGGCCATTTGGATTCCATATTAAGTTTTTTCACTTCCTTAGCCTCCATTGGTGACAACCACCTAGGGGTTTTGTTTTCTAACAAATCTTTATACCGAATCCAGACATTATATAATGCTTTCCTGACAATATGGTTTTTGAAACCTTGATGGATTTTTACCTTGTCGTACCATAAATATGCATGCCAGCCAAATCTGTTATTGAACCCTTCCAGATCCAAAATGTCTGTGTTCTCAAGAAGCAGCCAGTTTTTCAGCCAGCAAAAGGCCGCTGATTCATAATACAACTTTAAGTCCGGCAGGGCAAACCCCCCTCTTTCTTTCGCATCAGTTAATATCTTAAATTTTATTCTGGGCTTTTTGCCCTGCCAGACAAATCTAGATTTGGTGGATTCTTGTCGTTGTCTTGTTGGGCTGTGTATGTGATAAAGGGGAGCCATACCAGGGCAAAGATATCTTCTTCTATTTGTCCCCGTGTCGGTTTCAGTTTATTGGTTAATTTCTCTAGTATTTTTTTTTTAAAGATTTTCTTGTTTTACAGAAAAATGTGTAATGTCTCTCGTATTTTTTCCATGTAACATTGTTACAAATCAGTTTCATCTACCCACCCTGGTAATCTAACCACCCTGGAAGAATGGCAGATGAAAGTGATAGAATACAGATAGGTAGCCGTGTTGGTCTGCCATAGTCAAAACAAAAACAAAAAATTTTCCTTCCAGTAGCACCTTAAAGACCAACTAAGTTAGTTCTTGGTATGAGCTTTCGTGTGCATGCACACTTCTTCAGATACACTGAAACAGAAGTTGCCAGATCCTTCTATATAGTGAGAAGGTGGGGAGGGGTATTACTCAGAAGGGTGGTGGGAATGGGTGATAGGCAGATAGCTGTGATGAGCCTGTTGACGACTCTTAACGACTGCAATAGGTCTTACAGGAAAAAGCAAGGGGTGAGAAGGTGAAAAATGGCTTTGTCATGTATAATGAGATAAGAATCCAATGTCTTTGTCTCTCCATGGTTTTAAGTTTGGTAATGAGTTGCAATTCAGCAGCTTCTCTTTCCAGTCTATTTCTGAAATTCCTTTGTAGTAATACAGCTACTTTGAGATCTTGTATAGAATGTCCTGGGAGATTGAAGTGTTCTCCTACTGGTTTCTCTGTCTTGTGATTCTTGATGTCCGATTTATGTCCGTTTATTCTTTGGCGTAAGGTTTGGCCTGTTTGTCCAATATAGAGAGCTGAAGGACACTGTTGGCATTTTATGGCATATACAATGTTAGACGATGAGCAATTAAATAGTCCCGAGATGGTATGTGTGATGTTGTTGGGGCCAGTAATGGTGTTGTCCGGGTGTATGTGGCAGCAAAGTTGGCATCTGGGTTTATTGCAGGCTCTGGTGCCAGTGTCCGTGTTACGTCTGGTTGTAGTATTATTTTGGGTTAGGAGTTGTTTAAGATTGGGTGGCTGTCTGTAGGCAATGAAAGGTCTTCCTCCCAGAGCTTGAGAAAGAGAACTGTCATTGTCCAGGAGAGGTTGTAGATCTCTGATGATGCGTTGTACTGTTTTAACTTGGGAGCTGTATGTGATGACTAGAGGTGTTCTGTTATTTTCTTTTTTGGGTCTGTCTTGCAGCAAGTTCTCTCTGGGTATCTGTCTGGCTCTGTTGATCTGTTGTCTAACTTCATCTGCTGGGTATTTTAGTTCTAAAAAGGTTTGCTGTAGATCTCTTAGTTGAGAGTCTCTGTCTGTAGAATTGGAACAGATACGGCTGTAACGTAGTGCCTGGCTATATACAATGGACTGTTTGGTATGTTTGGGATGGTAGCTAGAGGCATGTAAATATGTTTGTCGGTCAGTTGGTTTACGGTATAAGGTGGTGTCTATGCGTCCATCCTGTATTTTTATAGTAGTGTCCAAAAATGTATTTCTTGCATAGATTGATTCATTGTTAGGTTGATTGTGGGGTGAAAATCATTGAATTTCTGGTGGAAGGTGTCCAGGGTCTGTTGACCATGTGTCCAGATGATAAAAATATCGTTTTGTTTTTCCTTTTGGAACTCTTGCCAAGCTTGGTGGTTCCTGATAGAGTTGTCCAATACAAGGAGTTCCTCCTTTATTAGCTTCTGTTTAGAGTAGAGAACGCTCTTCATCTCTCTTGTACCTGCAATACATTGACGATATTTTTATCATCTGGACACATGGTCAACAGACCCTGGACACCTTCCACCAGTGGCTGAAGTGACTTCCGGAGGCGGCACCAACGGCAATGGCGGTCTCCTTCTAATCTGGAGGGAGAAGCTCCGCGGAAAGTGGGTCTGCCCGCTACGGCGAAGCGGAGACCCTTTTGAAAATCACAGGCAGGAGAAGCCTGTGAACGTGGGACTCAGCGGGCACCCTTAGCGCCCCCCGAATTTGTGAAAGAACCCCGCAAGGGGCTCCGGAGCGTAACAGGAGCTTGGCGCGGTGCTGAGAGTCAGTTGCTCTTTCCGTGGGGTGAAGCCGCACAGCTGTTGCCGGAGAGCGCTGACCTTTTTCCTGTGACAATTCAGCTGCTAAACAACTACCCGTGAGTAGGTGAAGCTTAAGAAATTGGGACTAAAGGAAGAAAAAAGGGATCAATTTGGCACTGAAGCGGGAAGGTGTAAACAGGAAGTCCGCCTTCCGTTTCTGTACACAGATCAAAGCAAAGACGTTTTTAAGCTAAGACCTGGAGAGCGGTGCTTTTAAAGTTCTAAATCCGAACATCAAAGTGAAAGAACTCCCCCCCCCCCAGGTTAGTGGAGAGGGGGGGGAGAGGGAAAAGTGACTTTTTTACTTCTGGAAAAAATAGACTGTTAAATTGCTGTTTTAGAGACAATTATCTAACTCCTGGGAACGGACTGCCAGGTTCACTAGAACTGTTGCACTGAGAGTCGCACTATTTATAGACAATGTAACTTTGAAGGTCTTCTCTGGACTTGAAACTGTTGCTTGTTTTCTTGAGGGGACTTAGGAAAGTTGGAAAAGATTCTTTATTGTAACTTTAATGGCTGCTACAGTGTCCCCCTAGAGGAACATTGAAGCTGTACACCCAGCTGGGGGATTTTTCCATTCTGGACTTTGGGGATTTTCCACGGCAAGACTTGACCGTGGGACCGACCTTGATTCATAGACAAAAGTGTGGTGACTGATAGGACAACAAGATTGGGCAAGGCTAGAGTGCAGCAGCCCAGTACAGTTTCCCAGCAACGTAGATCATCTGTTCCCGGCCCTCCTGTGACACAGGGGGAAGATTTTGCACAAGCTGGGTCAAAAGGAATGGCTTCAGAAGGGATTTTACTTCTGTGTTAAATAAAATTTATGAAAAATTGGAAGGCCTAAGCAAACAAGTTACGGAACAATCAACTAAAATAGACAGGAATACTGCCAGCATTAATAATCTGGGACAGAAGGTGAACTCCAATACAGAATCTATTGAAAAACTGCTGGAAGAATCTGTGTCTAATCGAAAAATAGCTGAGGAAGCAAAAGAAAAAGCAGTGGCTGTAGAGGAAGAAATAAAACCTATGCGCAAACAGATTGGGGATCATCAGTCACTTCTGTCTATGATTGAACTGAGGGAGAAACAGACCAATCTGAGGATCAGGGCAGTACCGGAACTTGAAAAAGATAACCTAAGTGACTAACTTACGCAGGAATTTGGAAAATTTTGGAATTTGGAGCTGGAGAAAGACTTTAAGATAGTAAGTGCGTTCAGACTTGGAAGAGGAGGGAGAAAAAACAGGGTAAGAGACTGTTTGGTTACCCTCCGAACGAAAGAAGAGAGAGATAAAATACTGAGTGCGCACTTCCAAAAGACTTTGGAGATCAACGACTCGAGAGTGGAGATTTTTAAGGATATACCGAAACATCTATTGTATCTTAGAACCAACTACGGAGATCTGGTGGCCCTACTGAGAAGAAACAGAATTGTTTTTAGGTGGGAATTCCCCCAGGGACTATCTTTTACCTTTAAAGGGAAAAAGTTCAAAATAAGATCAGTGGAAGATAAGGAAAAAAATTTGAGAGACCACGAAGAAGACCTGCAAAAAGAAGTACTAGAAGAGCTAAGAGCTTTAAGATCAGGAGTACTGGACATAGTACCACCACCTTTGGGACTGGACAAACTAAAAAAAGCGATACCACCGTCAGAACAAGAAGAACTTTTGGGAGCAGTTGGAGGAAAATAGAATAACCACACCATGTATCTGCAATTATTAAGTTGGAACATTCATGGATTTAATTCCCCGGAGAAGAGGAAGAAAGTCTTTCATTTATTGAAAAAGGAACAATTGGACTTAATTTGTTTACAGGAAACTCATGTGATAAGGCTTCACAGGAAACCACTGATTAATAAAAGATTGGGTCAAGAGTTTATTTCATTGGACAATGGAGGACTGGAGGAGACTGGAGGAGGACTGGAGGCAGACTGGAGGAGGGCAAATGTTGTCCCTATTTTCAAAAAGGGGAAAAGAGAGGACCCAAATAATTACCACCCAGTCAGTCTGACATCAATACCAGGGAAGATTCTGGAGCAGATCATTAAGCAAACAGTCTGTGAGCACCTAGAAAGGAATGCTGTGATCACCAATAGTCAGCATGGATTTCTGAAAAATAAGTCATGTCAGACTAACCTGATCTCGTTTTTTGACAGAATTACAAGCCTGGTAGATGAAGGGAACGCAGTGGATGTAGCCTACCTTGATTTCAGCAAGGCATTTGACAAGGTGCCCCATGATATTCTTGTAAAGCTGGTAAAATGCAGTCTTGACTATGCTACCACTCAGTGGATTTGTAACTGGCTGACTGACCGAACCCAAAGGGTGCTCATCAATGGTTCCTCTTCATCCTGGAGAAGAGTGACTAGTGGGGTGCCACAGGGTTCTGTCTTGGGCCCGGTCTTATTCAACATCTTTATCAACGACTTGGATGATGGACTCAAGGGCATCCTGATCAACTTTGCAGATGACACCAAACTGGGAGGGGTGGCTAACACCCCAGAGGACAGGATCACACTTCAAAACGACCTTGACAGATTAGAGAACTGGGCCAAAACAAACAAGATGAATTTTAACAGGGAGAAATGTAAAGTATTGCACTTGGGCAAAAAAAATGAGAGGCACAAATACAAGATGGGTGACACCTGGCTTGAGAGCAGTACATGTGAAAAGGATCTAGGAGTCTTGGCTGACCACAAACTTGACATGAGCCAACAATGTGACGCGGCAGCTAAAAAAGCCAATGCAATTCTGGGCTGCATCAATAGGAGTATAGCATCTAGATCAAGGGAAGTAATAGTGCCACTGTATTCTGCTCTGGTCAGACCTCACCTGGAGTACTGTGTCCAGTTCTGGGCACCACAGTTCAAGAAGGACACTGACAAACTGGAACGTGTCCAGAGGAGGGCAACCAAAATGGTCAAAGGCCTGGAAACGATGCCTTATGAGGAACGGCTAAGGGAGCTGGGCATGTTTAGCCTGGAGAAGAGGAGGTTAAGGGGTGATATGATAGCCATGTTCAAATATATAAAAGGATGTCACATAGAGGAGGGAGAAAGGTTGTTTTCTGCTGCTCCAGAGAAGCGGACACGGAGCAATGGATCCAAACTACAAGAAAGAAGATTCCACCTAAACATTAGGAAGAACTTCCTGACAGTAAGAGCTGTTCGACAGTGGAATTTGCTGCCAAGGAGTGTGGTGGAGTCTCCTTCTTTGGAGGTCTTTAAGCAGAGGCTTGACAACCATATGTCAGGAGTGCTCTGATGGTGTTTCCTGCTTGGCAGGGGGTTGGACTCGATGGCCCTTGTGGTCTCTTCCAACTCTATGATTCTATGATTCTACAAGGTCAAAAAGAGAGGAGTTGTTATTTATGCCAAAGAGAGCCTATCACCGAAATTTGTTTTTAAAGATGAACAAGGACGATTTGTGGCAATTGAGATTCAATCACAAGGAGAAAAATTCTTGATTGTAGGAGTTTATGCACCAAATGAGGGGAAATCTGAATTCTTCAAGAAATTGCATGAGACATTGCTTGACTACATGGACTACAACATTATTATGATGGGAGATATGAATGGAGTGGTACCTACAAATATGGATAAGTCGCAGAGACAGGTTGTAACTAAAGATGGCAGACTACCAAAAACCTTTTTTGAACTGACTGACAATATGGACTTGATTGACATCTGGAGAACTAAGAACCCCCTTGGAAGAGAGGGAACATTCTTCTCTGAAGCCAAAATGACATGGACAAGAATTTACCAAATATGGATAACTAGAGGACTGGCACCTAAGACCAGAAAAGTGGAAATTTGCCCAAAAACGTGCTCCGACCATAATGCGGTGAAGATGGAGATGAAACTAACACCAATCGGTTCCTTCAGATGGAGGATGAATGACACCTTATTTAGAGATCAAGAGGTTACCAAGAAGGCCCAAAAAATCTTGAGAGATTATTTTGAGATAAATTTGAATACTACGGTTGAAAAAAGAGTAATCTGGGATGCAAGCAAAGCGGTCATGAGAGGGTTTCTGATTCAACAGAACGCAATAAAGAAAAGAACTCAAAATGAGAAAAAAGATAAAATCTTGGAAAAAATAAAAGAAGGAGAGAAGAAATTAAGAGCGAAACCAAAGTCGCAAGAGATTCTGAGAGAAATAAAGCTATATCAAGTACAATACATGAAAATGATAAACCAGGAAGTAGAATGGAAAATTAAGCAGATGAGACAAAAGACATTTGAATCGGCTAATAAATGCGGGAAACTGCTAGCCTGGCAGATGAAAAAAAGACAAAAATTAAACACCATTACAAATTTGGATGTGGAAGGAAAGAACATACAGAATCCATTGGAGATTAGAAAGTGCTTCCAGAGATATTTTAAACAACTATATACACAAGGGCCACAGAAAGAGACTGATTTAGACCAATTTTTAAGAACAAATAGATTACAAAAAATCTCTCAAGAAAATAAGATAATGTTGAATCATAAAATTACAGAACAGGAGGTTGAAGGTGCCATTCAGAACATGCAGTTGGGTAAATCTCCAGGGCC
Organism: Podarcis filfolensis; assembly: GCF_964270895.1. NCBI lineage: Eukaryota > Metazoa > Chordata > Lepidosauria > Squamata > Lacertidae > Podarcis > Podarcis filfolensis. The sequence continues at coordinate 124,167,560 of NC_139605.1, forward strand.
GGACGGTATAACCTCCAAATACTATAGATCTTTGAAAGATTGGTTGGTCTGCCATTCTGGTGGAGGGTCGAGTCCTAGGTTCTTCAGTAGTTACAGGGCTTCAGGTATGTTGGTAGCCGTGTGTTGTGTTGTGCTGGTTGTTACAATGAAGCGGAAAGGGAAGCCCCATCAGTATTTGATCCCTTTTTGTTGGAGATGTTGGGTGCATGGGCGTAGGCTTCTCCTCCAGTTTTTTTTTTTTTTAAGAAATATTTATTAAGATTTTACAAAAAACAGATATACAATAACACATAATAAAAAACCAAGAAAAAAATAAAAGTAAACACACACAAAAAAGTACAAAAAAATTAAAAACAATTCTTTTTCATAATTTAAAACTCATTTGCTTGTTTCTTTGACTTCCTCACACCTCCCCTTCTTGTATTCCCGTTTAAATAATCAAATCAGCAAATCCTTACCCTCTTTCATTTATCTTATCTCTATAACTTAACATTTTATAACTTAGTATTTTCATCCATTATCAATTCATTTTTGCATATTCTTATTAACTTTGTTACTAATACCGCCCTTCTTCCATATTCTTAAAGCATTACAGCTGGAAACCACTTAATTTCTATCCAACATCATTCTAACATTCATTAATTTTGCAATATTTCTGTAGATAGTCTTTAAATTTATTCCAATCTTCTTCCACAGCCTCTTCTCCCTGGTCCCGGATTCTGCCAGTCATTTCTGCCAATCCCATATAGTCCATCATCTTCATCTGCCATTCTTCCAAAGTGGGTAAATCTTGTGTCTTCCAATACTTTGCAATAAGTATTCTTGCTGCTGTTGTAGCGTACATAAAGAAAGTTCTGTCCTTCTTTGGCACCAATTGGCCGACAATGCCCAGAAGAAAGGCCTCTGGTTTCTTCAGGAAGGTATATTTAAGACTTCCGGTCAGCACCAGCAACTGTAATGGCGGATTTCCTCCGATCTCCGGAGGAAATCTGCTTCGTGGAGCCAGGGTTCTACCGCTACGGCGAAGCGGGGACCCGGAAAAAATCACAGGCGGGGAAGCCTGTGAACTGAAGGCTCGGTGGGCTCCATTTGCGTCCCCCCCCCCCGCTGCAAAGCAGCCTTTTTAAAGGCTCCGGAACATACCGGGGGTGAGTGGCGCGGAGCTGAGAGCTGTCTACCCGTCTCCGCGAAGCGAAGCCGCATGCCATGGTTGGACAGCGCTGACTTCTTCCTTTGAAATTTGGACTAAAAGTAACAACCCGTGAGTATTACGGAAATTGGATATTAAAAACCCCCTTTTTTTGATTCGGCACGAGCGGGGAAGGCGCAAAGAGGAAGTCCGTCTCCCCCTCTTGTAAACACTTTAAAGCAAGGACTAGATAACTAAGGTTGAAAAGAACATCTTCTTCGTGAGAAGTCAAAAGTAACTAATTTCACGTTTTGGCAGTATAAGTGAATGTGCTGGAGGATAAGAGTTAATTCTGAAAGTGGATTGTTACCCCTCCCCCAGGACCCGGGAGCGATCCGCGAGGGAGCCTGTTGGAGAGATTTAAAAGACTTTGACAGCTGTCAAACTAGCTGTCAAAGCTGAGAGGGGAAAAAAAGAGAGAGAACTTTGTTTCTATTGCCTCGGCTGGTCATATTTGTTACATTTAGGTAACAAATTGTCGAAAATCAAGGAAAATAAAGGACTTTTGGATTTACAACTGGAAGGAACACTAAGTAACCAGTACTCCCCTAGAGGGGGCTCTGGGACATTACAGAATGGCTGTAAGTGGAAAAATACAGACGGCACTTGAGAAAATCTTTCGTAGCCTGGGAAAACTTCATGAACAAAGCACTGTTTTGGCTAAAAATGTTACAATATTGAATGAAAAAGCAAACAAACCTGTGGAAATTGGAAGGGACTTGACTCAAGTCTCTGTACCAGAACAAAAAGACTGTGCCCTTGAACTAAAAACTCTTGCAGCTGAACAAGAAAAGGAATTTGAGAAATTTGAAGAAGCTACACATGACAATTTAGAGGGAAAGGAAGGAGGAGCTATAATGCAGCAGAGGATTAAAGAAAGAAGCAAAAAACAAGATTTGGATTACAATCATAAATATGGAGACCTGGCAGGCCAGAGGCCTGTAAAGATGGATTTAAAGGGAAAGACAAATTTGATTAAAGTGGAAGCAGGAGTCTCTGGGACATTTGGACTTAAAAGAAGTAAAAAACAAGATTTGGATTACAATTTTAAATATGGTGGCCTGGCAGGAAGAAGTATGGACCTTATGGGGACAGAGCTTCTCCGAGATTTGGCGTTTAACATAAAGGACTATCAAAAAAACCGGCAGAGAGGAAAGGAGAGAGACTTAAGGGCCTCGGATGTGAGATCACCAGGTTGATACCAGATGGATTGATGGACATTGGTTGGAGATTGAAACCGGGAAAAGCGGGGAGTGGGGTTTTCGGTATCCAAAGGCGGTACAAATATATATTTTTTTTCTTTTTTGTAAATAATTTGTTTTGCTATTCTAGATTAAAATGGGGAAATCGTGAAATGGAATTGGGGTTGACTTTAGAAAAAGGTATTAAGAATAAGATTTGATGTATTAAGACTGAGATTTATGTTAAAATTGGTTAAACAAAAAGGATTTAAATATAATAAGGTAAAATTTGGGGATAGGAACTTGTTGAATTAAAAATTGAATTGGAATACAAGAAGAGGAGATGTGGGGAAGTCAAGGAAAAATGTTATTGAAAGGTATATGCTTGTTTTTGGTTTTTTTCTTTTTTTGTGTGTGTTTTGTTTTTCTTTTAATTTTTTGAAAACTTCAATAAATATTTTATTAAAAAAAAAGGAAGGTATATTTAAATACCTTTTTCATTTCATTATAGATCATTTCCCAGAAAGCCTTAATTCTTGGGCATGTCCACCAAAGGTGAAAGAATGTACCTTCTGTTTCTTTACATTTCCAGCATTTATTATCGGGCAAATGATATATTTTTGCAAGCTTGACTGGGGTCATGTACCACCTGTATATCATTTTCATAATATTCTCTCTTAAGGCATTACATGCCGTAAATTTCATACCTGTGGTCCACAACTGTGGCTTCTCCTCCAGTTTGAGGTTGTTCCATACTTCTTCTTTTTCGTAATGGGCGAAGCACACAATGTTGTTGGGGGGGGGTTGGATTTTGGCATAGGTTTTAGAGCTCTGTGAGCCCTCTCCAGGTCGTCTACCTCGAGTGTCAGGTTTGGGATCATGGTTTTTAGCCAGCGTACAATGAGGTTTGCTGGGCTTTTCTCCTCCACTTTTTTGGGAAAGTTGCGGAAGCGGATGTTGCTATGTCTACTGCGATCTTCGAGGTCTGCTTGTTTGATTCTCATTTCTGTGCTTTCTGTTTCCAGGTGGTTTACCAGTTCAGCCAATTTCTTATTCACATGTGTGTTCTCCTCTTTGTATTGCTCTATTATTCTTTCTTGCATTTCGTTCTTGTTCTCTAGAGGGGAGCCACTGTGACCTTCAGTATTTCTGCTAATCTCATTTCCATTTCCCTCAGATCTCATTTCGTTGTTGGGTGGTCGTCATCTTAAAGGGGTGCTGCGGTCTCAGCACTGTTTGCCATCTCCCTGGTTGGTGTCATCTCAATCTCCCTAGTGGTTTTGGTTTGAGATCTGCTTGGCATCCTCTTGGTGTGGGGTGTGTTATGACTGGGAGTTGTGGTGATGATGGTTCCTGGGTGTTGTTGGGTTGTTGAGCTGGGCAGGCGTTGTTGACTGGTGGCTTTTACAGAGCGTTGGGATTAGGCAGTCATTTTTGTCACTTCTGGGCTGCGTTTTAAGGGCTTCTCTGGGGTTTCCATAGATGCCTCAGTGGTGTTGGCAAAGCAGGGAATAGACAAGCAGACAGACAAGTAGACCAACAGACGAACAGTTGACATAGAGGGGTAACAGGCTGAGATGTAAGAGACTGGTGAAGTGGGGCCAGGGGAGGATGGGGGGTTATTTGTGGGTATCCCTGTGCACACACACCTACAGGCTCATGCACACACTGGGGGGAAGTGAGGTCCAGTTAAGGGTGGGAAAGGGGATTAGGGATTTGTAGTAGAAAGTTAAAATTTAAGACTGGTAAGGTTCTTGTTATGTACTAAGCTTTGATCCTTTTTTAATTTTTTTTATTCAAAGTTATAACAAAACATATTATCCAACAATATATCCTTATTTTCCCCCCCCATTTTTCCTCCCTCCCCCCTCCCCCCCACAAAACCCATCCCCCCACCCCACCCCCCGACTTCCCTCAGTTCCAGTCTTTGGTTTCTCCAATAATGCTATTTTCTGCATGTTACAAAGTTGTATAGATCCTCAAACTGTTTGGCTAATTATTATCAGTAAAAAAAAAAATTGTGAATGTTCATTCAAAACCTGCCAAGGAGTCCAGTTCGCTTTGTTGCGTCTTCAGATACTTTGTGAAAGGTTCCCATTCATCCTTAAAGTCACAGTTTTCCTTGTCCCATAGCTTATGTGTCAATTTTGCCAGTTCTGCATAATCCATCAATTTTTCTTGCCATGATTCTTTAGTTGGGGTTTCTTCAGTCTTCCATCCTTGTGCTACCAGAACTCTTGCGGCCGTTGTCGCATACATGAAGATGTTTTTCAACTTTTTTGGCAGTTCTTTCCCTACAATCCCCAACAAAAATGTTTAACAAATGTTAAATGGAACATTTTCTTCAATTCATTGTATATCATTTCCCAAAATTTTTTAATTACTTTACAATCCCACCACATATGATAAAATGTTCCCTCCTTTTCCTTACACTTCCAACATATATTTGAACTAGTTTTGTACATTTTCCCTAACTGCACTGGTGTTGTGTACCATCGGTACATCATCTTCATGTAATTCTCCTTCAATAGGGAACAATCTGTAAATTTTAAGTCAGTTTTCCATAATTTAACCCAATCTTCCATCATAATGTTGTGACCTACATCTTGTGCCCATTTAATCATAACTGATTTTACCTCTTCATCTTTCATCTCCCATTCTAATAGTATGCTATATGCGGCCTTCAGTAGTTTCACTTTCCCTTCAATCACTTCCATTTGAAACCTAGATCTAGTATAACTAAATCCTTTCTTACTGTCTTCTTTATATGTTTCATATAGTTGTCGATAATGCAACCAACTCTGAAAGTGGTCTTTGATCTCATCATAATCTCTTAATTTCCATTTTCCATCATGTTCCTTTAATAAATCAGCATATGTGAGCCATTTTCCTTTCTTTCCAAGTGGTTTGAGCAGTAATGCTTCATGTGGTGAGAGCCACCACGGGGTCCTTTGTTCCAATAAGTCTTTGTATCTCTCCCATACTCTCATTAATGATTTCCTAATTATATGGTTGTAAAAACTTCTATGAATCTTCCCCTGCCCGTACCATAAATATGCATGCCAGCCAAATCTGTTGTCATGTCCTTCTAGTTCTAATGCCTCTTGCTTGTCCAATCTCATCCAGTCCATGATCCATACCAAACAAGCAGATTCGTAATACAATTTAAGGTCTGGGAGGGCAAACCTACCTCTATCTTTTACATCTGTAAGTATTTTATGTTTTATCCTTGGCCTTTTGCCCCCTTTTTAAGGTTCTTGTTATGTACTAAGCTTTGATCCTAGAACAATAGGCAACAACTGATTGGCCTGCAGGAGAAGACTGCTTCCAGGAGGGAAGCAGAATCAGCCATTCAGACGGGACTCATTGTGTAAATAATGTATATAAAAGCCTGAGGTTTGGGGGGAAATTTAATCACTGTTTTACAAGCTGCAATAAAGAGCATGAAATCACTGCAGGACTCCGAGTATATTTCAGTTCTGTTTAGGAACAGAGCAAAACAAAACAGAGACAGAAGGGAAAATGAAAGAGGAAGAGAAGAAAAGGAAGAAGGAGAAAAAAGAAGGAAGAAGGAAGGAAGGAAGAGGGAATGGAGGGGAAATTAGGGTAAAATATACAGAAGAAATAAAGGGGAGAGAGAGGAAGAGAGAGGCGAAAGGGGGGAAGAATAGTGGTAATGGTGATAAAAGATTTGTCGCGCTGGTCCAAGTATGAGGTGGGGAGATGTGTGTGTGTGTGTTGGTGTGTGGGTTTTGTTATTAGTTTGCGGGGAGGAGAGAACAGAAAGGGGAGGGGAGGGTAGGAGGCTTAGGGGTTGAGAAAGGAGGAAAGAGGAAGCAGAAAAGAAAGAGCAAAAAGAAACAGACAAACAAAACCTCCCTTTCAGAAGCTAACAATCAAGCAAATTAACATACAAATGGTCTCAGATTTTTATGTTGTTCTCCTTTTTTCCTATTGAAAAATAAAAAAATAAAAATAATAAAATGGAGAGTGTAGAGTAAACAAAATAAGGAAATAAAAAGTGCAAAAAGCAGGAAGACAGGGATGAAGCTGCGATCCCAGAGTGTGGCCCCTGCTGATTTGGGGCTTTCTCCTGCGTGCAGCTATTTTAATTTTTAAGTGAAGAATATTAATAAAATAAATAAATAAATAAAATATGGAGGGGAAATGTGTTTTTAAGATACAGATAGATAGGTAGATAGATATATGGGAAGGGAATTAAGATTTAAAAAGTAAAAATATGAGTAAAAGATGGCTGTAGTGGCAGTACCTTGCTTAAAAAAGAAAATATTTAAAAAATTAAAATCGGGGGGGAGTGTTTTTCAGAATTTTTTAAAGGGGGGATTAAGATTTTAAAAGTAAAAATACGGGTAAAAGGTGGCTGTAGCGGCAGTGCCCCCCTTAAAAAAAGAAAATATTTTAAAAAGAAAAAATGGGGGGAGGAAGAAACGTGTTTTGTTTTTTAAATTGGAAAAAATAAAAAATATTGGGAATAAAAAATAAAAAGAGGGGTTTTTGGGATAGTATTAAAAAATATTTTTCCCAGCAAAGTGGGGGGGGGCTGCGTTCTCTTCTCTTGCAGGGATTCCTCCGTCACGCTGCTTCCCTCTGGGTCCCGGCCTGCTCTAGGCACGGGAGGTAGGCTTGGGTCAGGCCTGGGCTTGGCCGCATGGTTCTCTGCAGCCTGCCTGGCGATCTCCTACCTCTGTTCTCCTTTTGTGGCAGCAGCAGCAGCAGCAGCGGCAACGACAGTAAGCTGGGGAAGTTGGGGCTCCTTTTTCTTTCCTTTCTTTCCCTTTCATCTTCATTTCCTGCTGGCTCCCAGGCCTCCAGGCCCCGGATCTCCGCAGGGCCATTGGCCGGGTGTTTTCAGCTCCGGCTCGGTGAGGATCACTGGGGGGGTTGCTTGGCAGCTCCCTTGGTTGACCTGCTGGGTGCCCCCGGTTTGACTCCGGTAATGGCATTAGTGGCGGCAATCCTGGTGGCCCTGGAGCCTGCCAAGCAGTGCAGTTAACGCTGGCTGCCTTCAGGAGCACTGCGGCGCCGTGGCACGCACCATATTGCCTCGCTGAAGTCAAGATTTTCAGAAATGGAGCTGATTGTGACAAGCCCAGGATGGAAACTACTGCCTCCTTATGTCCTGAATGGTCCTGCTTGGCTTGAGAACTTCCAATGACATTGGGCAAGTTGATGCGGGAAGCACAATGTCCGGCTAGAATGACCCTGTTCAAGGCAACTTTTATAGCAAGGCCTTGGTGACTTGCTAACGTGAAGGAGTATTTGGGAGTTAACTGTCGAGGTGCAGATCAATGTGAAGAGCTTAGAAGAAGAGGTAGGCAGTAACCAATTTGGAAGAGGGCATTCCTACCTTAGTGGTGCAGCAATACAACGGCTAGCATATTTGCAAAGCCTAAGCAGGCTCTGGTATGGTTTCAAACAGGATGGAGGACTGCGTGTTGAAATTCCTGTATTTCAAGAGGTTGGACTAGGTGGCCCTTGGGGTCCCTTCCAACTCTACAATTCCATGATTCTATGGTTCTATGTCTACTCCATTGCACAGGTTCATGCATGGACACCCTCCACCCCACCCATCCCATCTGCATCATTCTTCTGCTCCTGGATCTCGACTGAGGTTTCCCTGGGTTTGTACCATCTGCTCCCACTTTGTTCCCAAACCTGAGCCAAGCTGGCACTAGCATCATCTGCTTTCTTGATATTTAAAAGAAAGCATTTCTCTTAACTCTGTTCTGCTGTATTAATGACCATAATCAAACAAAAGGCTGATGCCAGGGGGAGAAAAAGAATAAAGGAAAGGGACCATCTACATCCAATCTATGGCGAGAAGCTGTGGGAAGAAATGATATATTTTCTGGAGAAGATTGATGAGATTCAGTCTGATATGTTGTAAAACGATTTCTTTTATAGATGAAGCCAACTCTCAAGCCACTTGACACTTGACACCTGACTGTCGTGGTTTGAACAGTCCACTTAGCAGGTGGACAACATGCAGAAGGTTCACAGATCTGGTTTTCCCCTGAAGCAAAAGGCACAGCAGTAATGGACCGTGACCAAAATGGATTAGCCTTGAGAGCAGACGGGGCATCATTGAGATGGGATCTGGGAATGAGGGGGCAAAACCTAGAGGTGGTAGATGGCCTTCACCAACATGTGTGGAATCACATGTTTAAAAATGTTATCTTACATAATATAACAACTTTAAAAGGAGCTAGCTAAAACCATTCCGTTCACCCAGACATTTGATGGCAGAAAGAAACTGTTTAAATTATTAGCTGTGAGGGTGTGTGATTGTTTTTCAAAATTGTTCTTAAATGTTTGAATGCTTTTAATTTTTTATGTTTTTTAATGTTTTAAATATTTTTTAATTTTATTTTAAATTCTATTGTTTTACTGCTTGCTTGATTGGAGGAAGAGTAGAACTAAAGAAAAGAAAAAGATCAGAGATCCAAAGCAATTATTAACATTAAAAGTTTATTTAAAAATACCCCAAATGTACTGAAACATTCCCCAACTCTCTCCCCCGCCCCCCGATACTTTCTTCTGGCATTTTTATTAGGCCCACTGGATCCTGCAATTGATCCTACAATTTGATCCTAATAAGATGGTCTTAATTTTGCAGATTTCATGATGGCAAAAGCCCCGAATACTATGAATCAAATACCCTCCATATCATTTTAAAGCAAAGACATCACTTTGTGCTTTTTTATGCTGTTAGGATACTTCTGAGCATGGATTTAGTTGGTGTTAAAGAGTGACTTTTTAATTGGTGGTGTTAGCAACTTGGAACAGTGTTTAAATTTAATTGCTTGCTCCACTACTCAGGGGTCGCTTAGTTCAGGCAGTTATGATGAAATGCAAGATAAGACAGTAATTTGATTTGGTCTCCTTTACATTGGACGTGGCACCACAAGTCTTGCCAGCTTTGATTAAGTTAGCACCAAAACCTAAACATTGAAACTGAAAACTAAAATTGCATATGTAAAGACTAAAGGGAACAGTGTGCTGCTTGTATCTGTGTTTGTGCATGCCAGTCCTATTCTAAACCCATTTTCATCCAGGGTGCTCTGCTTATGAAGGGCATCGTGGGACTGGCTGGCTGGTAGTTTATTTTAGACTTTTACTCAGATTCCTTAAACAAGAATTGAGGAACTACTTTTCTCCTGAGGGCCAGATCTGAATATGGTCAACATTTTGGGGGCTCTATTCCAATGATTGGTAGAGCCAGAAGCAGAAATGGGGTGTGCAAATGGGGCCTGCACAAAATTGCTGTGCTATTATGGGTACAAAACAGCAGTGGCATGGGAATTAATAGTAATTCTTTCTTTCTTTCTCTCTCTCTCTCTCTCTCTCTCTCTCTCTCTCTCACACACACACACACACACACACACATCCAAGCCACATTCACAGAATCACAGAATCATAGAGTTGGAAGAGACCACAAGGGCCATCGAGTCCAACCCCCTGCCAAGCAGGAAACACCATCAGAGCACTCCTGACATATGGTTGTCAAGCCTCTGCTTAAAGACCTCCAAAGAAGGAGACTCCACCACACTCCTTGGCAGCAAATTCCACTGTCGAACAGCTCTTACTGTCAGGAAGTTCTTCCTAATGTTTAGGTGGAATCTTCTTTCTTGTAGTTTGGATCCATTGCTCCTTGTCCGCTTCTCTGGAGCAGCAGAAAACAACCTTTCTCCCTCCTCTATGTGACATCCTTTTATATATTTGAACATGGCTATCATATCACCCCTTAACCTCCTCTTCTCCAGGCTAAACATGCCCAGCTCCTTTAGCCGTTCCTCATAAGGCATCGTTTCCAGGCCTTTGACCATTTTGGTTGCCCTCCTCTGGACACGTTCCAGTTTGTCAGTGTCCTTCTTGAACTGTGGTGCCCAGAACTGGACACAGTACTCCAGGTGAGGTCTGACCAGAGCAGAATACAGTGGCACTATTACCCATCTTGTATTTGTGCCTCTCATTTTTTTTGCCCAAGTGCAATACTTTACATTTCTCCCTGTTAAAATTCATCTTGTTTGTTTTGGCCCAGTTCTCTAATCTGTCAAGGTCGTTTTGAAGTGTGATCCTGTCCTCTGGGGTGTTAGCCACCCCTCCCAGTTTGGTGTCATCTGCAAAGTTGATCAGGATGCCCTTGAGTCCATCATCCAAGTCGCTGATAAAGATGTTGAATAAGACCGGGCCCAAGACAGAACCCTGTGGCACCCCACTAGTCACTCTTCTCCAGGATGAAGAGGAACCATTGATGAGCACCCTTTGGGTTCGGTCAGTCAGCCAGTTACAAATCCACTGAGTGGTAGCATAGTCAAGACCGCATTTTACCAACTTCTTTACAAGAATATCATGGGGCACCTTGTCAAATGCCTTGCTGAAATCAAGGTAGGCTACATCCACTGCGTTCCCTTCATCTACCAGGCTTGTAATTCTGTCAAAAAACGAGATCAGGTTAGTCTGACATGACTTATTTTTCAGAAATCCATGCTGACTATTGGTGATCACAGCATTCCTTTCTAGGTGCTCACAGACTGTTTGCTTAATGATCTGCTCCAGAATCTTCCCTGGTATTGATGTCAGACTGACTGGGTGGTAATTATTTGGGTCCTCTCTTTTCCCCTTTTTGAAAATAGGGACAACATTTGCCCTCCTCCAGTCTGCCGGGACTTCACCTGTTCTCCAGGAATTCTCAAAGATGACTGCCAGTGGTTCTGAAATCACATCTGCCAGTTCTTTTAATACTCTTGGATGCAGTTCATCTGGCCCTGGAGACTTGAATACATCTAGACTAGCCAAGTATTCTTGTACTATCTCCTTAGTTATTCTGGGCTGTGTTTCCTCTGCTGAATCATTTGCTCCAAATTCTGAAGGCATTGAGGAGTTCAGCCCTTTCTGTGTCCCCTGTTTGCATTTCACCATCTTCTCCTCTGAGTGACCCCACTGTTTCTTCCTTTTGCTACGAACATACCCATAAAAGCCTTTTTTGTTGCTTTTAACCTCTCTAGCAAGTCTGAGTTCATTCTGTGCTTTAGCTTTTCTGACTTTGTGTCTACACGTGCTGGCTATTTGTTTGAATTCCTCTTTGGTGGTTTCCCCCCTTTTCCATTTTTTGTACACACCCTTTTTAAATCTTAACTCAGTTAAAAGTTATTTAGATAGCCACCCTGGCTTCTTTAGGCACCTTCCATGTTTCCGTCTCATTGGTATTGCCTGAAGTTGTGCTTTTACTATCTCCCTCTTAACAAACTCCCAGCCATCATGAACTCCCTTTCCTTTTAGTATTACTGTCCATGGGATCTCACCCAGCACTTCCCTAAGTTTTATGAAGTCGGCTTTCTTAAAGTCGAGAAATTGAGTCCTAGTGTGCTTGGCTGCTCCTTTCCGCTGTATAGTAAACTTCAGAAGAGCATGATCACTCGTGCCTAATGATCCTTCCACTTCTACCCCACTAACCAGGTCATCAACATTGGTTAGGACTAGATCTAAAATGGCTGTTCCTCTTGTTGCTTCTCCCACTTTCTGGACAATGAAGTTGTCTGCAAGGCCAGTGAGGAATCTGTTTGACCTTATGCTCTTGGCTGAGTTTGACATCCAACAAATATCCGGGTAATTGAAGTCCCCCATTACTACCATCTCCCTTCCTTTTGCATGCTTGGCCATCTGTTCCAGGAAGGCATCATCTATGTCCTCCGTTTGGCTTGGGGATCTATAGTAAACTCCCACAATGAGGTCACTGTTATTCTTCTCTCCCTTAATTTTGACCCAAATGCTCTCACTTTGGCTTTGAGGTTCTAAATCTTGGATCTCTTCACAGGTATACACATCCCTGACATATAACGCCACTCCTCCTCCTTTCTTGTCTGGTCTGTTTCTCTGAAATAGATTGTATCCCTCCATTATTACATTCCAATCGTGGGACTTATCCCACCAGGTTTCAGTGATTCCTATTATGTCATATTTAGTTTGCTGTACCAAGAGCTCAAGCTCATCTTGTTTATTTCCCATGCTTTGTGCATTAGTGTACAGACATTGAAGTCCATTAATCATTCCCCCGTGTCTCTTATTTAAGGATTTTTTCCTCCCACCACTAGGTCTGCGTGCTGTTTGCTCCATTCGGTCTATGACATTTGGATGATCATCTTCATCAATTGATAGACTCCTACCTTCAGGAGCACTGTCTCCCTCCCCCACATTAGTCAGTTTAAAGCCCTCCTGATGAGGTTTCTGAGATTTTTGGCAAAAACATTCCTCCCAACCGTTGTGAGGTGCAGCCCATCGCTTGCCAGAAGTCCATCTTCAAGAAACTGCATTTCGTGATCTAAGAATCCAAACCGTTCCTGTTTACACCATTTGCGAAGCCAGTTGTTCACTTCCACTATTTTTCCCTCTCTTCCTGGGCCACGTCGTTCAACTGGGAGGACAGATGAGATGACAATTTGTGCATTTAATTGCTTCAATTTCCTGCCCAGAGCCTCGTAGTCTCTTTTGATCTTCTGGAGGCTATTGCTTGCAGTGTCATTGGTTCCCACATGAACCAAGAGGAAGGGGTATTTGTCAGTGGGTTTTAAGATTCCTTGCAGTCGTTCAGTTACATCTTGGATCTTAGCCCCGGGGAGACAGCACACTTCCCGAGACATCTTGTCAGGCCCACAGATCACTGCTTCTGTTCCCCTCAGTAGGGAATCCCCTATCACCACTACACGCCTCCTCTTAGGTCTGGTCGGGGTTCTTCTGTGAGCTGTCCGTTCCAAGGTCGCCTGCACATTCCCTGAGGACTGACTTTGCTGCTCGTCTTCATATACCTGATCGACTGTAATGAGGGAGAGATCCTCAAATGGAGTCTGGTCTTCGTCTTCCATGCTAGGGGAGAGGAGCTCAAAGCGATTGTGTATTTCTAAACAATCAGAGCGAACCCTGGGCCTCCTACTTCTTTGAGTCACGTTCCCCCCTTCACAGTGCAGGTCGTCTGATCCACAACCAGTCACACACTTGCACAGGGCCCTTTTCACACTGTTCAGCTGATCCTCAAAACAGTCACAGCCCACATCACCTCCATCCTGGACCTGACTGAGTGGACATGCAAAGTCACGGCTTTGTTCTTGGATTCCAGAAGGAGCTGGAAGCATAGCTGAACTCCTGGTACTCCTTATTTATTTTAATTAATTAATTAAAAAACATATCTACCACCTGCATCTCACAAGCATCCAGTTGGCCACCCTAAGAACAGGTTGCTCGACTAGATGAAGCATTGGCGTGATCCAGCCAGGCTGTGTGTGTGTGTGATCAAAGGAAATCTGTGACAGTGGGCATGCACATCATTTGTTTAAGATGTATAAGTTAATGATTTGCCACTTTAAAATATTCATAATATCAATGTTAAAAACAATGCACAAGCAGCTTTTTTAATTTACAGGCCAAAAGGGAATCGAGCAGAAACAAAACACATACACAGAACCAGTGAGCAAGAACATAGGCGTATTCTTCTAATATGCTCTAAGTTGCTAATGAGAGGAGCGGGGGAGTCACAAGCTTATTCTGAAAGCATAGATCATTTCTCACAAATCGCCCTTCGCCATCCAAGGGATCAGTCTTCATGCTTGAAGTCTAACAATCCCATCAGGCGTGTTTTCCTTGAAACACGCCGCTATCTTAGTAATCACGTCAGTAAGTAAATGTGTTCCAGCCATCCCCTCTGATGATATTTTCCCCTGATCTCTAAGAATGCATATTTATTTGCAGCCAGCCTAGAGGGGCATGGCCCCCTTTCCTCGATCAGCCTCCATCATATGCAATGCTGAATTATTTGTTTGAAGGCTGCCCAAGTTTAATGGGCCAATTGAAAACTTATAAGAAGAGGCGCTAATTGGCTTAGCGGAAAGCAAAAACCCAGGCAGGGTTTTCGGTGCTGGGCCCCATCATTCTTATCAATTTGCTGGAGCTGACAGCAAAGGATGATTTGAGGCACGGATGGCTATTAATCATAGCACTTGCTGAATTCACAAATGCCAGGAAGGGCCCATCAGAAGGATCTGCAGGAAAGCGAGAAACGTTATGACTTATTTCTCTGTCGGTGAAGGTGGCGTCTATTCTCACCTGGGGAAGTGCAGGGAGGGGCCAGGGGCTGGAGTCCTTTTTTTCCTGGCACATGAATGTTCTCGGTTCATCTGCTGCTGATACTGCTCTGTTGACAGAAACATGGGAGGAAGGAGCAGGAGTCAAATAGGTCCTCCTAGGGAACGGACCATTTAGGCATTCTCATTTACAGCAGGAGTCCAGGGCTTCACTTAGCAGAATAAGCAGGAGTGGCCCCCAAGCACAGCAGGGCTAGCTTTAGTTGAATTTATGGGAGGGGCACATAGCTCAGTGGCAGAGCATCTCCTGGTAGGGCTGGGAGAGTCCGCCTGTCTAAAATCCTGGAGAGCCACTGCCACTCAAGGTAGACAATGCTGAGCTAGTGTCAAGGAGCTGTCAGGGAGCCAGGTCGGCTACAGAGCAGGCACACACACTGAAGGCATGGGATGCAATTCACTTTTTATTAGTGGGGGGGGGGGACAACACAGTAAGTTACCCAGTGAGATTGCTGGCCAAGTGGGGACTTGAGCCCTGGTCTCTGATGTCCTAGTCCAATACTCTAACCACTACACCACACTGGTGAATGTCTTACAAATTACTATCTAAAGTAAGTTACATCATATACATGACTTTACCGTATATGGTGGGTGGCCATTAACTCCAGAGTGGAATATTATCCAACCTGCAACACTGGGCATCCTTCACTAGAAATCAGGGCTGCATCATATCCTTTTAGCTCACCTTCCTGGACTATTA
Organism: Podarcis filfolensis; assembly: GCF_964270895.1. NCBI lineage: Eukaryota > Metazoa > Chordata > Lepidosauria > Squamata > Lacertidae > Podarcis > Podarcis filfolensis. The sequence goes on from NC_139605.1 coordinate 124,182,782, forward strand.
TTTTGGCTCAGATACAGTCCCTGTATCTCAGGCTAATCTCCCAGTGCAATAACTGGGGAGGGGGGGTGAGGGTTGCTAAGAGAGTTAGGTAAGTCTTCAGACTAAAATGCTGGTGAATGAGGACTTCAGCTAAAAAAATAAACAACTGGTCTGGCAATGTGAAAAGCAGAAAAAAACTGCAATTGAGAGATTTGCCCATCACTACTTAGAATGCAAAAGGATTGGAGCTTGGCAGAAATGCAGGATCCATGCAGGACGTTGGCTCCATTTGTGTGATGTTGCTGAATGGGAGTCAAACACCCACAATGCAAGGACAATCACCACTTCACAGCACATGTCATAAGCAGCATTTTCAAGGATAATGAGTTTTTTGAGGGGAACACTGCCTGCATAAGCTTGCCAAAATTCCTGAACAATCTTGCCAAGCAAATAGGTGAGTGAAGCACACCAAACACAATGAAGTAGAGCTTTCCATTGGTTGTTACATTAATACTTTGCCAGCTCACGTGAAGGCACATAGCATTTTTTTTTCCAGAGATGAATCAGTGTCAGCAAAAGAAAGGAAAATGTCAGAGAAGTTGTCAAGAGAGGCACAGAGGAACCTCAAACAGTTCTGAAATGGAAATGCTGTTCACGCTCCGGAGTGGGGGACGGCACACAAGTAGTCCCTGTTCTCAAAAATAAATTTAAACTTAAACAAAACCCACCTGGAATGTTTGCACAGTTCATTTTGCCTTGGCAGGCTTCTAAATACGTTTGTTCAGCATTCATTGCCCGATCTCTCCTTCAAATTCTATAACTAATGGATCTTTTTTTCTCATCAGTTTGGGTGTGTGGAAATCGACACTTCCTGATCAAAAATCTAATTATCAGACATGACAGCTTAGCATTCTACCAGGCAAGACACTGAATCAATTGTGGGAAGGGTTGTTTTTCTGTGGAGATCTTGCAACTGCAAGGGAGAGAAGAGCTGCTCCTAAAAGCTGCCTAAGATCTGCTTAGGCAAAGACCCAAGCCTAATCTGGAAGTATTCACTGCATGTGGGTGCAGGAATTTAGCGATGAGGCACAGGTTCTTCTTGGGTTAAGAAGCAGCTCCTGATAACCCAGCAGCTCCTGATAAGACAGCAACTTAGTCTCTGTCCATCTCCATCCCTTATCTAGGTGGCCCACCACAGGAAGCCCCCTTAAAACGAATCAGACCATTGGTTCATCTACCTCAGTATTGTCTACACCAGTGCTTCTCAAACTCAGATCCCCAGTTGCTGTTGGATTACAACTCCCATCATCCCTAGCTAGCAGGACCAGTGGTCAGGGGTGATGGGAGTTGTAGTCCAATAACAGCTGCAGACCCGAGTTTGAGAAACACTGGTCTACACTGACTCCAGGGTAGGGGGCATTTCCAGTCCTGCCTGGAGATCCCAGGGGGTAAACCTGGGACCTTCTGCATACAAAGCAGCTGTCCTACCCCTGAGCTACGTGGCTCCTCGTGGCTCACATATCTCAGATGTGCATCATCACAGATGTGCAGAGGAAAGTCTGCCTGACTCCCCACCATCCCTGAGCTAAAATGCCTTGGGTAAGTGAGCTGGGCAGGGCTAGGGGACTTCATCCTAGAGTAGAATTTCATGCTGAACTGTGGTGAATGTCCCAGCAGCACAAGCATTGCTACTTGCCAGACAAAGCAATCCCCCTGCGTGCTGTTCTGGGGGTGGTTGAAAGAACCGTCAGAGCAAATTGGGGGGGGTCACAGCCAGAGGAGAAGAAAGCCCTGTTGTCAGTGGCGTAGCATGGTTTGCAAGTACCTGGGCTATGCTAGGGTTGCCCTGTGCCCGCCTCCCTCTCTCTACACCTGCTCTCTGTCTGGGACGCATTGGCCGGGCAGCCATTCAGTGCGGGGACATGGCAGTGAGGCAGGGCAGTGAAGGGCTCCAGGGCCCAGAGACCTGCAGCAGCAGACAGGGAAGGACAGGGAGCCAGGGATGGGGCCCGCCAGGACACGCCTGGATGGGACGGGGATCCCTGTGGAAGCCAGCGCCTGTGGAGGGCACCTGGTTCACCTGGTGCCAGGGCCCCCTAGCACCCCCGTGCTATGCCCCTGCCTGTTGCAGAAGCCCACATATAGGGCTTGCCCTGGTGTTAGGTGAATCTTGCCCCCCCATTCACTCAAGGCAAATAAGTAGACCCTGAGACACCATTCTTGGGAAGATCTCTTCCCCCTCGCTGTGGTGCTTTGGGGTGCTCACCAATCTACCTTAATGGATCACAAGCTTTGTCCTAGAGAGAGGGTATTTCAAATGGGCTAACGGGCAACCAAACCCAAAGCACAAAGCCCCTCCCTAAGAGTGCAATGCAGAGTGGGCATGAAAATGCTTGCTGTTACGCGGGGGGGGGGGGCTGGCTAATCTCACAGTGCAATAACTGGGGAGTGGGGGTGAGGTTGCTAAGAGAGGTAGGTAAGTCTTCCAGCCTTCAATGCCCACCTTCCATTGACTGGCTGCATGACAACATGATGAAGTACCTCCTTGCTTTCTCATCTCTTTCAGCCCTAGCAGCCAAGCAGAATGAGCTGTCCCCATTATCCACCAGGTCAGGGAGGATAAATGAGCTCTCTGTGAGAAGGTCCTGCAATTCTCTTGCCTTACCCAGAGGAATCCAGCACTGGAGGAGGAGCCATAGAGCAGTGGTAGAGCATCTGCAGAAGGTCCAAGTTTCAACCCCCAGAGTCTCTAGGAGAGGCTCCCTGTCTGAAATCCTTGACAGCTGCTGCCAGTCAGTGTAGACAAGGCTAAGCTAGATGGACAACATGGTCTGACTCAGTCTAAGGTCTGTGGTTGACTTCAGCTCTGAGGGGGAGATGTGGAGATCTTTGTAGTTACGAAGCAGCTGGAAGAGAAGGTTTGTGGATATATGATGACCTGTGGCTGCTAAGCAACCACTGTGGACTCCTCTTTCTTCCAGGGCCAAAGACAATTTGCTGTCTGAGCTAAAGGTTAAGATAATTCAACAGTCGGTCTGTGAGCACTTAGAAAAGAATACTGTGATTACTAAGACCCAGCATGGGTTTCTCGAAAGTCATGCCAGACCAATCTGATTTCCTTTTTTGATGGAATTACAAACTTGGTGGATCAGGGAAATGCTGTGGATATAGCGTATCTTGACTTCAGTAAGGCTTTTGATAAATTCCCCCATTATATTCTCGTGAGGAAGCTGGTAAAATGTGGGTTGAACAAGGTAACTGTTAGGTGGATTTGTAGCTGGTTGCCTGACCAAACCCAAAGAGGACTCATGAATGGTTCTTTGTCATCCTGGAAAAAAGTGACAAGTGGGGTGCCACAGGATTCTGTCCTGGGCCTGTTGTTGTTCATCATCTTTATAAGTGACTTGGGTAAAGTAATTGAGGGGATGCTTGTCAAATTTGCAGATGACACCAAACTGGGATCGGTGGCTAATGCTGCAGAAGACAGAATCAGAATTCAAAATGACCTAAACAGACTGGAGAACTGGGCACAAGCTAACAAAATGCATTTTCTTGGCTGCATCAACAGACATCTAGTGTCCAGATCAAGGGAAGTCATAGTCCCACTCTCTTCTGCCATAGTCAGACCACACCTGGAATACTGTGTCCAATTCTGGGCACCACAATTTAAGATGGATGTTGACAAGCTGAAATGTGTGCAGAGGAGGGCAACCAAGATGATCAAGAGTCTGGAAACCAATCCTTATGAGTAGCCCTTGAAGGAGCTGGATTTGTTTAGCCTCGAAAAGAAGGGACAGAGAGAAGATATCTTAAGGGCTGTCACATGGAGCTGGGAGCATGCTTGTTTTCTCCTGCTCTGGAAGGTAGGACTCAAACCAATGGCTTCAAGTTGCAAGAAAGGAGATTCCAACTAAATATTCGGAAAAGCTTTCTGACAGTAAGAGCTGTTCAGCAGTGGAACAGACTCCTATGAGAGGTGGTGGACTCTCCTTCCTTGGAGGTTTTTAAACAGACTGAGGAGTGCAACTCTCATGAGGAATGGTGGGAGCCTACCCCTCTCCCTGCTCATGGCTAGGATCCTGAAACTCCACAGGAGCATGGAGTAGTGTTGATTTGGAACAAATCACAGAGTTTGGAAGATAATAGTTGGGCAGAACTGAGAGGTGAACAGCAAGAAGAAGAAAGGGAAGAGAGTAAGCTGGCCAACTCTCTCTCACTGGAAGATGTGCAGCCTCTCAGTCCCAAGGCCAGTGGTGGAGGAACCCTCTCTGGCACCCGGGGCAGGACGCCAAGAGGTGGGGCAAACCACCTGGTGGCACACGCGCAACGTCCTTACGTAAAAGGCTCTGTGGTTGAGAGATCAGGTGGCTAGGAGACAAGAGGACAGAAGTGACTGGAGGGAAGTGGGAGAAACCTTAACTGGGAGCACCTGCACTCCAAGAATGCTCACTTGTTCTTTTGCTGCGTTCATTAAACATTTTTGTTACTGGTAAGAGACTGCTTTCTCTTTGTGCTCCTTATGGTGGGGGGGGGGAGAAGCCAAGCCCCCAAATCCTGACATCTGAAGCCCAAACGGTGTTTCTAAAGCTTTTATTTTGAAGAAAAAGCAGCTGTGATGTCCAAACCACAGGAGGAGAGGGGGCTCTAGTGCTTGTGCGTTTCCCACTGGTATCTGTCTGGCTGCTGAAAGAACAGGATGCTGGATTGGATGTGCCCTTGGTTTGATCCAGCAGGCTCCTCTTGTGTCCTGAGTTCAAATTCTAGACTAGCCTTGCCCAGGAGGATATGGGGTCCACACTAAGGTTACCAGACAGTTTCCCAGGGACAGTGCCCGGATTTACAAATCAGTCCCCTGACAAAATCCATCTATTTAATAGGAAGTTGAAAAGTGTCCCCAGATTCATTGAAAAAAATCTGGTAACCTTAGTCTATACCTTGATCACGGCTAGAGCATATGCTTTGAATGCAGAAAGTTCCACAGCCTGCTGCACAGGCTCTCCAATTAAAAGGATTCCAGATTGCTGGACTGAAAAAGATTGTTTGCCTTAGACCCTGAAGAGCCATTGCCTATCAGGATAAATAGTTCAATGGTCTTGCACAGCATGAGGCAGCTTTATATGCATGCAACAGGTACCACCTGAGCTGTATATTCACAGCGTGAACATCTATCTCAACAAAGACAAATTGTCAAGTGTGTGGAAAACCTCTTGAATACATCCTTTTCAAAGCTGCTGCCTGTTTATTGTCTCAAGACCCTGTGACTGTCGACCCCTTCCCCTTTCCTTGGCCCTGCATCTAAAGGAGTGACAGGAAAATGACTGATAACTATGGAGAGAGACAGCCCCCCCCCCACTTCCGGGTTAGCGCGAACAGCTAATGGCGGATTCCCTCCGAGCTCCGGAGGGAATCGGCTCTTCAGGAGCGGGGTCTTGCCGCTGCGGCGACGCGGGGACCCTTAGAAATCACAGGCGCGGAAGCCTGTGAACTTGGTGACTCGGCGGGCACCATTTGCGCCCCCCGACCTGTGAAGAAGCCTTTTTAAAGGCTTTGGAACGGGGGACGGGGTGAGCGGCACGGTGCTGAGAGTCGACTGCTTCTCCTGGGGAGTGAAGCCGCGAGCCATGGTCGGAGGGCGCTGACTTTTTCCTGTGAACAATCGGACCCTAAAAATAACAACCCGTGAGTAGTACGGAAATTGGACTTTTTAAGGAAATTTCTTTGGAATTTGGTACGATCGGGGAAGGCGCAAACAGGAAGTCCGCCTCCCCGCCTTGTAAAAGATCTAAAGCAAGGACTAGTTAACTAAAGTTGAGAGAATTGTCTTTTCGATAAAAGATATCAATTTCACGATTTGGCGATACAAGTATAAGTAATTGTGCTGGAGGATAAGAGTTAATTTTGAGAGTTGAAGCTCCACCCCCCCCCCCCGGACCCGGGAGCGATTCGCGAGAGAGCCTGCTGAGGAGATATAGAGAAGTTTGACAGCTGTCAAAATTAGCTGTCAAAAAGGAAAAAGAGAACTTTGTTTCTGCTGTCTCTGCTGGATACAGTTGCTGTAATTTGGTTATATTTTCTTGAAAATAAGTAAGAACTGACACAAATTAACCTGACTTTTGGATTTTAACTGGAAAGAATACTAAGTTATCAAATCCCTCTAGAGGAGGATTTGGGACACTACAAGAATGGCTGGAAGAGGGAAAATTCAGGCTGGGCTGGACAGAGTATTTGTTCTCCTGGGAAAGTTACAAGGCCAAATTGAGGTTTTGTCTACAAATGTAACAACCTTGAGCTTAAAAGTAAATAACATTACGGAACTTGATAAGGACTTGACTCAGGAAGCCCATGCAGCTGGACAAAAAGAGAACTTTGAGAATTCTGAAAGTGTGGAGAAAGAGATATATGTTGTTCCTGAGGAGAAGGAAGGAGGAGCTGTAATTTTGCAAACGACAAAGGAGAGCCAGAGGCCTGATATCATGCTCAAAAAGGGAAACAAGAAATTAAACCAAAGGCCTGACAGGATGACTACAAAGGAAAATAAGTACTGGATGATGAAATTCTGGTTTAAATTGGTGACGGAAGAATGGAGAGATCTCTTTGTGTGGAGACCTGAAGACCTATGGATTACAAATCTGATTAAAGTGGAAGCTGGAGCTTTTGTGACAATTGGACTTTTGGACCTTGCTTCTAAGTATGGAGGTCTGGCTGGAAGAAATTTGGACTTTATTGGGACAGAGCTTCTCCGAAATTTGGAGTTTAATATTAAGGACTATCAAAAAAACCGGCAGAGAGGAACTGAGAGAGAATTAAGAGCCTCAGACGTGAGATCTCCAGGCTGATAGAAGATTAAGACTGGACATTTGTTGGGGATCGAAACCGGGAAAGGGGGTGGTGGGGTTTGAGAATCCAAAGGGTGTATAATTATGATCTGTCTTATTTTTTTTTTGTTTGGTTATTAATATGAAAATTGGGAAATTCGTGGAATGGAATTAGGGTCGACTTTAGGAAAAAGGTTTGTGTATTGAGGTACAAATATTGATGTTTATAAGTTAAAATAAGTTTTAAAAAATGAATTAAATATAAAAAGGTTAAAAATTGGGGATAGGAACTTGTTGAACAAACAACTTGAATTGGAATGCAAGAAGGGGAGGTGTGGGGAAGTCTGGGAAATATGGTAATGAAAATATGGAACTGTAAATTTCATGTGTTTTTAAATTCTTCCTTTTTTATTTTTTTTGCATTTTTTGTTCTTTTCGATTTTTTTGTATTGAATTTGAAAAATCCTAATAAATATTTCATAAAAAAAAGAGAGAGAGAGACAGCCCCCCGCCCCATGGCTGACACTGATTTTCTCCATAATGCTTCCAGCTCTCCATTATATTCTAGGTTTCCCTCCTGGCTTTCAGACATCTCTCCAAAATTTAATCCAAATGCATTTTTAGGAGACATCATTATTTCATTACGCACACACACGCCACCTTTCCTCCAAGCATCTCAAGACAGTGTATCTAGTTCTCCCTCCCCATCATTTCATCTCCACAACAACCTTGTGAGGTTGTTTGGACTGAGAAACAGTGACTGGACTCAAAGACACCCTCTGTTTATGGTGCCAATATGAAGGGCGCAGGGTGCTCACCAATTTTACTTTTTGAAATATGGCAACCCTATGCTGGTCCCACAATGGCAGTCTTGGTGGCACAAACTCTCTCATTGAGGAGCTGGGCTTTGGAGGTGTTGTGCAGCCCATATAGACCGCTCCTGCTCACTGATGGGGGTGGGCGGGAATGTCACCTCGATATTCTTCTGACACTTCCAAACTCAGACTTGATTCTCCTGACATTTAAAAGATGGAGCTCAGCATCAGTTCAGCAGTGCGGCTGTCATTGAGTCTGTCTCACGTGAGGCATGAACCACAGCCGTTTGGATTCTGCTGTCACCTACCTGCCACCTTTTCAAGCAGACATGGGAGATGATGATTCTCCTTCTTAGGCTGAGTCTGGAGAATTTAGAAAGCAACCTCCTCCGTGGAAGGGGGATGCTGAGCTCTCTTCCGAGCTTGGCTTCACATTCCAAGAGAAGGAAACTCCAGGCACCCACTCTGGCACATGCATTGGATGAGGCCAGGGGAGAGGAAAGAGGGCTTCCAAATCCACCACCCACCCTGTAGTCCTCTTCTCATGGTCTCCCATCCTCTGATAGTGGAAAAATGCAGATTCACCTTAGAGAATTTCAAATTTGACCTAATGCCGGGGACCCCGCTACTCTTCCCTTTGTCATAAGTTCACAAGAAGAGCTCTTCTGGATCAGGCCAAAGGCTCATCTAGTGAAGCCTCTTGTTCTCACAGTGGCCAACCAGATGGTGGGAGGAAGCCCACAAGCAGGGCATCATCAGTGGTCACTCGCTACAACAGCTAGGCTCTACCTCCACTGACAGAGGCCATGTGCTTTGGAATCAGGTGACAGGAAGAGCTCTTGCACTCAGGTTCTGCTTGTGGGATTCCCATTGACATCTGGTTGGCCACTGTAAGAGTTTACTGGCCAGGGCTAATGGAGGCTGGAGTCCAACAACATCTGGAAGGCACCAAGTAGGGGAAAGGCTGGTATAGGCAGTTCTGAGCTTTAAAAGGCCCATGACCAGACTCAGCCTGTTGTGTACTGAGCTGAATACTAGAACAATAGGATCCAGAATGCAGGAGTCTGATTGGTCCGCAGGAGCCACCCAATCCAGCTCCAGGTGGAAGTGAATCAGTGACCTGATTGGCCTGCAGGAGCAGCCAATCAGGTTTCTGGAGGAGGTGAACCCGCAACCTGATTGGCCTACAGGAGCAGCCCGGAATTAGCCAATCATGCGGGACCCATTGTGTAAATAGACGTTTTGGGGAAAGTTTCATTCATTCCTGCTATGAGCTGAATAAAGAGCATGAAATACACTTGACTCCGAGTATATTTCACTGGTAACAAAGGTGGGATCCTGCTGAGCTGACTGCCACGCACAGCACCGCAGCACCGCCACCTGCCGCACCGCTGCATCACACCGTGCATCCAGGCTTCAGCTCCGGGACCCAAGGAAGTCAGAATGGCAACTGACAGCAGCTTCTCACCGTTCAGAGCCAGTGTGGTGTAGTGGTTAAGTCACGTAATCTGGGGAACCGGGTTCGCGTCTCCGCTCCTCCACATGCAGCTGCTGGGTGACCTTGGGCCAGTCACACTTCTTTGAAGTCTCTCAGCCCCACTCACCTCACAGAGTGTTTGTTGTGGGGTAGGAAGGGAAAGGAGATTGTTAGCCACTTTGAGACTCCTGAAGGGGAGTGAAAGGCGGGATATCAAATCCAAACTCCTCCTCCTCCTCCTCTTCTTCTTCTTCTTCTTCTTCTTCTTCTTCTTCTTCTTCAACCCAGCATCAGGAGACTGGGTAGGGTATGCCTCCTGTATCACCTTCCTCCTAGAAGCTAAAGAGGTCACCAACGACGCCAAGAAGAGGGCGACATTGTTCAGCGTCTGCGGAGAGGAGATGTTAAAAATTGCCCGGGCTCTCCTTGCACCTGAAAACGTCGCTCCCATTTCTTACAAAAGGGGCACTTCTTGCCGCAGCCCTCGGTTGTAGCTTGCTTCTACGCAAAGCAGCAAGCCCCCAGGGAAACCATAATCGGGTTTGTGACCTCCCTCCACCAAACCGCCCAGCTCTGCAACTTCTCAGAGTTGGAGAACATGCTTCATGACCGCCTCGTCGGTAGCCTGAAGGATGAGAAGCTGCAACGATGCCTCTACACCAAGAAGGACCTAATGTTCCAGGTCGCTCTGGAGGAGGCCCTGGCAAGCGAAGCTGCCGAGAGGTCAGTGCAAGAGGCACGGCCGAGCCTGCCATCCCAACCGAGGGTCCACCACAAAGACCTCACCAGCAACTCAGAATCTGACAGGGAGGAGGTGCACCAAGTGCAGTGGCACACTCAAGCAGCACACACACCACATCTGCCTTGGACAGAAGGAGGGAACTACGCAAGCTGCGGGGAGAGCCACAAGAGGAGGACCTGCCGTTTCCACAATGCAGAGTGCAGGTAGTGCAGAAAATCAGGACACATCACCTGGGTGTGTCGGGCTCAGCCTGCCTTATGCCAGGCATCGATGACCGACCCAAGAGCCCCAAGAGCACAGACTACAGATGCACCATAAACAAGGCCCTCATGGCCCACGCATACGCAGTGCCAGTGGTCAGCCATGTCCTCACCACCCTGGCTGGGTCAATTCTTTTTGGCAAGTTGGACTTGGCCCAAGCCTATCAGCAGTTGCCGGTGGATAAGGCCACAGCAGAGGCACAGAGAATTGTGATGCACAGAGGAGCGTTCAGGGTAAAGCGGCTGAAATTCGGCGTCAGCGTAGCGCCAGGCATATTCCAGAATCTAATGGACTCTCTCTTTAAAGGGATTCCTGGCATCACCCCCTTCTTCGATGATGTGTTGATCGCCGGGCCCACGGCAGAGGAGTTCGGGGACTGCTTCCTCACCGTTCTGCACCGTTTCCAGATGGCGGGCCGAGTATATTTCCAAGCCCAAAGTAGGTTCCTATCTCCATATGTCCCCAAGCCTCGGGGGGGGGGGGTTCTTGGAGGCATGCATGTGCAAAATGTGTGAGAAATGTGGCGGGGGGAGGAAACTTCAATGTCCTCTCTAGGTTGTTGTACAAAGCAAACATTGCCCCCCGAGAGTCATTTTTGAGGCCTGTTCCGGTGGGGTAGGGTGCGGTGGCCACAGATGCTGCTGAGCCTGGTAGAAAAGGAAAAGATAAGTATATAAATAAAATGATCTGCCTGCCCCTCCTGAGCATGAAAGGCAATATGATCCCACAGACACAACGTGCTGGCAGTCTGCCTCTTCCCACTGCTGATGCGGCCTCTGCCATGATCAATGGAGCCACGCAGGTCCATGGAGACTGAGCAGCAGCATATTCAAGCCAGGCACAGCCAGGGATCCTTGGGAGGAGAGGAGAGAAGCTGGAGATGAGAAGGCGACCTTGGGTTGTGGGCACTGATGTCCCAGAGCCACAGTGGGCTCATGGCCTAATCCATGGGTCACTGAGCAGAACATCCTGGTGCAAGCCAGTTTGTGGGCTGTTTAACACTCTCCTCCTTCTCAGCACTCAAGGCATTACTTCATTCAGGCAAATTCTTCATTACCATACAGATCAGAGATTTCTGGCCCCACCTCCTGTGCCGGTTTACTCAGGAGGTACCACATCTCTCCGAGTAAATAAGCTTAGGATTGCAGACTTAATTGTGGCTCTTCTCTCTCAGCCATTCCCAAACTGTGCATTGGGTGACAAGACTGCACCACCAGGGTGCTACTAGTGGGGTGCCACAAATACATTGATTAAATAAATAATTAAAGGCTTCTGTGACATACCCTTCCAAGTGTCCCTATTTTCCAGGGACAGTCCCAGAATTACAGAAGCTGTCCTAGTTTCTGATTTGTTCCAGAATGTCCCGGTTTTGCTATTCTCCCCATTTCACGTCTCGGAGAACAATTAAAAGTGCTGTGCAAAACCAGAGTTTATACTGAAAATGAAATTCCTGCACCAAATGAAGAAAATGGTGAAGCTGGCCTACAAAGCCCTTCCTAGAATTTAGAAGGTAAATGTCACCAATCCACTTTAAATCCTTTAATTGCAATGCTTCAGTAGCCACCCAGCCATTTTTTAGGAAATGTGTGTAGTGTTTATCGTAAATGGTGCCTTACACTGCCTACTGAGAAGTATGTCCCACTGTGTTCAATGGAGCTTTGTCCCAGGTAGCCTTACACTGCATTTCTAAGCATTTTTACTCAGAAGTAAGTCCCACCGAGTTCAATAGGATTTTCTTCCTCGCATGTTCCTGATTATTCTTACAGTTTCTGTTACTGTTGTTGTTTAAGACCACCTTTTTCCTTCATGGGGACTCAAGGCAGCTGACAGCAAAATTTTATTTCATTCCATTTATCTATTGAAGATGTTGTACATGATTCCTTCCCTCACACATTTTCCGTTACAACAACCCTATGAGGTAGGTTCAGTGGAGAGGTTGCAATTAGGTTGCAATCTAAAAGCAGCTACTTTTAGAGCATTGAAAAAGTAGGAAGGACCCTCAGCTGGAGGCAGTCAGCCCACTTTGGCCCTGCAGGAGACATTCTCCTGAGCCTGCATCTTGACTGGAAGAAAGGAAGCTGCCTTATATTGTGTCAGACCCATCAGACTCCATACCGTCTGCATGCACTGGCAGCAGCTCTCTGGGGTTTCAGGCAGGGTCTCTCCAAATCCTCCCTGAAGACAGCAGGGGTTGAACCTGAGACCTTGTGTGTGAGAAGATGATGCTCTGCCACCGAGCTCTGGCCTCCTTCCCCTCCTGGCTGGAAGGAGACCAGCCCAGAGCAAAGATGCAGCAGCAGCCAGCCTTTTTGGAGAATGGGTGGTTCTGTTGCTTTGTGGTTTTGCTGCTTTTTTGCTCTTCCGGGTCCCTTGCCTTCACTCCTCTCCAGTACCCTCCATGCTCCTCTGTTGAAATAGTGAAGACCACCACAGCTCCCAGTTAGGAAGATTTACAAAGGCTGAACTGGCGTGAGGAAAGCAAGGGAGTCAATACAAAATAATTAGCATCCAAGTTCATTACAGATGAGCCTGGTGCTCTGCAGTCCAGCTGGCTGATCTAGGCTCCATCCTTAATGAACCACACAGGGAGAAGCCAGCTTGGTAAATTAGACCTGGCTGATGATCCAATTATATCTGCACTTGCAGAGGCACCGGAACCCACCAATGGCATTGAGAATGGCAGCCTCCATGCTACAAAACCCCTCTTATAGATGGAAGAGAACAAGACACTCTTTCACCTCCAGTTTCTGCTGACGCTGTGTGTGCATGCAGTACGCACCTCCCAAAGGTAAAATGTTCTCCCATCCATCTTGTGAGATTTGCACTCTGCCTAAGACTGAGCACACTCCATACATTTAAAGTGCATTTCCTGTCCCCTGATAATCCTGGGAACCGAAGTTTGTTAAGAGGGCTATGAACTGGAGCTCAGAGGCAGGGGGAATGGGCTTTAGCTATAGGATGTGTAGATTCCCCTCCCCCCCACACACACCCTCCTCCACGATGAAACCAGAGTGGGGTGAATAGTGTCAATGGCATTTGTTCCTCAGAGACAAATCAGGAATAGGAAGCCTTGTTACCAGTTGCTGGAAACCACAGGACAGGACAGGGCTCTTGTGCTCGAATCCTGCTTGTGGAACAGGATGCTAGACTAAATGGGCTATTGGCCAGATCCAGCAGGCTCTTATATTCTTATGTCTGTGGCTTGTCTGGAGCAAGACAAATTGCAAGCCCTGGTCTGGACGTGATGCTATGCCAAATAATGGCTTAAGCCATCCTAGTAAGCAGCATAAGGAGAAGTGCACAGGGGGTGACCTTCGCTCCAGGAACCCACATGCACTCTGAACCGTGGTTTGGCTTAGATTTGTGTTGTTGGTGTTGTTTTGAAAAATCCTTTGCCGATGTCCCAGGGCACAAGGGCCTTTGACCACCCTACTTGCAAGTACAGCATTTTGGCTGAATGGAGCTCATGGAAGGTTGGATAGGCATCATGCGTGCCTTTCGCTGATCTTCAAGGCAGCATGTCCCTGTTGCTACTCAGAGAAAGATGTTTCATCCCAGAGCAAAGCAAACTCTTTTAATTGCCTGTCACAGCAGTTTGGCTGCAGTGTCACCTGCAGAAGCATCAGATACTTTGAAAGACTGTGAGAAAATATCTGCAGCAATAAGGCTATGGTTTCAGATACACACACACACACACACACACACACACACACACACACACCACCCTTCTCTTCCCTGTTTGAAATCTCCAAAAGCTCCCTGGGAACTTGGAGAAATGATGGGCAGGAAGGAGAGGGAGAGGGAGAGGGAGAGGGAGAGGGAGAGGGAGAGGGAGAGAGAGAGAGAGAGAGAGAGAGAGATGAACATCCTGTGAGACATAGAAAACTGTTTGCATGGATGGCTTAGAGGTGCCTTAGCCTGGTGTTTATACCCTCGGGAGTCCCATTTGCTTGCAATAGCAACACTCCACCTGCCGTGATGACTTAAGCCCTGAGACCTCCCTGCTGTGTTTACTATGCAGGCTTCCCACCCTGGTAGGAAGCAGCAGGGCTGAAAGAGACTTTCTTTTCATTATAAGTCTGCAATTACCTTCCCCAAACCACAGCATGACTGTGTTCCCTGCCTGTGCAAATCCAGCCTCCCTCTAGAAAACACAGCTTAGAGCCGAGGAGGCAAGCAGCGAGTGCCCACCTAATGAAGGAAGAGCCAAGGAGAGGGCTGGCCATTGCTGGGCGCTCACCCTCTCTGGCTGACCCATATGTTCCCCTGCCTGAGGGGGCCAAACCCTTCCCCACCCTGGCCCAAGGCAAGGTTTCATTCAAGGGCAGGCATGGCTAAGCTACACAACCACCCAGACATGCAGGAATAGCTCCCCGAATTTCACAGATGGAAAAAGGCGCACTTGACTTCCATGGATGTTATACCCTGAGCTTCACCCCCCAGGATTGCTGCCAGCTCCACCACTACATATTGCCAGAGGTGCTTCACCAGCTGCTGTACAAAATTCACATAGGGATTTAGCATGTCCTGACTATCTTCTGAAGCTGGTGTGATGGGAAACTGGCTTTTCACACCCAGCCTGCTTGTTTACTTCTTTGCTGTTAGACTGAATAGCCCAGCTCTTTCGACCTCTTTAGCAGGAATGGGCAGCCTGGGGGCCACAGAGGGACCTCGGCATCACCTCCTATGGATGCAAGGAATCCATTCAGATGCGGGCAAGAGGAATCCAAGCCACACTGAGCAGCCTGCTGGGTGCAGAGGAAGAGGGAAGTAGAGGAGGAGGAGGAAATAAAAGGGTGCCAGAAAGGGACAGAGGGAGAAGGAGGGCTTGCCCCCCCCCCCGCCGCAGTGGCTTCTCCCCACCCGCTGCCAGCAATGTCCCTGACAGATTATTCCAAAGAGAATTCAGCCCTCAGCTGAATCGTGATGGCTTGGGTCTCTCCCACACACGCGAGACGACTCCGGCACTTAAATATTCCAGATTTCTTAGTCAAATCAAAAGGTCCCATTCGGAGCTCCGCTAATCTCTGTCATCCTCAGAAAGCACAGTTGCCCCCTTTTCCCCCGACAGGAAAACCCCCACCTTCTCTTCCTGTCCTGTTTGCGCTTCTCGGACACTCTCGTGAGTCTGCGAGATTTGGGAGAGGGCGCTCCCTGCACCCCTGTGCCTGTGTCCCTGTCTGAGCTGACAAGCTGCCCTCTCCTTCTCCCTGTGTCCAGAGATCCAGTTCCGGCTGCTCCCTGCTGCTTCCCTCTGCATCCCACTCTTGCCTGTTCTCTCTCCCGGCCTGCCTTCTCATTCCCTGTCAGTGAAAGAAGGGAGCTGACAAGAATTTACAAGCTTATTTAATGATTATTTAGTTAAATTTGTTAAGTTAAATTAATTGGAAACAGCTTGCAGGTATTAGATTGGCTTAGAATTTTATATAAGTTAAGTGTTGAATTAATATGTTTAATTTCAAAATGAAAAGATATAAGGATGTTAAACGATTAAGTTAAGTTTATAAGAACTCTGATTTGGAAAACCGTTAAAAGGATATACATTGAAATTCAACCAAGGGGAAGCGAGGAAGTCACTTAACAATGTTAATAAATATAATGTTATTAAGGTTATGATTTATGTTTGTTTATAATTTTGTGAAAATCAAGAAAAAAATTAGAAGGAAAAAAAGAATTTACAAGCTTAGAAACATTTTGTTTTTTAAAAAAAAATATGGGAAGGTGTGGTGTTTTGGGCTTTTATCACAATGAAGTGGTATATAAATGTTGTGAAATAAAGAATTTAAAAATGAACCCTCTAGAATGCAAGCAGGACCTGTAGCAAGAGGTGGTTGTGTGGAATCCTCTTCTTTGGAGTCCTGGCCAGCCATGTCTCCTGCCAGGAGCCTCCATTCTATTTCTCCAGCATTCTCTGCCCATTTCACAGGCATCATCCTCACGCATTGGGCTCTTTGGGGCTGTTTTCCTCCCCCAAGATATCCCCAACCTGCTGATACCTGCCTTATGCATGCAGATGGTGGAGTTTTGAGCGCATAAGGTTCCACACTCAGATAATGAGCTCTTTATCTCACAATTTGATCTCACAATGGATCTTTTGGTGGTTGTCTTAGGAGGGTGCCTAGTACCATGGTTGAGATCCACCCTCAGGGCTGGCACTAGATCAAATGGCTCTCCAGGCAAAGAGAGTCTTGAGTAGCAGGAACCCCACCTACCAATCCCCTTCATTTATTCAACTTTTAAAAAAATAATTTTATTTATGATTTTCATTTATATACATTTCAATAGTAGTTTAACAGTAAAGCAAACATTTCAAAACTTGGCTTCCTTCCTCCTTTTTCTGCGGTTCGTTAATTTTTTTATCATCATTCCCTGCATATATTAAATTATATTAAATCATTCTTTTATTCATCTATTTTCATATATCTATATTTTGAAAACTGCAGGTTATTACAATAGCCCTGCCAATGTTTTTATCTGTTTGCAATTTGTTTGTAAATATTCAATATACCATTTCCATTCCTTTATAAAAAGTTTGTTATCCTGAATTCTTATTCTTCTAGTAAGTTTCACCATTTCTGCATAGTCCATAAGTTTTTGTATCCATTCTTCTTTCATCGGGATTCCTTCAACTTTCCAATTTGGGGCAAATAACATTCTCGCAACTGTGGTTGCACATAAATTCATTTATTCAATTTTTGAATCCCTTATCTTGATGTTAAGAAAGTCAGGTTACGCATATCTGTTTCCTGCCCATTGGCAGCTCTTTCCTCCTTGCTCTGCACTTCTTCAAAAAGAGAGATGTTTTTACAAATGTGCTTGTTTCCTTTTCCTTTTTATACCAGTCTAATACATTCTGTTCTATACTCAGCCTCAGTTTTGATTGCTCCTGTCTCCGAATCTGAACTCAAAAGGGATTAATTGGATGTCATAAATCCCCTCCACCGGTGATGGCTCTGCTGACCGACAGTTAAAGAAATAATAACCCCTAAGTACATCTTAATGTTGTTCATTTAAGCTCCCAAGATGGCTCCATTAACTAACAACACATTTGGAGGGAGGTTACTGGGTGGTTGTGCTGACAGGGCCAGCGAGCTGCGAACAGTTTCCAAAGGTTTGCAAACGCCTGTGAATTGGGTTAAATGGCAGCATCACAACAGCTGCTGCAGTGCAAAGCAGAAAGAAGAGGAGCAAAAATAAACTCCCTCTGCCGCCGCCCCAAACCCAACCTCAATAAACTGAAGAAAGGCTTTCATTTTGTGGGGCGGCTATTGAGCAGAGGTCTATGACAGCAGGAAAGAATGTTACGCCTCCAATGCAACCATTCCCATCTCTGACAGGGAGGGGGGAGGATTCAATTCAAGGCACATGTAAAGGAAGCACAATGTGACGCACACCTTTTGAAAGAACACAGAGATCAAAAAGCAGCCAGCCTTCAGAATTCACACTTCTCTGAATTTTGCAATGCAGTTCTCCAGCCGAGTTATATGTACAGACAATGCATATACTGGGCTAATGTAGGTATATAAATGAATATAATAGTGAAAATAGCATAGCAAAATGTGCATGAGGTTAGGGGATGTTGCTTTACAAAAATGTATAGATTAGGAGCACTTCACAGCAAAATCTTCATCAGGAGTTTGTTTTTAATCGCAAACTGACATGGAAATGTGGAGAACTGAATTTAAGTGTGTCTTTCTGTCTCTCTTTGTGTGTGTGAGAGAGACAGACAGACAGACAGACTTGCTCATTCCTCCTCTCTAGTTTTGTTTTGCTTTAAAGTGTCAGGTAGCAGGATGATACCATGGTTAATGGTATCAAAAGCCGCTGAGAGATCAAATAAGAGTAGCAGAGTCTCATTCACCTTTAAATAAAGGGAGAACAAAGCTGATTCAGTTTAATAGGCAGGACTGAACCTAGACTGAAATGGGTCAAAATAATTGGTTCCATCAAAGAGTGCTTGCAACTGTCCCACCATGACCCTCTCAAGAACTTCCATGTATGTAGTTGTCACAAACCGGTGGGTCCAGGGTGTCTGGAGTGGTCAAAAATAAATAAATTCTTGGCGCCACAATATTAGGGATGGCTCGATGCATTTTGCAAAGGACAAGCTGGCATCTCCCTCATTCATGGTACAGATTCTGGTTGAACTGGCTGCTGAGTCTCCTTTCCACTCCGGCAATGGAACAGCATCCTCTGCTGCACTAGAGAGCAGACGACTAGCTTAGGGGGTACAGGAGGGGGTTGTGTGTGGCACACAGAGCTCTCTCCTCTACCACCTTGCTACCATTCTCCTCCCAGCTGCATTTCCTACTTCAGATGGCCGCCCTACTTGATGCAATGATAGGGCCAGCCCAACACATGGTACGGGAAACAGTTCATCAGTGTGGAATTTCTATTAATTAAGTCTAAGGTTTTTGCAGGCCAAGTTCATTTTTAAACAAAGGAGTCAGGTAAGTCTGGGTTGGACACCCACCATCACCACTTTCGTGGGACCTAAAATCAAGTGAGCAGAGGTTATTATCTTGTGTGTGTGTTTGGTAGTGGGATTGCACACAAAAAAATAAACTTTGTCATGCTTTTGCCTTTTGGAATGATTCTTCTAGTTCTGGGTTAGTCTTCATGGGTTGCAGAATCGCCCCTCAGTGTAATGAAGGTGTCAGGTGAGCCTCCCTGGGGAAAGCTTTTCACAAGCAGGAAGCCACTACAGAAAAGGCCCGTTCTCGTGTTGCCACCGTCTGGACATGTGAAGAAGGGCCTCAAGATCTTGACTTCAGACTCTTCTGGGACGCAAGCAAAGCGGTTATGAGAGGGTTTTTGATACAACAGAATGTGATTCAAAAGAGAGCTCAAAAGGAGAAAAAAGATAAAATCTTGGAGAAAATAAAGGAAGGAGAGAAGAAACTGAGAGTGAAACCAAAGTCGCAGGAGATTTTGAAAGAGATAAAGTTATACCAAGTACAATATATGAAAATGATGAACCAGGAAATAGAATGGAAAATTAAACAGATGAGACAAAAGACATTTGAATCGGCAAATAAATGTGGAAAACTGCTGGCTTGGCAAATGAAAAAAAGACAAAAACTTAACACTATCACAAATTTGGAAGTAGAAGGAAAAAATATACAGAATCCAGTGGAGATTAGAAAGTGTTTTCAGAGGTATTTTAAACAATTATATACACAGGAAACTCAGAAACAAATGGACATTGATTGTTTTTTGAAAACAAATGGATTACAAAAAATCTCTCAAGAAAATAAGCTAATGTTGAACTATAAAATAACAGAGCAAGAGATAGAAGGGGCCATCCAGAATATGCAATTGGGCAAATCTCCAGGACCGGATGGACTGACTTCAAGATACTATAGATCCCTGAAAGAATGGATAATACAGCCACTAAAAGAAGTTTGTAATGGAATATTGGAAGGGAAAAGGGCGCCAGAGTCGTGGAAGGAAGCTTACATTACACTTATACCGAAAGTAGAGTCTGAGAAGACACAGCTTAAGAACTACCGCCCCATATCTTTGCTTAATGTGGATTACAAAATTTTTGCAGATATTTTGGCTAAAAGATTAAAAAAGGTATTAGTAGAAGAAATTCATAAAGACCAAGCTGGTTTTCTCCCGGGCAGACACTTGTCTGACAACACGAGGAATATAATTAACATTTTAGAAAAGTTACAAGTGAATATTAATACTAAAGCAGTTTTGATATTTGTGGACACAGAGAAAGCCTTTGACAATATTTCTTGGAGTTTTATGAAGAAAAATCTACAGGGGATGGGGGTTGGTCAAGGTTTTGAAAATGGTATAGGTGCAATTTATTCAGAACAAAAGGCTAAATTAATTGTAAACAATGTAGTGACGGAAGAATTTAAGATAGAGAAAGGAACACGACAAGGTTGCCCAATCTCTCCATTGCTTTTTATATCGGTCCTGGAAGTTCTCTTAAACATGATTAGGAGGGACCAAACAGTTAAAGGTATACAAGTTGGAGCTAAACAGTACAAACTGAAAGCATTTGCTGATGATTTGGTATTGACATTACAGGAGCCAGAATCTAGTACCAAAAGAGTACTGGAACTGATCCAAGAATTTGGACAAGTAGCGGGATTTAAGTTGAATAAGATGAAAACTAAAGTTTTAGAGAAAAATTTAACAGTGACAGAGAGAGAAAGGTTTCAGAAGGAGACAGGATTAACACTGGTTAAGAAAGTGAAATACCTAGGGGTTAACATGACTGCTAAGAATGTGAATTTGTTTAAGGATAACTATGAAAAATGTTGGACGGAAGTGAAAAAGGATCTAGAAATATGGTCAAACCTGAAGTTATCATTGCTAGGCCGAATTGCTGCGATAAAGATGAATGTATTGCCAAGGATGTTGGTTTTGTTTCGAACATTGCAAATATTAGATAAAACGGAGTGTTTCAAGAAGTGGCAGAGAGATATCTCTAGATTTGTCTGGCAGGGCAAGAAACCTCGAATAAAATTCAAGATATTAACTGATGCTAAAGAAAGAGGTGGATTTGCCCTGCCAGACTTAAAACTTTATTATGAATCAGCCGCTTTTTGCTGGCTGAGAGAATGGATGCTTCTTGAGAACACTGACGTGCTGGATTTAGAAGGTTTTAACAATGTCTTTGGGTGGCATGCATATCTGTGGTATGATAAGGTCAAAGCACATAAAGCGTTTAAAAACCATATTGTCAGAAAAGCACTGTTTAATGTTTGGATAAGATATAAGGACTTGCTTGAAAATAAAACCCCAAGGTGGGTGTCACCAATGGAAGCGAAGGCTCAGAAAAAGCTCAATATGGAGGCCAAATGGCCGAAATATTGGGAAATCTTGGAACAAGAGGGAGACAGATTAAAATTGCAGAGTTTTGAAAAATTAAAAAATAGAGTGCGAGATTGGCTTCATTATTATCAGATAATGGAGGCATATAATTTGGACAAAAAAATTGGCTTCCAGGTGGAAAAATCAAAATTGGAAACAGAACTGTTAGATCCTAAAATTAAGAACTTGTCAAGAATGTATAACTTGCTGTTGAAATGGAATACTCAGGATGAAATGGTGAAATCTGCTATGATTAAATGGGCACAAGATATTGGACACAACATTATGATGGCTGACTGGGAACAGTTATGGACCACAGGTATGAAGTTCACGGCATGTAATGCCTTAAGAGAGAATATAATGAAAATGATATACAGGTGGTACATGACACCAGTCAAGCTTGCGAAAATTTATCATTTGCCCGATAATAAATGTTGGAAATGTAAAGAGATTGAAGGTACATTCTTTCACCTTTGGTGGACATGCCCAAAGATTAAGGCTTTCTGGGAGATGATATATAACGAAATGAAAAAGGTATTTAAATATACCTTTCTGAAGAAACCAGAGGCCTTTCTCCTGGGCATGGTCGGCCAATTGGTGCTAAAGAAGGATAGAACTTTCTTTATGTTTCTTTATGTATGCTACAACAGCAGCAAGAATACTCATCGCAAAGTATTGGAAGACACAAGATCTACCCACCCTGGAAGAATGGCAGATGAAGGTGATGGACTACATGGAACTGGCGGAAATGACTGGCAGAATCCGAGACCAGGGAGAAGAGTCGGTGGAGGAAGATTGGAAGAAGTTCAAAGACTATCTACAGAAACATTGTAAAATTAATGTTAGAAGGATGTTGAAATAAATCTATGTGACTTTAGCAGATATGCTATAAAGACTTAGGAAAAATAGACTGTTAATTCATGAAAGGAGGGAAAGTAAAATTATATTAGTTTCAAGATAAATTTACAGGACAATAATTTGAAAAGAGGGAAAGGATTTGCTGAAATGGATAATTGACCTAGAATACAAAAAAGGGAGGTGTGAGGAGGTCAGGGAAATAAGCCAATGAAAGATAAGCAATGGGAGGATTGATTTGTTTTTAATTGTTTTTATTTTTCAGTATTTTGTATTTTTTGTTTTATTATTTTTTTTCTTATTTTTGTAATTATTTGAAACTTCAATAAATATTATTTTAAAAAAAATCTTGACTTCAGACTCTTTGATCTTAAAATAATCCTACATCACAGAAGGGCCTTTACAGCTCCTAGGCTTCAAACTCTTTTGTGGGACAATATAATAGCAGTACCTATGAGAAACGCAGGTGGGCAGGTGGGCAGGGATCCCCAGCTGATGTCTGTCAGCTTCAACTCTACTGCCCACACTCCCATATGAGAGCTCCAGAGAAGTATTTTTTCTGGTTTCTCCAGGATAAGAACCCAAGTCACCCTGTTGAACAGATTGATATTAACAGTTGGGAAATAAGGCTATTACTGGTGATGGCTGCTAATTTTTATTGTAAAGAAAATCAGGGAGGCTCTATGCCGGGAAGGGGCATTTTAGGGTAAGGTGGGTTGCCAAAATTATTTTAATTGGTGTTTGTTTTATCAAATTCCTCATTAGTTTCTCCTCGACTTGTGTAACATGTATATTCTTCTATAGCCCAGATGGACTCATCTTCTAAGAAATAAATTGAAATGGAAAATTTAAATTTACTTTGGGGGCTCTCCTGTGCTCTGGGAATCAAAACAAAAAACTTCCATGGTGTTTATCAGGGTAACAATTTTGGAAAACAGGCTGAAGCCAAAACAAAACCCAACAGTTCCAAGTTTCTGCAGCAACTTCTGTTTGGGGTAATGGAGAGTCACGCCCACTCTGATTAAAATTTGTACCCAGAGCAAGCAGCAAAACAAAAACAAATTGGGGTTCATTGCACAAGCCTGCCCACTCCTCCCTTTCCAGCATGCTGGATCAATATGACATCACTTCCTCTCAGCTGTTTTCTGGCCTTCTTCCCAGGGCCGCAGTCCAGCTTTGCTGAGCTGTGGGCTCTGCAGTGCAGAGATCACAGAAAGCCCTTGAAAGTCGTTTGGTTGACAGCCACCATAACACTTTCTGACCACATCAGATCTGCAGCCTTCACTTCCCTGGAAAGATCATTTACAGAATTTCTTCTGGTTTTCATCCAAGCCCCCACCCCCCAAGGAACAGACTGTCACATCCAGAGAGATCAATCACTGGACTGTGGCTGGTCACAAGCCATTAGGAAAGAAAACTCTCAGTTGGTGAAGAGCAAGACCTTGGCTCGCACACATTTGTGAAAAGGTGGGCATACATCCCAGAAATGTGGACATCTGCATTCACTGAACGCCATCCAATATAGCTATCATTTAACATTAATTCCAGAGCTGCGGGTGGTGGTTCCAGAAATGTGTACGGTCGTGACTATGCCACACAGCACAGGACGCATCCAGAGCTCCATAGGGGCGCCAACTAGGGGCACCAACTCTATGGGGACGAGGTGTCTTTGGGGCCCCCAATATCTGTTGGGAAGGGGTGGAGGAGGCTGAGCATGAAGCAGAGCGTTGCTTCAATGGCTGGCTCCTCCTGAGTTTAAGAGAAGTTGTGTTGCACTGGGCTCCACGCTCTGCCTCCTCTCAACAATACAACATTGTGCACACAATACATGCCAGATGCATGATCACACACATGCGCAACATCTCCATCCTTCTCCCTGCTGAGTTCTACAATATCAACTCAGTCTCAAAGGAGGATAAAGGGTACTGCCCTTGGAAGAGGGCAGGCAGGCAGGAGCTGACTGAGGGCAGATTGGGGTTGGTTGGGCAGTACCCCTATTTGCCCTAATGGACAAGTCTCCAATGAAGCACCAGAGCTATCTTTAAATTTGAGCTAATAAAGGGTGAACTGAGAAAGACATTCCATTTCACACACATACAACCCCCCCTCCACCAAAGAAGCAGCCCTGCACTGAGCTGGAAGGTGTCTAGCATCCATCCCTCGCCAGGGTCCTCAAACTTTTTCAGCAGGGGACCGGTCCACTGTTCCTCAGACCTTGGGGGGGGATGAACAAAGGATGATGAGCGGTGCACGAAAGAGCTCCGGAGAGGGGCTGGCACCAACAAAGCCCGGCCCCCTTCTTCCTCTAGGCAGGGCAAGGAGAAGCCAGGAGGAGGGAGGGAGGAGGCACCACCGCTGCCGCCCTGTGAGGGAGAGGGAGAGGGAGGGAGAGGGAAAGAACATGCGTGTGGTGATCCACGCGCTGACAATCCACACGGCAATTCCCAAACCGTCCACGGGCCGGATTTAGAAGGCAATTGGGCCTGATCCAGCCCACGGGCCTTAGTATTCCAACCCATGCCTCAGTGAGTTTCATAACAAAGATTATTGAAACCTCAAAGAAGCAAAAGCTATTTCTCAAGAATGGATGTGACCTTACAAACAAAATAATTTTCTTTTCAGATGTATGAGGTTTTAAAGAGTATTTGGGTGGGGGGATGTCATATGCTTAGTGTTGCCAAGACAGACTGAATGGTGTAAAATGAAATGAAGGATAACTACAGTAAAATTTAAATGAGGTAAATCAGGAAAGGAATTTTCAATATGCCACAGAATGCAGCCAAGATCTTGGATGCACCTAAAGTGGCTGTTTGGATCCTTCTTGTTGTGTTAGTCTAAAAACTTATTTTACATCTCATTATATAGGAAAGATCCTATATAAGAAACTCAAGAACACCAGGCAGCATTTACTTTAGAGTTTTGAAGGTGATTTGCTTACATTACATTGCCACTAAGGATGGGGAATAAATTCAGTTCAGCTTGCATTTAAAGGTGAATCTATTAAATTCAAGTTTTCTGAATCAATATGCAAACTGAATCCTTTGAATTTCGCACATCCAATTTGTGTGATGCAGTTCTCCAATGTTTACAAAAAGTGGGCATAAAAATGAAGATATATGATCCTAAGATGAAGGGCAGCATAGAAATTTAATAAATAATAATATAATGGTGAAAATAACTTACAAGAATGCATTGTATATTAGGGGAAATTGCTCACAAAATGTGCACATTAGTCAAAACTGCATATAAACATGTATTTATTAGGAGAAACTTACTAAAATGCTGGTACAGTGGTGCCTTGGTTTAAGAACAGCCCTGTTTACAAACTATTCAGTTTACGAACTCCACAAAACTGGAAGTAGTGTCCTGGTTTGCAAACTTTACCTCAGACTAATCCGAGGTAAACAGAATCTGAACAGTGTAAGGGCACTGGCTGCGGGAGGCCTCATTAGGGAAAGCATGCCTTGGTTTAAGAATGGTTTCGGTTTAAGAACGGACTTCCAGAACGGCTTAAGTTCGTAAACCGAGGTACCACTGTACATTTTCATGAACTTTTTAAAAAGTGAATTGCTGCAGAAATATGAACTGTATTTAAAATTGGCAAAAATGAGATACTGAGGGAACTGAAATTGACACAGCCATCCATCCCCAGTTGTCACAGCTCTGTGAGGTAGGCGAGCATTATTGTCTCTCTATTGCATATTCAAGAATGGGTTTTGTGGCTGAGAAATCATCCAGGAAGTTCATGGCAGAGATTTGAACCCAAGTGCCCTTCACGTGGAACAAATGGACTGTTTTCCTGAGAGCAAAAGGTCTGTGGCTGTGATAGCAACACACTGATGCCTTCCCTGCTGTACTTATGAGCCATGAATCCTGCACAAGGTGGCGGTAAGCCAGAAGGCAGTGAATCAAGCACAGCCTCCATTATTCGAGTTCTAACTTTTATTTTATTTTCTGTTCTTCAGATTCTAGCTGGTTGTTGTGTTTTGCCCAAATACAGCTTTAAAAATGCAGATGACATTTCATCTTTGGGTAAATGTTAACCTTTGGGGTTATGATTATCCTATTATGATTGATATCAATGCCTATGACCTAAAACAGACTAAAAGCCAGAATATAAAAAAATTAAAAAATTGTCCAGTGGCACCTTAGAGACCAACTAAGTTTGTTCTGGGTATAAGCTTTCGTGTGCATGCACACTTTTTCAGACACCAAAAGCCAGAAGTTACTGGGTTTTGTGGAACAGTTTTCAAGAAATTTGAAGGTTTTTTTTCAAGAAAACAAGGTTCTAATATCTTGCCTAACCAAAAGTAACTTGAGATGGGGATACAATTTGCTAAAGGGAGCTTATCCCAGCTGCTCTTGAAAAAGCTACTTTTGTGAAAAAATCCAAAATGTTTCCTTGGGGTGGTGACTTCTGATACCTGG
Source organism: Podarcis filfolensis (assembly GCF_964270895.1). Lineage (NCBI taxonomy): Eukaryota > Metazoa > Chordata > Lepidosauria > Squamata > Lacertidae > Podarcis > Podarcis filfolensis. Next base: position 124,208,990 of record NC_139605.1, read on the forward strand.
AGCACTTTTTTCTTTTATTGAAATTGTTTGGGGGAACATTCATTTCTTACACTCCCCAAAGGACTGCTCTTTTAGGCTGTGTCAACACTGATGGATGAGCTAGATTTGCCCAGAGCCACAGGATCACCCCCACGCCCACCCTTTAACCACCTGAAAGCAGACGGAATGGGGAACTCCCTTGGAGAACTGCTCGCCCTGCTGCTTTTCTCCACTTCAGGAGTCGCTGAGGGGATGGATGCCCCCTGCGGAGCCACAGCACAGTTGCCTTCTCCCAGCTAAGACACCAACTGGTAGGAATCAGGGCAGGAGCAGCCCATTACTTAGAGCCACAAATGGCTGCCTTCTCTGTGAGGGGAGACTTTGGGCTCACAGGAGACTTGGATTATTTTAAGATGCACTAAAAGTCTGCTCGGGAGAAAAGCGTTTGGGAATTTCTGCCTTAGGCCAGCCACCAACCTATTTGCCACAAAACCATGTGAAATCTTATTGCTCTTCTAAAGCAGCTCTTTCCATTCTTTAAAGATTGTTTTCTGGGAGTTAGCTTGAGCAAGGAGAGTATTTTTCATTTGTGTTTAATTACTGTTCTCCCAGAAAGCTAGTTCAATTTGTCTCTCGTAGCCTGGCAGAAACACAGATTGTATATATAGCCTTTTAACGTATCACCTAAACATTGGCTTGTCTTCTAAAGATATGTAAGTCTTTAAGAGACTCTGCCTTCTCTCTCTCAGGCAGACTCCTTTAAAATTAAAGCTCACCATCTTAATCTTCCTCCCACTTGGAAGCCTTGCTGCTGAGCTTACCAACCTTGTTACCAGTAACTGCCCTCAAGAGGCCTTAATGGCAGCATGATGTGCTGATATTAGCAGGATGGCACATAGCTCATTTCCATGCTCTGAATAGCCTCACCTGTATATTTCTGCAGGTCAAGAGGTTGTTAGAGGCTTAAAAGCAGGCCAGGCCAGTTTCCCCCCAATCAGTTGGCAACTCTACTTTGCATGTTGCACACAGACAAGTGCAGGGGAAATCCGTGAAGGCTGTGAAGTCAAGCAGCCAGAAAACACTGGATTAGAAGAAACCAAGCAAACAATTGTAAAGACTGAGAGTGGTGCTTGCAACACGGTCACATATCAGGGAACATACCAGGGAACATATCAGGCCTTATTTCAGGTCAGACTATTTATCCATCTAGCACAGGTATTGGGAACCTGTGGCCCTCCAGATATGGCTGGACTCCAGCAAGGCCAATGGCCAGGGATAATGGGCTCTGTAGGTCCCCCACCCCTCCTCTAGGGACTAGATTCTGGCCCAGGTATGGGGAACCTTTGGCCCATCAGATGTTGTTGAATAACAATTCTCATCATCCTTGGTCATTGACCATGATGGCTGGACTGATGGGAGTTGTAGTTCAACAGTTCTCTACACCTGTTCCAACCCACTTTTACATTATTTGCTCTTCGATCCATAAAAAAATGAAAATTCAGAGGTATCACAGATAAAATCTGTGATGCATATGGAAAACCTGTGTTCTGCTACTGAGCTACCACCCCTTCTCCTTTGATCTAACACCTATCATTTACTGCTGTTACATCTCCCAGCCTAAATCTACATGAACTAAGAAAGCCCCAGTACTTTAGTACAACTAAAATGAAATCCAGAGTTCCAGGATGAATCTTACACTCAGAGTTTGCCATTTTCTCAAAGCACAGCCCTTTTATACATCATCATAAGGAAAATGAAAGCACAAATGATGTTTCACCGTAATCGTGTGGACAGAGGTCACAATCCTGTAAGAACTCCCAGGTGGTGGTTCAATATCTTCTAGCCTTTTTCAGTGTGGATTCAACATCTTCATCTTCTAGCCTTTTTCAGTGTGGATTCAACATCTTCATCTTTTAGCCTTTTTCAGCGTGGATTCGGAGAACCCTTTGGATCAGGGGTCCTCAAACATTTTCAGCAGGGGCTGGTCCACTGTCCCTCAGACCTTGTGGGGGGCCAGACTATTTTTGGGGGGGGGGAGAACGAGGGATGATGAGCAGTACACGAAAGGGCTCCGGAGAGGGGCTGCTTTAAATGGCCACTTGAGAGGGCGCTCAGCCAACCACCGCTCCTGTGTCTTGCGAGCGGCAGAGGCTGGCGGCGGCGGGATGAGCGGTGCGTGAAAGGGCTCCGGAGAGGGGCTGCTTTAGATAGAATCATAGAATCATAGAGTTGGAAGAGACCACAAGGGCCATCGAGTCCAACCCCCTGCCAAGCAGGAAACACCATCAGAGCACTCCTGACATATGGTTGTCAAGCCTCTGCTTAAAGACCTCCAAAGAAGGAGACTCCACCACACTCCTTGGCAGCAAATTCCACTGTCGAACAGCTCTTACTGTCAGGAAGTTCTTCCTAATCTTTAGGTGGAATCTTCTTTCTTGTAGTTTGGATCCATTGCTCCGTGTCCGCTACTCTGGAGCAGCAGAAAACAACCTTTCTCCCTCCTCTATGTGACATCCTTTTATATATTTGAACATGGCTATCATATCACCCCTTAACCTCCTCTTCTCCAGGCTAAACATGCCCAGCTCCCTTAGCCGTTCCTCATAAGGCATCGTTTCCAGGCCTTTGACCATTTTGGTTGCCCTCCTCTGGACACGTTCCAGTTTGTCAGTGTCCTTCTTGAACTGTGGTGCCCAGAACTGGACACAGTACTCCAGGTGAGGTCTGACCAGAGCAGAATACAGTGGCACTATTACTTCCCTTGATCTAGATGCTATACTCCTATTGATGCAGCCCAGAATTGCATTGGCTTTTTTAGCTGCCGCGTCACATTGTTGGCTCATGTCAAGTTTGTGGTCAACCAAGACTCCTAGATCCTTTTCACATGTACTGCTCTCAAGCCAGGTGTCACCCATCTTGTATTTGTGCCTCTCATTTTTTTTGCCCAAGTGCAATACTTTACATTTCTCCCTGTTAAAATTCATCTTGTTTGTTTTGGCCCAGTTCTCTAATCTGTCAAGGTCGTTTCGAAGTGTGATCCTGTCCTCTGGGGTGTTAGCCACTCCTCCCAGTTTGGTGTCATCTGCAAATTTGATCAGGATGCCCTTGAGTCCATCATCCAAGTCGTTGATAAAGATGTTGAATAAGACCGGGCCCAAGACAGAACCCTGTGGCACCCCACTAGTCACTCTTCTCCAGGATGAAGAGGAACCATTGATGAGCACCCTTTGGGTTCGGTCAGTCAGCCAGTTACAAATCCACTGAGTGGAAGCATAGTCAAGACTGCATTTTACCAGCTTCTTTACAAGAATATCATGGGGCACTTTGTCAAATGCCTTGCTGAAATCAAGGTAGGCTACATCCACTGCGTTCCCTTCATCTACCAGGCTTGTAATTCTGTCAAAAAACGAGATCAGGTTAGTCTGACATGACTTATTTTTCAGAAATCCATGCTGACTATTGGTGATCACAGCATTCCTTTCTAGGTGCTCATTTGCTTAATGATCTGCTCCAGAATCTTCCCTGGTATTGATGTCAGACTGACTGGGTGGTAATTATTTGGGTCCTCTCTTTTCCCCTTTTTGAAAATAGGGACAACATTTGCCCTCCTCCAGTCTGCCGGGACTTCGCCTGTTCTCCAGGAATTCTCAAAGATGACTGCCAGTGGTTCTGAAATCACATCTGCCAGTTCTTTTAATACTCTTGGATGCAGTTCATCTGGCCCTGGAGACTTGAATACATCTAGACTAGCCAAGTATTCTTGTACTATCTCCTTAGTTATTCTGGGCTGTGTTTCCTCTGCTGAATCATTTGCTCCAAATTCTTCAGGTCGGGCATTGTTTTCTTTATCGGAGAAGACTGAGGCAAAGAAGGCATTGAGGAGTTCAGCCCTTTCTGTGTCCCCTGTTTGCATTTCACCATCTTCTCCTCTGAGTGACCCCACTGTTTCTTTGTTCTTCCTTTTGCTACGAACATACCCATAAAAGCCTTTTTTGTTGCTTTTAACCTCTCTAGCAAGCCTGAGTTCATTCTGTGCTTTAGCTTTTCTGACTTTGTGTCTACACGTGCTGGCTATTTGTTTGAATTCCTCTTTGGTGGTTTCCCCCCTTTTCCATTTTTTGTACACATCCTTTTTTAATCTTAACTCAGTTAAAAGTTCTTTAGATAGCCACCCTGGCTTCTTTAGGCACCTTCCATGTTTCCGTCTCATTGGTATTGCCCGAAGTTGTGCTTTTACTATCTCCCTCTTAACAAACTCCCAGCCATCATGAACTCCCTTTCCTTTTAGTATTACTGTCCATGGGATCTCACCCAGCACTTCCCTAAGTTTTATGAAGTCGGCTTTCTTAAAGTCGAGAAATTGAGTCCTAGTATGCTTGGCTGCTCCTTTCCGCTGTATAGTAAACTTCAGAAGAGCATGATCACTCGCGCCTAATGATCCTTCCATTTCTACCCCACTAACCAGGTCATCAACATTGGTTAGGACTAGATCTAAAATGGCTGTTCCTCTTGTTGCTTCTCCCACTTTCTGGACAATGAAGTTGTCTGCAAGGCCAGTGAGGAATCTGTTTGACCTTATGCTCTTGGCTGAGTTTGACATCCAACAAATATCCGGGTAATTGAAGTCCCCCATTACTACTATCTCCCTTCCTTTTGCATGCTTGGCCATCTGTTCCAGGATGGTGGTTGCTCGAGAGGGGCGCTTAGCGAACTGCGGCTCCTCTGTCTTGCAAGCGGCAGGGGTTGCTGGTGGTGGCGGAGCTACGATGAGGGGCGTGTGAAAGGGCTCTAGAGAGGGGCTGGCACCAACAAAGCCCAGCCCCCTTCCTCCTCTAGGCAGGCGGGGAGAAGCCAGGAGGAGGGAGAGAGGAGGAGCCGCCGCCACCGTGTGAGGGAGAGGGGGAAAGAACGCACACGCTGGCGATCTGCACGCTGGCGATCCATGCGGCGATTCCCGGACCGCCCGGAGGCCGGATTTAGAAGGCAATTGGGCCTGATCCGGCCCACGGGCCTTAGTATGCCGACCCATGCTTTGGATGGAAGTGACCCAGAAAATAGTTGTGCAGGAAACTGTACTATTCCCCTAAGTGCAATTCTGCTTGAAACACAGAAATAATCCTGCCACTGGTCAATGCCTCTTGACGGGTATTGGAAGACAGTGACTCTAAAGAAATAGAGAATTCCTCTGCTGATTTCCAAATGACCTTGCTACAGTCTTGATGCAGGGACAGGAACTCCCCAACAAGAAATTATGAACAGTTGCCAGAAAGCTGCCCAACAGTCTTCGGAAGAGTCAGAAACATTACTGGATGAAACAGACAGCAAATGCTTTCATCCTGTCCTGCAGTTAAAATTAGGCCTAGTTCCCACTTTACAGGCAGGAGAAACTAGACACCTGCTGGAAGTAAAAGCATTGGGGGCCAAATGTTTTCACTCACAAGCCAGATATAAAATTTGCACAGAGCTCCCTAAAACACTCAGTTCCAAATTTTTACCTAGGCTCAAGCCAAATAGAGCAGGGATAAGCTCATTCACTGATGGTACCTTTTAAATTCTGAACATGTGTCAGAATTCTCATCTTTAGAAAGCTCTTCAATACTTAAAAGACAGAAGGGCCCAGAGAACAGTGAACAGAGTAGGATGCTTATTATTATTATTTTACATAGGACATGAGTTGATCTAGCCCCAATATTGGCTGCTCTGACTGCAGCAGTTTCCTATAAAAACTTCCACAGTATTTGGGCCTGCTAGATGATGCAAATCTGACTGAAGCTCAGCAAGTCTAGGCCTGTCTGCTGCCCAGATGAGACACTGCTAACATACCAGACCAGATCACAAGGAAAGCTAAGCCAAACCTCCTAGAGAGGTTGCCACTACTTTCATGCTCCTCCTTCTCCAGCTGTTCCATACCAAGCAATGGTTGGGCTTAGCGTGCTGTTCAAACCCAGGCTCATGGTTTCACTTGCGAGTTGTTACCACGATTTGTTGTATGGTTCACAGCTTGTGGCTTGTTTGGACACACTAAATTACAAGCCTGGGCTAGGATGCCACACTAAGCCAAAACACTGCTTAACTCAGGGCAGGGCAGGAGCAAAAGCACTGGGAAGGAGCAGAGTTTACTCTAAGCCATTATTTGGTTTAGCATTGTGTGTCAATGTGGACACTGCAGGCACTGTAGGCAATACTTTGGAGATGTTTTGTTCCTGTTTGAGAGACAATAGCGGCCATCTAGGATGCAAACCAGAGGGGATCTTCTCCTACCCAGCCTACATGGAAATCAATGAGCTGTGCAAAAAGCACAGCTCTCCCTCTATTTCAGTGGGGATTGTGCTCCCTATTTGAGACTGAGAAAGGCTTAAACTTATTTGAGACTGAGAAAGGCTTAAACTTCTTTGACTGAGGACTTCCGGTTAGCGCCAGCGATTAATGGCGGATTTCCCCCGGAGCTCCGAGGGAGGTCTGCTCCACGGGTTCGGGTCCTGCCGCTACGGCGAAGCGGGGACCCTTAAAAATCGCAGGAGCGGATTCCTGTGAGCTAAAGGACTCGGCGGGCACCTTTTGCGCCCCCCCCCCCGAACTGCAGAAGAGCCTTTTTAAAGGCTTCGGAGCGACGTCGGGAGAGCGGCGCGGTGCTGAGGGTCGGATACAGCCTGTGGAGCGAAGCCGCATCGCCATGATCGGAGAGCGCTAATTTCTTCTATGGAATTCGGATCAAAGTAACTACTCGTGAGTAGGAAGAACAGATTGGACTTTTTAAAGTTTTATTAATTAAAAATTGGAGCTATCGCGGGAAAGGTACAAAAAGGAAGTCTGCCTCTCCCCGCTGTAAAGATTTAAAACAAAGACACTGAAAGCTGCGACTAAACAAAGGATCTTTTTTAAAGCTGAAAATCTACCGTTTGAAGATTACTTCCCCCACCCCTGAAGGGCAGGTACGAAGGGGAGGGGAGATTGAACTTTTGGGTGCCTGCAAGAAAGGTACGACCCCAAAGGGGAAAAGCTACCGATGTTTTGATTTGCTGGAGTCGGACTGCCGAGACAAGGGACTTAACGAAGGGCTGTCATCGCACTAGGGAAAGTTGTTACATCAACTTTGCACAAGATACATTACATTAGGAGGAACGTTAAATACAAAATAACATTTTTAACAGTTTGAAACTGTGACAAATTGGAAAAAGGACTTTAATAAGGGGAAAAAAAGAAAGTATTGTTATACCCCCTAGTGGACATTTCTTGCCTTTGTGTTTGCTACATTGTTAACCGAGACAATACAATAAAACAGGGTGGAATTTTCCCTTAAGAAACGAAAGTAAAAGACTGGGAAGTGACCTTGGCTTTGAATGAGACTGTTATGGATAAAGAGAAAGGGAAATTTGAAGAGAAAGCAAGTTTAAGATCTGGTAGACAATACAAAACCGACAGTTCTCACCAACGAAGGGCTTCAACGTCAGGTGGCACAGCAGCAGCTGTTGCATCTCAAATAAAAGCCAGAGCAATGTCCGCAGAAGACCCCCTGGCCCAAGCTCTTAATAAAATAAATGTATCTTTGGAAAACTTGACCAGGCAGGGGATTGAGACTAGCAGACAAGTGGTGGAAACCAATAAACAAATCTCAGAAACTAATAAACAGGTGGCTGAGTTAGGAAAAAAAATTGATTTGAACACAAAAAGTATTGATGATCTTGGAAGTAAAGTGAACTCTAATACTGAGACTATTGCAAGACTTTTGGAAGATTCAGCCACCACTAGAAAAATTGCAGAAGAAGCAAGAGAGATTGCTGTGGCTACCCAGGAGAGGATACCACCGGTTGTCAAGAAATTGGAGGAACATGACTTGTCTTTTTCTATGATTGAACTACAGAGGAAAGAAAACAATTTAAGGATAAGGGCTATTCCAGAAAAGGAGGGGGACAATTTGGTGGAGTTCATAACAAAAGAATTTGTGAATTTTTGGCAACAGGATTTGGAGCAAGAAGAATTTAAAATAGTGAGTGCATTCAGGCTTGGTACGAAACAAAGGAAAAACAGAGTAAGAGACTGTCTGATAATTCTAAGATCTAAAGAAGAAAGAGATAAGATCTTAAATTTACATTATCAAAGATCCCTACAGATTGAGGATTCCCACGTGGAGATTTATAAAGATATCCCAAAACATATCTTGGACGTAAGGGCGAACTACAAGGATTTGACTACTTTACTGAAAAAAAACAAGATATTCTTCAGATGGGAATACCCACAAGGCCTATCCTTTAAGTATAAAGGAAGGAAGATAAGAATAAGAACCCTGAGTGAGAAAGATCTATTTTTGAGAGATCACGAAGAGGATTTACAAAAGGAGGTGGAACTTGGAGGAGAGCCGAGAGTGTCAGGGAAAGACATCCTGGACATTGCAAACCTTTCATTTGGATTGGGGCCACCGACAGAGGAAGAACAACGTTTGGGAGCGGTAGGAGGAACTAAGTAGCCCCATCATGGCCTTGCAACTTCTAAGTTGGAACTGTAATGGACTTAACATGCCCCGAAGGAGGAAGGCTGTTTTTCATATCCTAAAGAAAGAACAATTGGACTTGATCTGTTTGCAAGAAACTCATGTGACAAGGTCACATAGGAAATTTTTAGTGAATAAGAGATTGGGACAAGAATTTATCTCATCTGACAGAGTTAAAAAAAGAGGAATCGTGATCTATGTAAAAGAGAAGTTGTCACCAAAATTTATGTTCAAGGATGAACAAGGAAGAGTTCTGGCAATTGAAATTCAAGTTCAAGGAGAAAAATTTTTGATTGTGGGAATATATGCACCTAATGAGGGGAAATCAGAATTTTTTAAGAAGTTGCATGAGACCTTGTTGGACTATTTGGATTATAACTTAATAATGATGGGAGATATGAATGGAGTTGTCTCGACGAATATGGATAAAGCTCAAAGACAAACATTGACTAAGGATGGAAGACTACCAAAAACATTTTTTGAAATGACTGACAATATGGATTTGATTGACATATGGAGAACAAAGAACCCCCTTGAAAGAGAGGGAACCTTCTTTTCCGAGGCCAAATTGACATGGACTAGAATTGACCAAATTTGGGTCACTAGAGGAATGGCATCAAAGATAAAAAAAGTGGAAATCTGCCCAAAAACTTGCTCTGACCATAACCCAGTAAAAATGGTAATGCAACAAACAACAGCTGGCACATTTAGATGGAGAATGAATGACAACTTGTTTAGAGATCAAGAGGTATATAAAAAGGCCCAAAAAACCCTGAGAGATTATTTTGAAATAAACATGAACACAAATGTGGAGAAAAGAATAATTTGGGACGCAAGTAAAGCCGTAATGAGAGGATTTTTGATACAACAAAATGCAATCCAAAAGAGAATGCAGAATGGAAAAAAAGATAAGATTCTGGAGAAGATAAAGGATGGAGAAAAAAGATTAAGATCAAAACCAAAGTCCCAAGAGATCTTGAGAGAAATTAAACTTTACCAAACACAATATATGGAATTAATGAATCAAGAAATAGAGTGGAAAATTAAACAAATGAAACAAAAGACATTTGAATCAGCTGATAAATGTGGTAAACTCCTAGCCTGGCAATTACGTAAAAGACAAAAATTAAATATGGTATCAAGTCTAGAAGTGGAAGGAAAGATTATTCATAAGCCCAGTGAGATCAGAAATTGTTTTCAAAGATTTTTTAAACAATTATACTCACAAGGGCCGCAGAAAGAAGAGGATATAGACCAATTTATTGGAAAGTATGGACTACAAAAAATCTCTCAGGAACAGAAAATTGTGTTGAACCAGAAAATAACTGAACAAGAAATAGAAGGGGCCATTCAGAAGATGCAGTTGGGCAAATCCCCAGGACCAGACGGACTTACTTCCAAGTACTATAAGATGTTGAAGGAGTGGATTTTACAACCAATGAAGGAAGTTTGCAACGAAATCCTGGAGGGGAAAAGGGCACCGGATTCGTGGAAAGAGGCCTATATTACACTAATACCAAAGACAGAGACAGAAAAAACTCAGCTCAAGAACTACCGTCCCATCTCGCTACTGAATGTGGATTACAAAATATTTGCAGATATATTAGCTAATAGATTGAAGAAGGTTTTGACAGAGGTGATTCATGGGGACCAAGCGGGCTTTCTCCCGAAAAGACATTTGTCAGCTAATGTAAGGAACATTATAGACATTTTGGAAATGTTAGAAGTGAACATAAACACTAAAGCTGTCCTTATATTTGTTGATGCGGAGAAAGCTTTTGACAATATTTCTTGGAGTTTCATGAAGAAAAATCTTCAAGGGATGGGGGTAGGTCAAGGATTTGAAAATGGTATTGGTGCAATATATTCAGAACAGAAAGCAAAATTAATTGTGAACAATGTGGTTACAGAGGAATTTAAGATAGAAAAAGGAACACGTCAGGGGTGCCCAATCTCTCCATTACTTTTTATATCGGTCCTGGAGGTTTTGCTAAATAGGATTAGAAGTGACCAGCTGGTTAGGGGGATTCAGGTCGGAGCCAAACAATATAAGTTGAGAGCATTCGCAGATGACTTAGTACTTACTTTACAAGAGCCAGAATCTAGTACAAAAAGGGTTTTAGATCTAATTCAAGAGTTCGGTCAAGTAGCAGGATTTAAATTGAATAAAACTAAAACCAAGGTTTTGGAGAAAAATTTAACATCTATGGAAAGGGATAGGTTTCAGAATGAGACAGGTTTAACGGTGGCTAAGAAAGTGAAATACCTGGGGATAAATATGACAACAAAAAATCTGAATTTATTTAAAGACAATTATGAAAAATGTTGGATAGAAGTGAAAAAAGACTTGGAAATTTGGACAAAATTGAAGCTTTCCTTGCTGGGTCGAATTGCAGTTATAAAAATGAATGTATTGCCTAGAATGTTATTTTTGTTCCAAACTTTGCAGATTGTGGATAAGATGGATTGTTTCAAGAGGTGGCAAAGAGATATTTCTAAATTTGTCTGGCAGGGCAAAAAGCCCAGAATAAAATTTAAGATATTAACTGATGCAAAAGAAAGAGGGGGATTTGCCCTGCCAGACTTAAAACTTTATTATGAATCAGCAGCTTTCTGCTGGTTGAAGGAATGGCTACTTCTTGAGAATACAGATATTTTGGATTTAGAAGGATTTAATAACATCTTTGGGTGGCATGCATATTTGTGGTACGACAAGGTTAAAGCTCACAAAGCTTTCAAAAACCATATTGTCAGGAAAGCATTATTTAATGTCTGGACTAAATATAAGGATTTGCTGGAAAATAAAACTCCTAGGTGGTTATCGCCTATGGAGGCAAAGGCTGTGAAAAAACTTAATATGGGGCCGAAATGGCCGAAATATTCGGAAATTGTGGAACAGGAGGGGGACAAATGGAAATTGCAGAGTTTTGAGAAACTAAAAGATAAAGTGCGGGACTGGCTTCATTATTACCAAATAATGGAGGTCTTTAAGACAGACAGGAAAATTGGCTTCCAGGTGGAAAAATCAAAACTTGAGACAGAATTGCTAGAGCCCAAAACTAAAAACTTGTCAAGAATGTATAACTTGCTGCTGAAATGGAATACACAGGATGAAACAGTTAAATCAGCTATGATTAAGTGGGCACAAGACATTGGTCATAACATTATGTTTGAAGACTGGGAATGGTTGTGGACCACCGGTATAAAGTTCACGGCATGTAACGCCTTAAAAGAAAATATTATGAAAATGATTTACAGGTGGTACATGACCCCAGTCAAACTTGCTAAGATTTACCACTTGTCTGATAATAAGTGCTGGAAATGTAAAGAGAATGAAGGTACATTTTTTCACCTCTGGTGGACGTGCCCAAGGATAAAGGCTTTCTGGGAGAAGATCTATAATGAATTAAAAAAAGTATTTAAATATACATTCCTGAAGAAACCAGAGGCCTTTCTCCTGGGGATGGTCGGCCAGTGGGTGCCAAAGAAGGACAGGACATTCTTTATGTACGCCACAACAGCAGCAAGAATACTTATTGCAAAGTATTGGAAGACAGAAGAACTACCCACCGTGGAAGAATGGCAGATGAAAGTTATAGATTACATGAGACTGGCAGAGATGACCGGCAGAATCCGGGACCAGGGAAAAGAGACATCGGAAGAAGAATGGAAGAAATTTAAAGACTATCTTAAGAAGTATTGTAAAATTATGGAATGTTGAGACGTTTGTGGATTTGAAAATATAAGGTTGAACGCTGTAACTATTATGTTATATGAAAAGAAAGGTTAAAATTTACTTATCAGAAAATAGGGAAGGATTTGTTGAGCATAACTAATTAAGGATTGGAATGCAGTAAGGGGAGGTATGAGGAGGTCGGGAAAATCTTGTATGAAAAAGGGGTTTGAAATTATATATGTGGTGTTTTTTATGTTTTGTGTGTGTCTATGTTCTTGTTTTGTTGTGATTTGTGTTTTTAAAATTTGTGAAAAATTAATAAATATTTTATAAAAAAAATAAAAATAAACTTCTTTGACTGAGGAAAGGTTAATCCTGATTAGTCAGCCCACAGGGTAGAATTAGTTGAAGACTGCACTGTGTTGCAGAAAGGAAGGTCATGCTCAAGCTCTGCTTCAGGAGTTACCCATTTGCCAATTTTTGATCCTGGCCATTTTACCAACTTTTTATCAATGATGCTACCCACATTTCCCTTTCTCCTCCTTTCATCCTGGGCTCATCATGGTCATTTGGGGTAAATTTGCTTCCACTCCTCTAATTTCACCTGCCTGTCACTCTGCAACTGGGAGATTTATACAGGAAAAAAAAATCAATGAGTTGCCATGGATACAAACTTCCATCCAATGCTCCAATATCCTTGTACCAAGAAATTTAGATGGTGAGGGAAACTGCGGTGGTGATATTGGGCAAGGTACATCTCCCCTTGTAAAAAACCTGTAAAAAACTCAGTGGGCCCTTTGGCAAGACACACATAGGCTCAGTTGCTCCTGTAAAACAAGAACAGCTACTCTCTATTTACTAGCAGGAAGCACCTGTTGTTCAGAAATTCTGAGAGATTTAAGATTTAAAAGGCGATAAGGTCATTTGTTAGCTGTGCACATCAACCCCCCCACATCAGGCCAACCCAAGGAACACCTGACCTGGATCTGGCCCCAAATCAATTGGGCTAGTTTTAAAATTTATAGTGTCTGGTGGGAGCAGGGAAAGGAGATGCTATCTCGTCCCCACCAACCACACTGCAGAGAGGAGTCTCCAACCATTCCCGAGAATGCCACAGGAAAGAGGTAAGTTTTCAGAAAGATTTGATTTAAGACCCCCCCCCCCAATGCAGGCAGCCAAGTGAATGCTAGGGATCATGCAGTGATGATCTCACTGAGTGCCCGTGAGGTGGGATGGTTCGGGCAACTTCCTCCCCACAACTTTCCCCAACCTGCTGCCCTCCAGATGCTGTTGACCTCTCAGCAGCCCCAGCCAGAATGACCAATGGTAGGGGAGATGGGAGGTGAAATCCCAAACTTCTGGAGGGTACCAGGATGGGGAAGGTTGCTACACAGCAAGCCCCTGCATGGCAACTGGCCTGCATCTGGTCCACCAAATCCCCGCTGACACTACCTTGCAAACATAAATTCCATTATAGTGCAGGACTTCAGCCAACTGGCACAAGTTAGCAACTGAGTACGATTTCAGGAGACTTATTTCCATGAGTTTCAGTTCTGCAGAAGCTTCTTAAACTGAAGACAAGGGCCTGATGAATGTTTCTATTTAATCCTATCATTGGATTACTGGTAAATACCAGGCTGCTTCAGAATCAGGGTTCACAGAAATCACAGCGCACACAAAAGTTGTCATTCTTCACTTGAATTGAAATAGAAAGGTGTACAACTTTAAAATGGTCAATTGCCCAAAATTCAATTTCTTCTTGTTGTTGTTTGGTTAACAGCCAGTGTCAAATCTTGGGTGCTGCTGACACTGGTGTAATGGGTCTATGTTAGGGCTGTACACTGTTCCCCCAATCCAATTTGAGGCCTGATCCAGTGCTTCAGAGCAGCCCTGCTCCAATCCAGGCCCTGATCTGATCTGGAGGCCTTGCAATGTTTAATTACAATTTTAAAATCAAATTAAACATGTGGCCCTGGGGGTGGGGGAAGATTACACAGGCTTCCTGCACATTTCCTGTCACCCTTTCAAGCCACCACACCACCCCTCTCAACCCAACCCCAGGTGACCCAGGGCTGCCTCAACCAAGAGACACATCCCAGGTCAACCCTAATCTAACCAGTTTGGTTTGGGACCCAGCCAGATCCAATGCACTGCTTGTGCTCACTGCCTAAATTGTGTGGGTTTTTCTGTGGTGTTGGGGGTAATATATTCTGTCTGGAGCACATAATTGTCCTATTTAATTATTCCTAATTTATGCAAGATCAAAAAGACCAAGTTTTGTTTCAAAAATTGGCGCTCTCAAGGTTAAATGTACCCAACCTCCAATATGGAACATTTAGAAGGTGTCAAAGCAAGATTAAAACTTAGATCCCAACTTGCCATATTGGAATTGGTATGTATCTCTCTCACACACAAACCAAATTAGTCACGCAGCTGAAGGCAGGGCCTCCTGTTTAAAATGGACCTGGAGAAAAATCCCACTAAATGTGAACAAGTCCAAGAGATTTTTGTTCTGTGAACCGCCCTGAGAGCTCCAGGTATAGGGTGGTATATAATTTCAAATTCAAATAATAATAATAATAATAACAACAACAACAATAACAATAATAGTCCAAGGCATTTGGCCACCTTGGAAAACATGAGCTTTCCCTTGCCACTCACCCTGTCTCCCGCTCAGCAGCCCTCTCCAGCTCTACCAACACGCAGCCTTGGGTGAACTGGCTCCTTGACACCTGGAACAAACACCTGATCTTTTCCACGGACTCTTCCAACTCAGAAAGGTTTTGTTCCAATAAACACTTCAAATCAGGTTTTTAGTGCAAGCCTGCCCATCCAGCGTGTGACCAAACCAAACACCACACAGCAGATACATGCAGTTGCCCACCAGCCTTCTCTGCCCCCCAGGTTGCTCAGCACTGCAAATCCAACATACACCAAGCACACAAGGTTGGCAAGTAATAAAGGAGTGGCCATGAATGGCTAGGCAAACGGCATTTGGGATTGGTGGTTCACAAGCTGCAGGGGCCTGCACTAAAAACTTTATTTATTTATACCTGAAGAATTCCAGTTTATGATCAAACCTTGCAAGAGAAACAACAAAATGAGATACATACAAGGAGATGTCAAGAAAGAAAGGGACAAGGTCAAACCTATGATGTTTAACAGGTGAGGGGTTTTTTTAATTCTTCTTGCATAAGAGAACTCGAACACACACTCTCTATACAGCTATATACACACACAAAGCTTGCTTGCATCAGACCAAAAGCGAGGAAATTGGTAGGAATCTTACTGATCTTAGTAAACAGAAAGCAACGTAGCATAACTGAAAGGGTGACTTTACAGTATTCTTAAACCACAAATGGATCATGACCTGCCTCTTTAAAAAAAAAGGAAAAGGGGGGAAAACTGGTCTATGTCTAACGGTCTTCCTTTGGGATGGCATTTCAACAGCAAGAACTGCACACAGGAATGGTTAACATACAATTAATTGTAATATAATTTGACACAGGTATAAATTTGGGGAGGGGGAAGAGCTGAATGGGAAGGGCATCAATGGCTAAAGTCTTTGCTTGTCCTTAAAAGGCATCTTCAACATGAAAGCCAACGTGACAGGTTCAAAGCTGGGCCTCCGGATCCAGAGCCCTGGGCATGCTCAGACACCCGCTCCAAATTCCCACACAAGCAGTTCTCTTCCATGCACTTCCATGGAGGGGGCAATGCCGCCTGCACATCCCTTTGCACACATGGAAAATTCCCCCCTATGGAAGTGAATGGAGAAGCCTGGTGGGCTCCATGCATGGATTATCATAGCTCAGTTAGGGCACTGTATATATTATTTGAATTCACAATTCAAAGGGAATCTGCCAGGCCATACTGCAGAATAATGGCTTTCATTACGGATCCAAGAGCAATTTAGCAATGATTGCTCAACTGGAAAACTCAATGCCCTGAATTCCAAGCGAGAGAAGAGGATAGGGGTGGGGTGGGGGAGGAGGCATTACGTTTTAACCTAAACAAGGGCGGACACTAGTGGAATATATCTTCTTTCTATCTAAAACACCAAGAGCTAAGTTTTGCCACCATCAGTGCAGCCCTGTAATAAATAATTCTATTACAAGTTGGATGTGGAGAGAAAGTGTTGAAGTATGACCCTGCAGCACAGGCGCGTCTCCTGAACTGGAGAAATCGTCAATATCAGACTCAAGTGGCTGTGGGTTTATTTATTTATTTCCTTTAAAACATCCTCCTCACTGTGCCTATGAAAGATGCTGCTGTCTCTTAGTTTCAAATGGATTTTCTGCCTCGGCTAACCATGCATCTCTACAGGTGGGGAAAGACATTGCATTGAGGTGCCAAAGGAGGCACTGAGATATGAAAACAAGGGGTGTGTTTTTTCATATATAAAATAAAAAAAATTGAAAAGCTAGATATGGAGTTTGTTCGGGGATAGAGAGCGCACAGAGGGGTTGGAATAAAGGTTCTCTTGTTCCTTTTCCCCGCCACCCTTTCCTTTCCAAGTGTGTCGCGCCAAGGCACTTTCACTCTGTACGCAGGATGATATGGATCCCTGAATCTGTGAATACTGGTCCGCTCATCTCGCCAGGCCTCAGCGCAAACGAGGCATCTTCAAAAGGTTTCTGCATTTGACCTGTCAGATGGAAAAGAGATTTCAATTAAACACTGGAAGAGGACAAAAGACATCAGATCAAGTGTTACCTTGAAACAAGCCGCAAGATAGCAAATAAGGGATAGCAAATTTTGTCATGGTTGGCTCCTCAAGAGACCAGAACAAGGTAAGAAAATAAAGCAGACAAGCAATTACATGAGCTCAAGTATTTGGGTGGCCAATGTGTGCCAGTGACAACAGGTCCCTAGTCTAGGATTTGGATGTGACCTTTGCTCTGATCTTATGAACGAGCCTGAAAGTTTGGGGACAATCTAAAAGATCTTCATCAGGGCTAACATAAAATAATTAATTCTTTGTTATTGGATACATATGCATGTTCTCTCTTGGCAAGTCTCCAGCTTGCCATGTCTCTGATACTAGGCACACAAACACACACTCCACTCTGCAAAAACGGTCCAACGTTTGAGTTGTACCAAATTGACATGGTAGGTGATCCATAAATGCACACACACTGAACAGGCCAGCCTTAAATGAGCTCACTGGCAAAAAAGGGGGTTAAGTATAGTGCTATGTGCATCCTCAGCCAAGACTCAAATATCTGAGAGATATGAGCAAACACCTTCTAAATCAAGCACTCCAAGTCATTTAAAACTAGAGTCCCGAGTTGCTCCTGTCCTCCTTTATGTGCACCTCCTTTGCTACCCAATCTCTCCTTGTTACTCACAGTCAGGATGGTCCACAAAGAGAGCAAAATGAGGGGGAGATAATGGGTCAGAATGGAGTGCACCAAATGGGATGGCAGGTGGGGGGTTCTATGTTTGAATGCTCTCCCTGCATAAAAACTTGCCAATGAACAAGGCTTCCTACAAGTAGAAAACTAGTACATCAGGTAAGAAGCTTCTAATCTCATCTTCTTCCTGTTGTGCCAATTAGCTGCAGAGGTGTGGTTTTTTGTTTTTGTTTTAATAGGAGAGGATCTTAAAAATTGATTTACCCCCTCCCCTTCCACAGTTTATCCTACCACCTCATTCAGCAACATTTATATATAAAAATCAACCATTTGATTTATTACCAGCCCTTCACCATAACGTCCCAGGAGGGTCGCAACCATATAAAACATTACTAAGAGTTGGAAACAAACTGCAATCACAAGAACAGGGTGGGTCTCAAAAATACTTCTCTCAAGCATCGAAGGAAAGGGTAAAGAGGTGAGTCGTCAACATATGACAAAACCTGGACAATTAAGGTGCCAGATGTACCTCTTGTAGGCCATGCCTCCCCCCCCCTCTCACACACCCCTGTGTTGTGCAACAAGCCCTCTAGACAAAGGACTCTTAACCCTGTACAGCTCCTTGCACAGGGTTGACTCAAACTGCTAGGTTGCAACAGCAGCCTGGAAGAGGGTGCCCCTCTGCTGTACAGATGGAGCATTTGAGTCAGAATGCCACTCTGCTCAAGTGCCCTTGGAAACTGGATGCCCTGGACGTAGCCATGACAGCTGTTCAATGGATTCCAGGGAGAAATTATCTTACTTGAGATTCTCCTGCTTGCCCAGACCCCCATTGGTCCCCATTTGACAGCAGAAAAAAAGGAAGGAGGGCCAAGACTGGTCCCAGGATAGTCGCAGGACTAACCATTCCCTCAAATGGCTCTTGCTCTGTGCTTCCACCTTCCTTGACAACTGCTCCTCCCTGTCCAATTTCTTTTGTAGGCCTCTCTGTGAACAGCCCCAGATCAGGCACCAGGCCTGCTTTTTGGACCCAACTTCTGCAAATGCTGCCCTGCAACAACCCAGATGCCACAGGGTTCATTTTACAGCAACATCTCAAGAAATGCTTGGGTAAGAAAGCCAGCTCCCAAGCTGATGCAGTAGACCAGAAGAGCAAGCGTCTTCTGCATCCAATTTAAGGTGGTCCAGAAGTCTGCGGCTCCCAGCTCAAAACAATGAGGCTTTTAACTATGGAAAAGGGCACCGCTCACAGCAGACTTGCATGCCCAGAGTCAAGAAGAAGGAGAGGGCAGGGAGGAGGATGTTCTGTTGCCTGATCTCAGCACCGACAGCCTTCACGAACACTTGCTGTTTTGAGATGCCCAACATGACAGGGATCAGGTCAGAAAAGGCCAAGTAAATCTCATGTAAGTTTACGACCCTTGTAAGTCCACTGCAAAAGGGATGAGATGGGCACAGAAAGCTTAATGACCATCTGACAGATGAATCTTTGAAGGGCTTTTTTCTTGTTTGTCCTTTTTTTTTTTTTTTGAGATGGAAGACATTTGGGTGATATACTAATGTCTTTGCAGGCTCTGCACAGGGCCATGCATTGCGGACGCATCACGCCTCTGAGGTGGCTGGGTGCGATTTATATATTTTACTTTAGGCTTTAAATCCACAGCCTTTTCTTCCAGCTGCAGCTCCGAACTTCCTCTTCCAGGATTAGTCATTACAACTTCGGCCCATTGTCTTCCACAAGTGTCATTCATGAGAGGGCTGGGGTGGTGTGGAGAGAGAGAGACAGCAATCTATCCAAGACTCTAAAAATCAGAGGTACATAGTTGCATGGGTATTTAAAAATGGGTACACAGGATGGGCCACCTCCAAAAAGGTGATCCCACCCCCGAAACAGTAATACAGAGCAGGTGGGCAGAAGAAAGATATGGATTATTTATTGCACTTTTATACTGCCTTCTCTTCCAAGGAGCTCAAGGTTCATGGTTCTCCCCCTCCTCATTTAATACCCACAACAGCCCTGTGAGGTGGGTTAGGCTGAGAGCCAGTGACTGGCCCAAGGCTACCAGGTAAGCGGAGATTTGAACCCTGGTCTCCAAGATCACAGCCCAACACTGTAAGCAGTAACCACACCCAGGAAGCCCTCAACAACACAATAGAAAGAGGACCCACAGAGCTAAGATGAAATTTCACACAATAAAAATCCAACATTTGCAGGGGTGGGTTGGGGATAGATGGGGCCTAGGACATCACAAGAGTTGGGTTAATGCAGTTAGAAGATGTTTTACCAGCAAAAGGCTTATGGAAAAGCTATGGTGCCAGGCTGGGGTCTCAGACTGCTGGTGGCACTGAGAAATGAAGTAGCATAGCCAGAGGATGCAGCAGAATTGTCAGGAAGAAGTGGTGCTCCTCTAACAGGTGGGGAGGGTGGAGCCCAAGTGCAAGACATGGGGGATCATGGTTGGCTGGCAAGGAGGTGATCCTTAGAATGCTTCCAGGGTGCTGCATACCCATGGACAAACAAGTCTGGTGTGTGTGTGTGTGTGTGTGAGAGAGAGAGAGAGAGAGAGAGAGATTCCTTTTGCCGCTAAGAATGCACATTCCTCTGCCCCATTCCAACCCTTCCCCAACTTGATCTTTTTAAAAGCCAATTTCACTCTCAAGCCAAGAAATCTTCATTTCAGAATGAGGAAAAACAGGTTTAGCCTCCCAGCCTGGGCTTCAATAAAGCCAAAAGAGGAAACGTCAATTACCTGGAATATTTTTTGAAGAAGATAAATTGGAATGCTTGAGCCGTTCCATCTCTAAACGTAACCAGAATTCATAGCTCTCATAAATTATGGTTTGCAGCCCCCCAAAATGAATAAGGAGAAGGAGACTGGCAGTGTTGCCTGGGAAAGAGCAGACCAGCTGCTTGTGCCATTAGTGCCACCCAGTGGACAAAAGGGACTCCAGCAGCTTTGCTGCATATCTAAAAGCATCTCCCTCTGTAAGTCACCCAGGATTATGCCTGAGCTGACAGTTCCTAAATGAGACCAAACAACCCGTCACCAGCAGCCCAAGATTAATGGCTGTTTCAGTACTTCCCAATCCATAATGTGCCAATATTAGTAACCATCCTTTTTTCTTTTTCTTTTTAAAAAAACAGGAAATATTTGACTGAGGAAGAAATTCTTGCCATTTGTCATCAAAACAGCGCCCTGCATGGAAATGAAGATGAAGAGCACATAAAGCAGTGTCTCCATGCAAATCAAGACTTCGGATTCCTGACAATAAGTTTTGGCTAGATAAAGTTAGCAGTGCCTTGGCTAGCAGCTAAACAAACACAAACCAATGCTAGACAGGCAAGGCCGAAAAGAAGTTGTTGAGCTTTTTAGACAAAAATCACAAAAAATGCTGTTTTTTAGCATCGTGGGCTGCCATACATCAAGATTTTCCAAGGTATTTTTCAACCCTATTAGGGATTATGGCATTGGGAGATGCCCATAAGAGCTTTGGCTATATAAATGTATCCTGGGTGAAGCCAGGGGCTCCCCCCAGCCCACCCCTATTCAAAGATGGACTCCTTTCCATGATCACCAAAGTCTTGGAGCTGGGCATTTTTCTTTCAACTTTGTCAAAAGCCAGAGAACGCTTCCCCCACTTCATCAAAGTTACAGATCCCAAAATGGGGCTGAGAGAGTCTGAAACAGCCTCTTGGCCTTGAAGTGCTTCCACAAATGACACTGCCAACACACAGGGCCAGAGGGACCTCATAACTTGCCACCCGTCTCCCATCAGGCTCCCGACAGAAACCCACCCTCCCGCTCTGAGGTCACTTGGTCACTTGCTGTGGAGACGCTTTTACACCCTGCTGTGCTCCTGAAAAGCTATCACTGGGAGAATGCCAAGGTCTACTGACTCACTGTTCTGAAATCAGTGGGGGTCCTGGACCCCTTGGAGAATCTGCTGAAATCTGGGGACTCACTCCCCAGAATAATGCACAGACACACAAAACAAATTTCATACAATTTATTTTATTGTGTTGGTGGTTCAGTTGGCCCTTGAGGACAAGCAACCCTACGGACAGGCTCATCTTGCTCACTGAGACTCTCAGAGCCTTATCTTTCAAGTTTAAAAAGTAGCAGGACAGTTTCAAGATACGAACTCAAAAGCACCATAGATAGATAGATGAGGTCCACTATCTACATCACTTTCAATAGTCCCCGGTGTTGCTCTTTAATCCTAAATCCCTCTCACTTGTCCAGTGTAATCCAATGTCATTCCCCACCCAATATCCAGAAACTGTGCCAATGCAAGAACAGAAAATGGCACCAGTCACAACACCCATTTTTTAAACCCAATTTCAGGCCTTTAAGCCTGCAAGCATGACTTCAGAAGCTCAGGCTGCAACAGAACTGGCAAACTGGAGGGCTCCGGCACTCAGGATTGGTCTATCCTCTTCCCCATCATGAGCAGAACCAGAACGTACCATTTACAAGAAGCAAACGTCTATGCACCCGCTTCCCTTGCTCCTGGCGCATACATGAAGATGCAGGTGCTGAAGGGGCAACTCTTGGTCTACCTGGCCCTGTACGTCCCATTGCCTGCTCCCTGTGGTCCTTTCTCATGGAAGATGCTGCAGGTTGCGGGGGTGGGGGAGGGACGTCCCCATAGAAACAACGTACCCTCTTCCTGAGCTACAACCCCTTTTAGTGTGAAGCCTAAGGGGAGCTGCATCCGCGGACTGGAGGCACATTGATGGTTAAGAGACCTGTGGGGCTCTTTGGAGGGCTCCAGGGGGTGGGGGTGGGGTCAGGGGAATTAAAAAAACAGCCAGTCTTCCTGCTCCAGTGAATTAAAGTGCCTTTTGTCAGCACCACGGGATACAATCCATGGCATACTCAGGTCTGAAAATAAGTAATATTAAACGTGAAAGACAGGAGAGCTGTGCAAGGCATTGAAGATCTACCTCTGAGAAACAGAAGCTGCCCAGTCACCTCTGGGCACTACTTCGTTTCCCCCAAGCTTCTTTTGGCAAACTTGAAGAATTTGGGGAAATAGCAGAAGCAGCCCACCAAGGATATCTCATTTCTTCAGTTTCAGGATGAAACCGCAGAAATGCAGGACCCACCAGCCTTAGGCCACATGCCTAGGGGCAAAGTTAGATAGCCCATAGTATCCCTTCCAGCTCTATGCTGGGCCAAAGGCAGATGATCAATGAAATGTGTAACACAGCAGGGGGGTGCGATACAGAGGAGGAACCTCCTCCATGTGGCAAAATCGTTAAAGAGCAGGTATCCTTTAATACAAAACACACAGTGGAAGCCTGCTGAAGGAAAGAAGCCATGCCTCAGCTGGTGTGATGCTGTAGACAGAAAGCTTAATCATATGGAACAAAGTAGAGAAAGGCCTTAAGTTGTAACAGATGGGAAAGACCAGTCAATTCCCTGTGATCCTTTGGGGAGCAAGAGGGCAGATGATGCAGTGCTCAGCCTACAATGCCCTGGAACGCCACAATAATAGCAAAAGAACTTCTGTGAGCGGCTTGTTTGAGGCCAGAGACCCCAGTTCACTTAACCAGGATCCTTCTCTTCTGAAACTGCTCCAAATTCCTTTCAAGAGCACAGCAACACAGCATGACCACAACACAGTCCAGATAAGAGACTTGGAGCAGCATGCGCACACAGCACCACAGTGCCCTCTCTGCGCATTTCTCTTTGTTATAGTCACAGCAAGTCAAGCACAGGCAAGAGGAGGATGTAAACAGCCTCACCGTGTCCAAGGTTGGCCTCCAGGAAGCATGCAGAGCTAACTACTCTGAGGACACTCAAGCCAAAGAGAGTGGCAGCATTTCCCCCAAGGTAAGGGGGAACCCTTAGTAAGTCAGACTGGAGAGCCTAAGAAGGCAAGGCCAGCCATGGCGCAGGGCAACCACAGCAGTGGAAAAACAGACAGGGAGTGGGAAGCTATGGGTCAAGGTGTGGCTTTTAAAATGTGCCCCCAGCATTACAACTTCAGAACAATTGGAAGGGGCAGTATATCATTGTCCCCCAGTAATTTTAAGAACAACTTGAGAGACTTCTGCCATGTGCTTTTGTGTGGGGGCAGCACACAAGGGTCGGAATTACTCTCACTTAGGAATTACTTTCACTTGTATTCCATGGCAATGGATGTATTCGTCTTATGTAGGGTCGGAATTACTCTCACTTAGGAATTACTTTCACTTGTATTCCATGGCAATGGATGTATTCGTTTTGTATCGAAAAATATAAAATCCCCCTGTATGCTTGTTTGAAAGTAGTCCCATCAAACCCAAGTAGGCCAGCATAGGATTGGGAATTCTAATCTAAGTTGACAGTTGAAAGAGGGCAATCTTTATTCCAGATGAGTTAATCCAGAACACTTTTGTCTCTGCTCATCATCAGCTCTGCACAACACCTGTATGCAGTCCCTGCCATGGGCATGTGGCCCTCAACAACAGCAGCCCTGAAGGATATAAGAGAGTTGCGGCTGGTGCTGAGGAAAGTCTCTCTCTGTCAGCGTGCCAGGACTCTCAGGACACCCAGGACTGAGGCTGCCTCCTCCATGGTGGCTGAGGACAAGAGAATGGAGAGGGGCCCTCACATTTCATACAGGGGGGGAAAGCAGGCCTTTCTCTCTACAGTGCTATTATCAAGGCCACATCAATTGTGCTGGGGAACCTGCTTCCTAATGCACCATCTGTCCAGCAAGGTCTGCACTGTTATTAGCCAAGGCGTCTGAGGCTCAGCACAGAGCTATTTTCAATCAGTGTGTGCCTCTTCAAACCGGAGAGCCAATAACCCAGTGCTTGCGTACAACGTGAGTGATTTGAAGCACCATCACTGACTTCATGATTCACTGTATTCCAAGGCATCCAACTCCATTTCTTGTAAGGTGTGTGCAGAAAGAAACCTCTCATCAGAGAGGGGCAGGCTTGCAGTCCTCCTTTTAACACCTCCCTCTGCTTGGGGAGTGGTATTTATCATTTGTTGACTGATTAAGTTTTATAGTAGTATCTCAGGGCAGTTCACACAATGCACCATGTGAAACCCTTGCTCTACTCACCCCTTCCAAAAGCACCCAGGTCTCCTCCTGCCTTGGCTGAGCTGCAGTCACTGAATTGTGATGCTAAGGATTCAAAGTCTTCCCCAGATTTAATCTTCTGGATGTAGCCTGTGGACAAGAGAGCAATTTGAGACTAAGGCAAGGCAACAGAGAGTCATGAAAGCTCCCACCTGCTGTCCAAAGGGGGTAAAGCCCAGAGAAGCGGTTTACCATCTCAGTGTGTATTACAACAGTGTTAGTGTACAAGGTTCCTGTGTCCAGTTAATAACGGTACAATTTAACTATATCATCATCATCATTTAATGTATATCCAAAAGGAACCCAGGGCAGCAACTGATCAAGTTCTGCCGAAGTTGCTGAGTTCTGACAATTTGTTGTGTTTTTAAAGTTTGCACATAGTTTACACGTAAGCACAAATCGTCTTGTCCTGATGGCATCCCTAGTTTGTGTTGATTTGCTTTTGTCTTTCCACCCAATGGTGTTCAACCTTTGTTAGCAGATATGACGAAGATACAAAAGCGAGACTGAAAGAGCTACTTCAGGCATGCCCAAAGGCTTCATTCCACCCTTGGAGATGCTCCCTCCTTTTGAACAGCAGAGACACATTCTTGTTTCACTGTATGTTTCAGAAGCAATCCACTGTGTAAATGGCAAAACTTCTCAAGAAACTCTACTTTTCTTGGGAGCACAAAAGCAATGGTACAGGGGGGTTTGGATACTGGCTTCTGCATTTTTCTAAGTATACCTTGGTGATGATGATGATGATATTTATACCCCGCCCATCTGGCTGGGCTTCCCCAGCCACTCTGGGCTGCTTACAGCACATAAAAAATTGTAAAACATTAGACCATAAATCAGTTTTTTTAACCACATTAAAATTACTACACTG
Source organism: Podarcis filfolensis (assembly GCF_964270895.1). Lineage (NCBI taxonomy): Eukaryota > Metazoa > Chordata > Lepidosauria > Squamata > Lacertidae > Podarcis > Podarcis filfolensis. Next base: position 124,234,444 of record NC_139605.1, read on the forward strand.
TCACTGTGTTAGCTGTAGAAACCTGGTTCACATTTGTATCCTTCTGCTCCTTCAAGGAGCTCAGGACAGTGCACAAGGTTATTCTCACAGCAAGCCTGTGGAGTTGGATTATAGCCTGAGAGAGGGTAACTGGCCCATGGTCACCCAAAGAGTAGGGATTTGAAGGGCTTTTGTAGGGATTTTGAGGCAGACCCCAAAATGGTGCCAGGGAAGAAGGGATGAGGAAAGATCTACATCAGGAACCAGGGGGAAGGAAGAACAACATTCAGATCTGCTGCCCTGGTGGATCCTGCTGCCTGAGGCAGTAGCCTCACCTTGCCTCATGGGTGGCCCAGCCCTGGGGATTTGAACACAAATTTCCCAGCTTCAAGCCCAACACTCCAACCAGTGCACTACACTGCCTCTACATAGACTTAGGACTGCAATCCTATACACCAGCCTTCTTCGACCTGGTTGGTGTTCTAGACTTCTGCTCCTAACTTCACCCACCAGAGCAGCTGTACTCCAACATCTGGAGGGCACCAAGCTAGGGAAGACCACACTGATTGACAGTTGCTCTCCAAAGGTTGAATCTGGGACCTCTGCCATGCACAGGATGTGCTCTGCCACTGCACATCTATGCAATGTGTGGCTAAGAGGAGCCATGAGCAGAACACAGGAAACAGATTCCTCAGGGGCTCTGTGCCTGGATAGAACCACCCAGCTGCGGGACTAAGAGGAACAGATCCAAGCCACCTCCACGTGAGGAGCTCCTGGGGTGAGGGTAGCGCTCACTGGGGCTGATGAAACTTCTAGTGCAGGACACTCAGTTGGCAAAGTCTGCTATATAGTTAGCTGGCAGGAAGCCCCACTGAACTTAAGGGGACTGGCTTTTGTGTAGAGATGCCCAGGATTGTGCTGTAGAAGATTCCTTTCAGAAACAGGGAAATCACTACAGCAAAACAGCTGTAGCCCTGCTCACTCTTGCCAGCCTTTTATAAACCACAGACAGGGCTAGCTACAAAAGTGGACAGAACTGTGTTTTATCATCTGCCCAACATTGTATGCAATCCTCAAAAAGGGAATCACAGCACAGGAGGATCAGAACACCACGGGGCCTCCAATTTCTCCTCCCGGGCCATCTAAAAATTTCACCCTGCTGCTTGTGACCTGCAAGGGAGTTGAGATGATGTTACTAGAGCATAAGCTGTAGAAGTGGAATAATATGCAGAAGACTGAAAATACAAAACATGCTACTGTCCCAAAAGATGAACGGAGGTTTCTGAGTTGGATTTTACAACCATCTATTCTAGAAGTGGAGTCTGGAATCACTCCCTGTTTGCTTTCCTACAGTGAAAACTGTTTATGCAGATCAGCAGCACCTGCGTAGAAGCCAAATGCCTCTGTGATATTTTGGGTTGACTAAAAACAGTTATTTTGAAGGCGGGAGAGGGGAGACACTTAGTAGCTATATGCCAATTGAGGCAGCTCACGTGAGCAAGGACTGAGGAGCCACCTGCTTCTTCACTGCAGCAAATTTGAATTACATGTTGGATAGATTTTTCACACAAGAGAAGCTTAAGAGAGAACCAGATTAACCCAGCCAGGGCAGAGCCAGGGCCCTGGGTTTGATTCCCCTTTGCACCAAGCTGCAGAGGGCCTGGGGCTGGCAGGCTACTCTGGTGCAGCCTGCCATGGGTTGCAGAAATTATGAGTGTTTCACCCAGAGCCATCCATGCCCCAAGCTCTCCTGAGATGACCTTCAGTTCTAACTTGTGACCTGTCCTCGGTTCCTGCATTGAAGGGGGTGGACTAGATGACTCTCGGGGTCCCATCTCTACTGTTCTACAATTCTAGGATTCTGGACATCTTCAGCTCCAGCGCTGGCCTCGCCCGCAGCTGCCTTAAAGCAGAAGGCAGAATGGGAAGGGAAGGGCAGAAGAAGCAAGAGTCCCTGGGGAATGATCAGAGGTGTGTCTTCCTCCCTTGCCTCCCTGTTCTCCCATTAGTCTTTACCCAGCGTCACCCCAAGACATTTGGACACCTGAGTTGAACCACCAAATGGCACCCTCTTCCTGCCAGGGAAAAAGGGGTGAATGAAGATCTTATCAGAAACAAGCAAGGAAGAAGATCTACATCGGAAATGGGGGAGCAGGGGTGTCAAATCAACATTACCCATTGGTCAAAGTAGAAATCAAAGGCAGCCATGGGGAGAAAAGAGGCCCACTGAGAATCATGCCAGGCAACTGCAGGGCCCTGGAGACCTCCCAGGGCAGCCCCGGCCATTTCCTCCCTAGGGGTGGAAGGAGACCAGAGCCTCTTACTCAGCTAGAGACAGCTGTGGAGAAGACATTGCACAGCAGCCTCTGGGCAAATCGGACGCACTGCTGGTCTCCACCCACCCCCAGGGCTGGGAGGGGGGCTGCCAAGGAGGCAGCAGACCAAGCCTCCAAGGATGTGCCACAGCCATGGCTGCCACCTCAGAAACAGTAGCAGCAGTGGGCAATGTATTCCTTGGAGGCCGAATCTGCTGCCCCTGTGGATCCTGCCACCTGAGGCAGTTGCCTCACCTTGCCTCACCTAGCCCTGCCTTGACCAAGATACTGGATGAATTCTCTTCCCTTGCTCCCTGTCCCATTCAGTAATGGGAAGTCAGAAGGCTCCTTTGCTCATGCTCATTCCCTCTTGCCAGTTTTCACTTGTTCCATTATACAGTTCCAGCAGGGCCACCTCCCACCATGGTTTGGGGAAGCCCGTGCCCAGCACTAAGATGTCAGCTGCAACAACCTAGATGCCAAGCACTTTGCTTCACAGGCAATCTGCCCTGTTGCCTTCCAGCCCGGTGACTTCATGGGCCTGGACATAGGATGCTGATTTTATGTAGCACAGCAAATGAGGAACACAGGGTTGCGGCCTCTCAGAAGCATCACCCCTCTATACTTGGGCAGGGAAGAAGGCAGAAGAGATAATGTTGAGTCCCTAGTTCACAGCTGAGCCATGTGATTTGATTTGCCTCCCACTTAACATAGCAGGAGAGTCAGAGGAGAGGAGGAAACACTTGCAAGAGCAAGCAATGCAGCAAACTCAGGAAAAGGGCAGCTGTTACTGGGGCTAATGACTTCTTGGTTTGTCTCGAGGCAGCCAAGCTGGTTGCCGTGCAGCCCCATTCAGCAGGAACCACTCTAGAACCCTGCTGCCATCTGGAAGAGCAGGTCATCTTTGAGAAAGGAGTCGTGTTTGCCAACCCTGCTATCTAAGGAGGAGGAGTTCAACTCTCACCTGACTGCCTTCCTGTGGACAATTCTGGTTTTTCTGGCACACAGAATTCCCACCCAATGGGATGTTTGGGCCAAAGCAAACACTGCTAACAGTCCAAAATATTCCTTCTGAAACATGAGCAGAAGAGGAAGCTACTACCAAGCCAGGGTGTTTGTAGATCTAGCGCAGCTATCAGCAACTCTTCAATATCTCTGAGGCATTTTTTCTAATTGTGCATCCAATACTATGCATCCAATAGATGCTACATTATTTCAGTGTGTTATCTAGTATTCTCTCATTATTTGTTTAATTCTATATACTAAAACAAAACCAAACAAAACCACCCACAGAAGTCCTTCTATGAGATGCCGCCTATAAACAGAGGTGCTGAAGACCTCATTCTTCTGTTGAGGTCCAACTTCCCTCGGCATCAGTGGTTGAAGTCTGCATGCTGGTGGTGAGAAGGACCCAGGCTTTCTTCCCCATCGCTCTCTCCCTGCCCCCTGCCCCAGCTGCTAAGGCAGAACAGGTCACTCTTGCTGGAGTTCTGAAGGAGTATGCAGGAAAGCAGTCAAATTTTTTCAACAGGACCCCCGGGGAACAACACATTAAAACTAATCTGCCCAGTGATACAGTTTTGGAAAGAAGTCCACCAAAGAAAAATCAGTAGCCCACAAACATTTTCTACACCAGCCTCCTGCTCACATATATTGGGGTGGGGGACACACCTGTGTGTGGTCACCTCCACCAGATTCTTACTCGCCGTAGGAGATCAGGTAAGAGGCTATTTACAAGCCCAGATTTAAACACAACAAAAATCTAACACACACTCACAAGCCCTTTGACAACTCTCAACCTCCACAGTGTTTAAGAAAAACATGGCAATATCAGAGTTAAAATTCTCTAAACAATAAAATCAAAGGCGACGATGATATGCCTGTCAAACTGATGCTTCCCAGGGGATCTATTTTAACAATTCTAGGCTATAATTATGTTCATCAGGTATGGTAAGCTTGTTCAGAGAAATTCAATGAGGCTCAGCTGTTTGATTGCGGCTAAGGTGGGCATTCATGCAATAAATTCTTTAGTGATATATTTGTTGTTGTTCATAATTTCACCTGCTCATTTTTAGGAAGATAATAACAGACTGCTCTTGCCAAGTCAACAGTATCAATCTCCCTTTATACCGTTATCAAGCCAAAATGCACACCGCCATTTTTAAACAATTATATGCAAGCTCCTATGACCTTTACCACAAATGGTGTTTATCAAGGACAGATGCAGCTGTTGACAGAAAATAGATTCTCCCCATGCCCAGCTATCTTGATCATGGCATTTCATATAAAAAAAGAAACAATGATAATAAAAGAGACAAATGAATGAATTCCTAATGGGTTTTATCAACCTCACAGCAGGAGAGCTAGATGAAATAAGTTTTAATCACGCCTTTCCCTCTGTCCTTAAGGTGACACAGAAGATTGCTCTAACACAAAAATTATCTGATAGCAAAAGGACTCCCGTCTCTGGGGCTATCAAACCGGTAGTTTAATACATTTTAAACATCACTTGAATATAAGAATTACATCAGAATCCCATACAAAACAAGATTAAAATGTCTCTCTCCATAATGTTATCAGATGATGGAAGCCTTCTGCTGCTGCACCCAGCAACAAATTTTCATTGGCTTAGCCTTCTATCCAAGAAAGATAACATGCACAGAAAAAGCTGGTTATCGGAACTTCTAATGAAAGATGTGGTTCTGGGACAGCGCTTGGCTGATAAGCCTCTCATGGTCTGCATCCAAATGGAACTTCTCAACAATCCCAAGATGCCACAGTTTGCTCAAGGTAAAGGAAACAATGGCAATGTGTTCCTCCTCTACAACAGCATACCATCTTGAATGCTCTAGGAGTTCAAGAAAAGCCAATCTGAGTAGCAGCCCGACTAGAAGGAAGGTTGCCCCAGCTTTTGGGAGCTGTGGTGAATCTTCACACACACCGGGTTGCATTTCACACAACTGCGCTGCTTGCACAACAGGAGGGCTCTTGTGCTCCCTCTCCTTGCACACACCCCAGGCCCCCCCACAAATCTGCTCCAGACTGTTGGAGAGGCAGGGAAAGTTGTGGGAAGTCCTTGCACCAACAGAACAACTTTGTTGGATACAATCTTATGGGCATGGTTGCTTGGTGTAACTTTAAAAGTTCAGTTTCCTTTCCTTTGTTTAAGAGGGGATGGGGAGAGAATTACAACTCTCACTTGGAAAGCAAAACAGATTTCTGCCTTAACCATCCTGGTTACATCAAACAGCCAACTGCTAACACTTACCCTTTAGAACTATTTTAAGGGCTGTTTGGATCATCAGGATAGTGAATCATTAGCATGGAAGAATTCATCCTAAAACTCACTTTCCAAACAGGCTTTTCATGAGCTCTGCTTCTTGCAGTTAATATGACTTACAAGGCATTCTTGGCCCCATGCCATAAAGGGTGGGTGGCAGTCTTTTTCTCAACCTACTGAGGTGTGGAAGATTTTTAAAGTGAGAATAAGATTCCAGTTTTCCTGTTTCACATGCTTCTCTGATGGTGATGTTCATGGGGACAATGAAGACAGCCATCTCCTTGGACCCAAATTTGGAAATAAATCTGGTCTCTTCAGAAACACATAATGGAAGTATGGCTTGCATTCAGGGCATAAGAAAAACATTGAGAAATAATTTCTTGGTTTTATTTTCTAATGAAATGGCCCAATTCCTATTAAATGTTGATTTTGCTCACATACTATCAATTGGCAGTATTTTGTTTCACAGAAGGCTAACGAGTTTCCTAGAAGCAATTAAGGTGAGTTATTATCACCTAGAACAGGGAGCGGAGGGAATGTTGCATATTAGAGTGATGGAGGGTTCTAGAATGGGAAATATTATTTACTTAAATAATTTTTAATTGTACCTGGGAAGGCATGTCTAGGGGCACAAGGAAAGTCAAAGGGACGTCTGGAATAGCTCAGTTGATAGAACATGAGACACTTGATCTCAGGGTCATGGGTTACAATCCCAAGTTGGAGGAAAGATTCCTGCACTGCAGGAGGTTGGCCTAGATGACCCTCATGGTCTCTTCCAACTCTGCAATTCTAGTACTTCACCTAGAACCAACTTAACAGGCCAGCATTTACGTGACCAATGAGGAAGAGAAGGGAATAAGACAAACAATCTGAAATATTTTTCCCTGGAGGGGTGGGCGTAGAAAGAGGTATCAAACCAGAGCTCACCTTTGCCACCCATGCTGTGTGCCGAACACAAACCTTGAAGAGGGTTAAAAGCACCATCCCGGCTGCTGCACTGGCCCCAGCAATCAGTTTAGTGTGCCATCAACCAACCATCCTCGCCCAGAAAGTCCTAACCCTGGGATCTGCTCACTTGTCAGAGAAAGCTCACCCGAGAAGACTTTGCCTGGCTAAGATCCAACTCCTTTTCCAGAACCTGATCCCTTGCCTCTGCCTCTCGGGTTATGCTACCTACCTCTTGGCTTTTGCTGCTGCCTGTGGGACTGTCTTCATTGCCTGTCCTAGACTACATTAGTTGCCAGAAAATGCTCTGAACATTAGCTGCTGCTTCTGGAATTTAGACCCAAAGCTGTCCTCAACCACACTACGTTGGTAATTCGGGATAAGAACTTAATTCATTCCGGAGGTCCGTTCTTAACCTGAAACTGTTCTTAACCTGAAGCACCACTTAAGCTAATGGGGCCTCCCACTGCCGCTGCACAATCTGTTCTCATCCTGAAGAATAGTTCTTAACCTGAGGTTCTATTTCTGGGTTAGCGGGGTCTGTAACCTGAAGCGTCTGTAGCCTGAGGTACCACTGTATTTGCCTCCAATTCTCTTGGACTGAGAACTGGTAGATCCCAAAACCTGATTGCATGGGGGCCTGACTCCACTGCATGCTGTGAACCTTAAATAAAGAACAGTCCTGATTTTTGTACCCATGGAGGGTGTTATTTGAAGATAGAAGTGGGAATCTTAGAAGGATGTATCAGTAGGAGGTATTTTGTCGTATATTTACAAAACAATACCTTCACAATACCAATTTCTATCTACCCCATGTATGCTACTACAACAAATTTAGAAGGCATAAGAATTACAAAGTTATCTAGGTGGGTTCAGTAGATGAACCTGGCATGGATGACATCTCATGGATTCTAACCCCCTCAAAGCCTGTAACATCTGATCTACAATGCTAACCTCAAAAGAAAATTTCCTCACCCCTATTTGCTATTTTAAAAGCCTTCTTCAGTGCTGCATTTTATAGGCAAATGGATTCAACTAGAGATGTACTTTTAATACATTTGCATTAAAATCAGATTTTAAGCACTTTATGATTAACATACATGCTCCCAGTTTTTTTTTTAATATCTAGGTTCAATTTATTTATTTTTAAGCTATATTTTGTCATCAATTTTTCTACTCCCCTTATTAGCAGCTTTGCCACCTGACGGAACATGTCTTGTAAAATTTTGGTAACATCCTCAGTTAATTACAGGTATGATGTTCTCCCTTTTAACAATTGTAAGACTGCTCCAAATATGCAGCGAGGACACCAAGTCAGACTGCAGGAGGGGCAATTGCATGTAGGATGGCTGTCCCCAAACCACACACAGAAAGCACTGGGCAGGTGTCAAGTCTGCCTTTCTCCTTAACATGCAGACTTTTCACATGCAAGTATATCTAACCCACAGAGCACCATCCCACAAGATGAAGTGAAAAACTGCTCAGCTGAAACTGTGTCTGTGTGTCTGTGTCTGTGTGCAGTCAATGCCAAAAACAAAAAGCCATTTTTTTAGAAGTTAATTTTTTTCCCCACTCTCATAACTACACACTTGAAGGGTTTTTCCCTCCAATCTAAGAATAGCAATGCACAATGCATCCAGCTGAGGAGAGCCATGTTCTGCACTTATTAAAAGAGTGCAAATAGCTTTGACTAAATACAGGTTCACTGCAGTTTTTCAACCCATCTTATATTTCTGATTCAGTCCTAAGGATGGAAAGTCATACAGTCCAATAAATATTCCCTCCAATTATCTGGGCAATTCCAAACCAAGTGATTTATTTATTTGGTCACTGACAACAGCTGAAATAAGTTTAGTGCCTTTTCTACCACAGGCTCTACAAATACTGACTGGTATTGGAAGAACGGATAGGATCTCATTTTGGGCATCATGTTGGATTTCTGAAGTCCAGCACAGAATCAAGAACAAGATATGTTTGCTGGACAAAAATATATGGCTCCCTCCAGTGATCTGGCAAATACATTTTGTGGACCCCTGGCTAGACATATGAATTATTTTAAGTGGCAAGAAATATGCATCCTTCTTTTCTTTTCTTTTCTTATTTTATTTTATTTTATTTTAAGGTTATGTTTTCTAGGATGGGAAAGTGTCTTAAAAAGATTCTACTCAGAACAAGAAGTGTATACAGTACATTGCTTTAATCCCAGATTGAATGAATTCAAGGTCTCATAAGAGAACCTGTCCTTAAAAGCAAGGGAGGAGAGGAATAAAGGTACGATCTACCTGAAGTTTGTGTCTTGATTTCAATGGGGGAATTAAGCACCCATTTAAACTTTCCCCAACTGCGATCAGATTTTCTTCTACTGGGTTATGTCCAAATCCCACCTGACACTTGTGGGCTAGTGTGGGGAGGGCGACTCAACTGCTGTTAGCATGGAAACTACACCAGTTGTACCACCTATGTTGCTAATTCACAGTTCCAGCATCAAGTTCCTCTTGCGCTTCTCTAACAACCTGAAACCTGGAGGGAAATTCTGCTAGAAATACCAGAGGCCATGGCTGCCAATACTGCATAGCCTCATTCCTTGACTGAACCAGAAGCTACAATTCCAAAAAGAGAGAACTCCCCAAAGGCACTAAAAAAGATGAGATTCCATGAAGGCATAGTTCTCCCCATCCTAAACCCAGGCAGGCCAGTTCTCCTGCTGCACAATTTGGGTAGGAAAGCACGTGGAAGGGTTCATTTCCTAGCAACGTGCATGCAAACCACAGAATGGGTCTCCAGATCACAAATACAAAATGCACTCCGTGAGGAGGCCATGCCTGGAAACAAACCCTCGCAGAGAAAGGTTCTGTTGTTGCCACCCCTGCGGCTCAAAAAGAGAGGAGCCACGGAGCAATCGAAGGAACCCACTCTTCACGCTCATTGCTTACAATAGCAAACACTGAAGAATGTCTAAGTAGGAATCACTGTTCTGTGCCTGCCATAACAGACGGCTTCATGGATGCCAGAAACATGGAGCTCAGATGCCAAAGGATTCCTAGACCCTAACATTTTTCTTTCTAGTTACAGGTAGGTAGCCGTGTTGGTCTGCCGTAGTCGAAACAAAATAAAAAATTCCTTCCAGTAGCACCTTAGAGACCAACTAAGTTTGTTATTGGTATGAGCTTTCATGTGCATGCACACTTCTTCAGATACCAATAACAAATTAGTTGGTCTCTAAGGAGCTACTGGAAGGATTTTTTTTATTTTTTCTTTCTACTTACCCATACTGGCACCTAAGGTTCTTCCCACCCTGCTAGGAGCTGAACTTTTATTCCTGTCAAGGACAAAAAGAATCAGGAGTCCGGTGTTTCCAGAAGAACATGTTAGTATTTTTAAATTAGCTTAATCCAATTCAGCTGAAGCCAAGGGTGGCCAACGAACAAGCCCTGCACCAGATTTCATGTGGAAGATATGCAGGTGGTATCTTATTCTCCCACCCACAGTTATGTTGCCCTCTTGCCTCCCTCCCACCAGTGAAATGAACATTCAACATACATGAAAATGTGTTAAAGAACATTGGTTTTGGCTTAAAATACAAATTTTATTTTCAATATAAAAATACACATTTTTACAAAGAAAATACAAGCAAACCTCTCAGGTGGCTTTACAAAAGAAAGTGCTAAATGGGAAAATAGATAAGGAACAAGCTCAAAATTGTGGCAACTGGTATTTGAGGCACCAAATCATACAAGAGCGATTTTAGACCTTTCCCCCAAGTGCCTGTGCTACATGAGAAATGCATTTGAAACCCTCAGCTCCAAAATGATTCATAGAATCATAGAATCATAGAGTTGGAAGAGACCACAAGGGCCATCGAGTCCAACCCCCTGCCAAGCAGGAAACACCATCAGAGCACTCCTGACATATGGTTGTCAAGCCTCTGCTAGCAAAAAATACTAGCAAGTCAGGGTTGCCCTGGTTCTGGTTTAAGTCTGGCAACTTTGACAATGCTTGTCCTTTCCTGGAGCTCTACAGACTCTAGAACAAGGACAAACGATGCAAACTGGCAGACATTCTTCCTTCTCCTACAAAGCATCTTACCTTGTCCAGAGGTTTGCCAAAGTTTGATACAGCTCCACCTATTTTCTGCTCATTCCACCCGCAATGCATTACTATGACCACAATCTGGCACTGTGTTCTCAGAACAGGGTGTGCTGGGCAGCACCTCCAACTCTATTTTGCCCTTTGGGGCATATACCGCACATACACCAGATGAGATGGTCACGGGTTTGTAGACCGCAGAATTTCAGACTGCAGACTGGGAAGGGGAATGTTGACAGGACTGAACACTCCTCCATATACCTTGTTGCACATTTTAAAAAGAGCTTGTCACCAAGGCTTTACACACATTTGTACATGCAAAGATTATATATATACACACACACACACTTGGTGAATCAGGGGGATGCTGTGGACATAGTGTATCTTGATTTCAGAAAGGCTTTTGATGAAGTCCTCCATGATATTCTCACGAGGAAACTGGTAAAATGTGGGCTGAACAAAGCAACTGCTAAGTGGATTTGCAGCTGCTTGACTGACCAAACCCAAATGGTTCCTTGTCATCCTGGGGAGAAGTGACAAGTTGGGTGCCACAGGGTTCTGTCCTGGGCCCACTGTTGTTCAATGTCTTTATAAACGATTTGGATGAAGGAACTGAGGGGATGCAAATTTGCAGACGACACCAAACTGGGAGGGGTAGCTAATGTCATAGAAGACAGAATCAGAGTTTAAAATTACCTTAACAGATTGGAGAACTGGACCTAAGCTAACAAAATGCATTTCAGTCGGGACAAATGTAAGGTTCTGAACTTAGGCAAAAAGATCCAGATGCACAAATATAGGATGGGGGACACCTGACTTGCTAGCAGTACATTTGAAAGGGATCTAGGGGACATGGTGGACCACAAGCTTAGCACGAGTCAACAGTTTGAAGCAGAAGCAAAAAAAAGCCAATGAAGTTCTAGGCTGCATCAACAGACATCTAGTGTCCAGATCAAGGGAAGTCATAGTCCCACTCTCTTCTGCCATGGTCAGACCACACCTGGAATACTGTGTCCAATTCTGGGCACCACAATTTAAGAGGGATGTTGACAAGCTGGAAGGTGTGCAGAATAGGGTGACCAAGATGATCAAGAGTCTGGAAACTAAGCCTTATGAGGAGCGGTTGAAAGAGCTGGGTATGTTTAGCCTAGAAAAGAGGAGACAGAGGAGATACGATAGCCATCTTAAGGGCTGTCACATGATGGATGGAGGAAGCTTGTTTGCTCATTCTCTGCGGGGCAGGGGGGCATGTTACAAGAAAGGAGATTCCAATTAAACTTCATGAAGAACTTTCTGACAGTAGGGGCTGCTAGACAGTGGAAGGGACTCCCTTGGGAGGTGGTAGACTCTCCTTCCTTGGAAGTTTTTAAGCAGAGGTTGGATAGCCATCTGTCAGGGATGATTTAGCTAAGATTCCTGCATAGCAGGAGGTTGGACTAGATGACCCTTGGGGTCCCTTCGAATTCTAAGATTCTATTGCAGCCCTGCAAAACTCTATTCCACATGCAGAAGAAAACAGGAGTGGCTGAGTCAAATTTGAGTCTTGGCAGTGATTTCAGCCCTGGCAAGTAGTAGATACATATCATTAATAATGGTAGAAGGTCCAACACTACAATTCTATGATTCTATATATTTAGACAGACATAGATATATATACTCACATATTACAGGACAGAATAAAACTATTATAAACTTCTCCATCGCAGGATGAAAGTCCAGGAGCAAATTTTGTCACCTCATCAGCTGTTTGTATGAAATAGGTCCTAAGGCTCTAGATATAAAGCCCAACTGAACCCTCTTCTGATTATGCTGTTCATGCATCAGACAAAAAGCTATCTACACCGCATGCCACCAACCCCACCTTATGCAAATTAATTTTGCATTATCGCACTCCGTCCGCCTACTTTATACTGAACATGATAACTGAGGAATGTTTTGCAGCACTGGAAATTCTTGTCAAGGTGGGATGGATGAGGCAGCCAGCTTCTATGGACTAGGCTGCTACAGATGGCAATGAAGGAAGGGCACTTAGCCATGCAGGGTTTGAAAAGGGCAGCCTTTCAGAGGCAGTTCCCACTTCCATATGTTTCTCCACAATCTTAAGAGCTGGAGACTTTATATGTGAACCATATGAACTGACCCAGACCATGCAATCATCATCTAAGGCCCTTCTTTGTGTGCCTCATTTGCACATGACAGAGGGCCTTTTCTGTGGCGGCCCTGCGCTTGTGCAATCTTCTCCCCAAGGAAGCTCACCTGGCACCTTCATTACATATCTTTAGGCACCAGGTAAAAACTTTGCTCTTCTACCTAGACCTTTGGCTACTGAAGCAATCTCTGGCCTTTTAAACTGGGAGAGCGGGGAGTATTGTTTTTGTTTGTTACTATGTTACGTACTTTTGTGTTTTTATACTGTAAACTGCCCTGTGATACACAGATGAAGGGAGGCATATAAATTTAATTTATATGGTGCACAGACAATTTGTAGAAAAAATGGCCCTAACAGGCAACTGAAATGCCCCAATCAAGAGGAGTGAAGTGAGTCAACAGGTTCCTTTTGTCCAGAGGCTGCTGGCTTCATCACAATTTTGAAAGGAAAGCACTGCATTGGGGGCTGGACTGTCTGGTGTGGAAAGCAGGGCTTCAGTACATTGAGCTCTCACTTTCCTTTGCTTTTACTTGCCATTAATTAGCTCCAGGGCCTCCTCCTTGCTCCGGGTGATCTTATCCTCCCTCCATGATGAAGGTCTCCTAGACTGGTTATGTTTCACCAAGAGATGTGAGCATCGCACTTTAGTCGGCTCTCCCTGTCCATTCTTGCTGTTTCCAGTGGGGCGTTCCCATTGGCTGGCATTTGTAATATGGTTGAAATAATACACACGCCCTGTGAGATAAAACAGGAGAAAAAGACTTTAGTTGTAGGGCACAACATATCAGCTTCTTTCTAAGAAGCATTCTCTTATGACCCATCCCACCCAATTATTTTAGCTTACAGCCTACCTACCTGAAATTCAGCCCATTCCCTCTCACTTACCTCCTTCAAAATTACCAGTTTGTAGTGTTTCTGCTCAATCCCCAACTGCTGCAACCAAGCTAAGGGCAAGTACCTCCCAGGACTATGTGATACCAACTCAGGCAAAGCACTATTATAGCTCCTTTGTGATGTCAGTAACATGCACAAGATGAAAATGACTATGAAAGAACAATATAGATCTGATGGCCAACCTTCCTGTGTACATTTCACTGCAGGGTCGCAGCGACTGGAACTCCAAGCAAGAATCAGAAGAGCCCTGCCAAATTGATACCAGTTTCTCGGGGGAAAGCCCAACTGCATGGTCACTCTTTGGAAAGAGCCAAAACACACGTGATATGAAACACTACACGGGTAAAAAAGCTCAGAGTATTTTTTGGCTTTGGTAAGCTCAGCCATGATTATAAGCAATGCTAAATGTAATCTCTGGCAGCTTTAGAGTGACTGCCAGTAAATCAGGAAGATTCAGCCTGTCCCCCCCCCCACCTTAACACACTTAAAAATACACCCCAACAACAATATAAACCATCAGGGTGCATAAAAGTCCAGTTTAAAAAAGATAATTGCTTTGATTTTCTCCCTTACCTTTGAATTACTATAATCAAATAGGCATTACACACAGAGACACAGACATTAAACCAACTTTTAATTTAACATGACTGTTTAAAAAAAGCCTGGTTTAAAAAGAAAATGTGAAACCTATTAAAGCTTAGAATCATAGAATCATAGAGTTGGAAGAGACCACAATGGCCATCGAGTCCAACCCCCTGCCAAGCAGGAAACACCATCAGAGCACTCCTGACATATGGTTGTCAAGCCTCTGCTTAAAGACCTCCAAAGAAGGAGACTCCACCACACTCCTTGGCAGCAAATTCCACTGTCGAACAGCTCTTACTGTCAGGAAGTTCTTCCTAATGTTTAGGTGGAATCTTCTTTCTTGTAGTTTGGATCCATTGCTCCGTGTCCGCTTCTCTGGAGCAGCAGAAAACAACCTTTCTCCCACCTCAATGTGACATCCTTTTATATATTTGAACATGGCTATCATATCACCCCTTAACCTCCTCTTCTCCAGGCTAAACATGCCCAGCTCCCTTAGCCGTTCCTCATAAGGCATCGTTTCCAGGCCTTTGACCATTTTGGTTGCCCTCCTCTGGACACGTTCTCCTCTGGATTACATTTGCAATCTCCTACAAGTAAACTCATCTTTGTAAGGCACAGTTAAAAGCCTAATTTTCATATGCAAAAGAGCCACGAAAGGATAAAACTGATTGTGACGAAGCATAGATATAAGCCAAATTGCAACTTCTAAGCATACTTTCCCAGGACTTAGGCCCAACTGAACTGTGTAGGACTTACTTCAAAGTAAACACATTTAGGACTGGGCAAGGGTTTTTATTTTCTGTTTCAAATGCAAATGTATCACCTGCTTTTCAATTGCTACAGCTCTTCAAGCATCAGGTAACAACACAATTCATAAAAATACCGGTACATGGTGTCCAAGATGAGATCCTATCCATTCTCTGCAATTTGAACGTCCAGTACCAATCAGTCAACTTTGTAGAGGCTGTGGTGGGAAAGGCACTAAACTTATTTCAACTGTTGTCATGGCCAAATAAATAAATCACTTGATTTGAAATTTCTCAAATAATTGGTGTGGAAAACTGGTGGGGCGTGTGACCTTCCACTGCATCAGAAATATAAAAATACAGAAATTTTTAAATTCACCAGATAAAAATGGGGAGAGAGAACACAACACTAAAACAAGAAATCCAATTTTATTCTCTCAAAATACCTACAAGGAGATCTCATCACTAGTCCTCCATGTATGGAGGTATGTAAAGGAGAAAGTGTTCCCTCAAATTCCCTCAACACCTTGCATTTATCCTAGTAACCAACAAAGTTCTTGCAGTATTAGGTGATATGCTCTGCACAGCTAGCACTGCTGCCATATTCTGGAACAACTGATGTTTCGAAATTGTATTTAAAGCAACCCCACATGACAGTAATTTATCACTTTCTCTTAGCTGCCCAAGCTGTGCAGCATGTTCCATTCTCAAATATTCAGGACTCTGCCAAGCAAACTACATGCATTAACTTTACATCTCATAGAAACACACTGTTCTGCCAAAAAATACAGACCCTCATCTCTGAAAGGTTCTGGGTAACTTTCTTTCAGGAAAGTGATCTTGCAGATTGTCGTTGCATAGGGATAGAGAAGGCCAAAGAGTAACTCAACAGTTTCACAATGTTCCCACATATTACAAAATAAGATACAATTCTAGAATGCAAAATGGCAAAATCATCGAAGTGTCAAAATGACCAGTAAAGTTTTAGCTGCAAACTGTTTAATGGTTGCATCAGCTTGGTTCCATCATCCCTTCGATGCAGTGAAGGTGTCCCTGTCCCCTTAGCAGAAAAACACCCCCAAAGCATAATATGTCCCCCTCCATGTTTGACGGTGGGGTCGTAGGCAGCATTCCTCCTCCTCCAAACACGGCGAGTTGAGTTGATGCCAAAGAGCTTGATTTTGGTCTCATCTGACCACAACACTTTCACCCACTTCTCCTCTGGTCATTCAGATGTGCATTGGCAAACTGCAGACGGGCCTGTACATGTGCTGTCTTGAGCAAGGGGACCTTGCAGACTCTGCAAGATCTCAGTCCTTCACTGCGTAGTGTGTTCCCAACTATTTTCATGGTGACTATGGTCCCAGCTGCCCTGAGATCATTGACAAGTTCCCCCCTGTAGTTCTAGGCTGCTTCATCACAGTTCTCCTGATCACTGCAACGCCATGAGATGAGATCTTGCAATGGAGCCCCAGACCGAGGGAGGTTGAGAGTTATTTTGTGTTTCTTCCATTTGCAAATTACTGCACCAACTGTTGTCACCTTCTCACCAAGCTGCTTGGCAATAGTCTTGTAGCCCAGTCCAGCCTTGTGCAGATCTACAGTCTTGTCCCTGACATCCTTGGGCAGCTCTTTGGTCTTGGTCATGGTGGCTACTTTGGAATCTGCTGGATTGATTGCTTCTGTCGACAGTGTCTTTTGTACAGGTACTGTAACGAGCTGGGATTACAGGCAAGACCTCTCTCTTACAGCAGGTGCTTCTAATCTCAGCTCGTTACACACAGTGAAGATACCAGGTAGCCTGACATCTGGCTGACTGATAGGGGATTAAATACTTATTTCACTCCTTATAATGCACATCAATCTCTGACTTTTGTCTTCTGGGTTTCTGCTGTTGTTATTCTGTCTCTCACAGCTACAATAAAACTACCATTAAAATTATGGACTGGTCATTTCTTCGTCAGAGGGCAAATGGGCAAATTTAGCAGGGGATCAAATACTTTTTCCCTCATTGTACAAGAAAATACACAGATGTGTGCACTCAGGATACTTCACCCCTCTGCCTGGGCACAACTACTTCTTGCTCCAAAACAAAGCCTAAAATCCACTAATTTAGCCCAAAGTACCAATTGCTGGTCAGCTGCTACAAAATTAACACACATATATCAGCTTCATGCAAAGCATTAGCTACTCAAACCTGGTTGTTAGAAGAAACCATAAAGTTGTCCTGTAGCAGGTATGCTGTACTTGAAGGTCCTAATGAATTATTAGAAGAGATGGCTGGAAAAAGCAGCCTTTAGCTCCACTTTAGCTTCTGAATTCAACAGCCCTGTCCCTACTCAACCAGCGAGAAAAAACAAGAGCGTGAGCATTTTTTCAGAAAAGACTGTTTTAGGCCTATACTGAAAATGATGCTGGGTCTTCTTGGCACAGAGCTGTGGGAGATTACATTTCCCTTTGCCCAAAGAAATCAGTCACAAAGAAATCCATATGAAGGGAGGATGGAAAGCCTGGATATTGCAGGGTCTGGTGCTGGTGTTTTAAGCGCATTGCAGTCATCTGCAGATCTTAAAAGAAATAGACTGGGTTGCCTGATAGAAGCTAGGGAAGTCCTAAGTATCTGGCCCCATAGCCTTTAAAGCCCATTCGTGAGGAATTTGCAGAAGATTTCCTGCTGAAATCTGATTTAAGTGTATTATTAAAATCACACAGACACACAGTGCAGTCCCCCACTTGCACTCTCTTCCGTCTAAACTTGTAAAGCTCCAAGATGGGTTCCTTCCCCTTATATTTACAGCTGCCCTCTGTCAACACCCCCAGTGAAAAGGCTGCTTAGTCACTTATACTTCATTCCTAGTCCAGAACCCACAGAACAACTTGCTTGCTCTGTACTTGCAATTGTTTGCCAAGTCTGTAGCAGCCATCCTATAGTATCTCTTTCCTACAGCACTTCCTGTTCCTGAAGCAGGAGAAAAATGCTGTTTTGAACACTTTGCTGCCTCAAGTGCAAGAACCCCACACACCTGCTTAGTCTAAGCCAGACAGATATTAAACTGGGCTTGTAAAACAGTAACTTGCCTGGCTGCTTGTGACCCGTAGAAATTGTCCTCAGGCAAGGAAGGATTTGTAAACCAGAGTCTGAAGTGTTTGCTCGTTCATTTCCTTAATGGGATGTCAGTGTACAGTGGTGCCTCGGGTTAAGTACTTAATTCGTTCCAGAGGTCCATTCTTAACCTGAAACTGTTCATAACCTGAAGCACCACTTTAGCTAATGGGGCCTCCTGATGCTGCCATGCCGCCGGAGCCCAATATCTGTTCTCATCCTGAGGCAAAGTTATTAACCCGAGGTACTATTTCTGGGTTAGCGAAGTCTGTAACCTGAAGCGTATGTAACATGAAGCGTATGTAACCCGAGGTACCACTGTACTATAAATGACTGTTTGGGGGCAGACGGCTATTAATAATTTGTGAGCGAGTAACTTTTGTGAAATTCATAGGGCTTTTGTTGGGGAAAAATAAGTTTCAACTGAATCAGAAGATCTCAAAATACTAGTTTCCTCTTAAATGCAAAGCTACTTCGTCTGGTAGGGTAGTCATGTAATCTGCAACTGACAACTGGAGAGAAGACCAACTACAGAATGGCAACCTGACACACTTTCTCTCCTCTCATTTAGGGATAGTCACCAGCGTTTGGAGCCCAGATACATAAACTAGTCACCAAACGGCACCTTAAACCTAGGTTGCAGTTGCCACAACAGAATGTCTAGGAGCCATTTTTTTTCCTGATTTTGCAATGGAATTATTATTTCATTTCATTTCAATACCACTTTAATTGGACCTGTGCCAGAGCATTTTGTAACTGGCACAGATCCAGTTGCGACCCTGTGGAAATCTCTGGGCACCAGGTTGGTGACGGACATCTCCATCTGGGTGGTCTCTCCAGCTTTCTTAAGCAGGTCAGCAGAAGAGCTTACTTATTGCCTTTATCTCCCATCTTTTTCTCTAAGGAGTACATTGTTCACCTCCCTCCCCTCAGTTAATCCCCACAATGACCCTGTGAGGTAGCTGAAGAGCCTGTGGCTGGCCCAAGGTCACCCGGTGAGCTTCATGGCGGAGTGGGGATTTGAACCCTGATCTCCCAGGTCCTAGTCCAATAATGTCACCACTACACCATCCTGGCTTCCTAGAGCACTTCTGTTATGGGGCAGCTCTATAAATTAAGTAGGGGGGAAATGGGGAAAGCCAAATGTTTTTCTTGAAGCTTGAATTTATTTGATGGTTGTAAACCAATTTGAGATTTTTTCTTTAAAATATAAAGTGCTATAGAAATGAAATGAAAAAAAACAATAAAGCACATTTGGGGGGAAATGGCACCTAGCCTTTCCACTGTGGTGACTGTAACCTAGGTTTAAGATGCTATTTGGCAATTAGCTTATATATCTGAGTTTCTAACACTGCTCAAGACTGTGACCTGGCCAAGTCTTCCCCAGCTGGAGCCGTTCAACCTTTTTAGTGATGCAGTGGCCATGAGCCACCTGAAGGAGAAAAGGTGCCAGAAGCCTGGAGTATCTGAACTAGGTTTGATTGCTAAGTAGAGTGGAAGTGTCACAACCAGGTATCCACTGTTAACAATAACATGCAAGACCCACAGATCTTCCCAGTGACCTCTCTTGATAGCTTCACATTTCTCATCAACCAGACAGACACCTCCTTTTGCAGAAAGTAAAATTTGATCATGGCAAGAAGAATAGGGGAGAATTATAGCGAAGGCCACTCAATTCCTGCCTTCTCTAACATGGTGCCCTCCAGATGTTTTGCCCATAACTGCCACCACCCCGTGACCTTTGGCCAAGCTGGTGGGGGCTGATGGGAGCTTTAGCCCAACAACATCTGGAGTACATTAGGCTGGGGAAAGCTTATAAACCATGAGAACCACGCTGTGACTTAATTGCATCCTGTAATGTTGGGATGAAATCAAAAGCCAGTCAGTCATACTGTGACACAGCCCACTAACGTAAGGCAGAAAAGCATGTACTCTTTGCATGATTTAATGATGGTATTATAATGACTTTTATTATCAGCCACTGTCTTATTCCACTTGCTAGGAAATGGAGACATAGCCTTCGTTTTCCTGTGTTTGAGTCCTGCAATACCAACCACTAACATTTAATTGCATGCTCCATTCATACCAAGAAGCAAATAAACAAGAAGCAAAAGACCACCCTGAATGTATGCAGTCCTCAAACAACCTACACACATGCAACAACTTCATAGGAAGTCACTTGAGAACTGCAGACAAAGCATACTACTCTAGCTGCCACCTGCAGCAACTGGAAAAATGAAACCAAATGTTGAAGGCAGTTAATTCTATTTTAAAATTTTGAGTACAGGGTTCCTTGTGTTCACTGGGTCATTAGGTTACTTTCCACAAAGTCCCTCCACAAATGTAAAAGAGAAGATAAGGGGATAGGAAAAGTGGTGCTCAAACTGAAACACTTGCTATACGGAGTGTATAGACAACAGATCCATACTACCTCACCCATTCCTACACCAACTTATTTAAGATAACCACCACCCAAAAAAAACACCAAACAAACAAACAAACAAGAACAGTTTATTTATTTAGGGAAGTCTGAGGACACCCAGCTCTGCAAGTGCAAAAAAGGCTATCAAGAATAAGGTGAGAGTGAACAATGAAATAAAGGCCAAGAAAAGGCCTCACACCTGACCCACAAACCTTATAACACAATACTTTGCTTATCCGCCTGCTCACAGAAGCTATGAGTGCATGCTCCATGCAGCAAGTTTGGGGCTCTTTGTAAATCTATTCCCTTGAGGTAAAAGGGAAAGATCTGGAGAAGTTGTTAGGCACACAGGCAACAGCACCAACATTAAAAAATAGTTATGAGGTAGGTTGTTGTGTAGGAAGCTTAAGTCAAGCACTCTGAGGGGGCAATTTCAAAAATGATATTGTTTCACATAGAGCTAGCTAGGCAGGAAGGATTGCACGGTCTCAATGTGTGGATGAGGTCCCCAGAATCACAGAGTGCGGAAATATCAGGTTCATGTTCCCTGTACTGTAACTGTCCACAACCCAAACTGAAGGTTGGGATGAAACTCAAAGCTGGCAAAAACTCAGGAAGGCAGCCCAAATGAGAAAGTGCTGGGTGGCTTCAATTAACCTCCCATTATCTGGGCACATATACATTCAGATTACAGCAAAGAGATGATATTTCTAGCTATGTTAGGGGAACTGTGCCTTAGACCAGTAAAGGACACAATAGAAGCTGCTGACGTTTAACTCAGTTATTAGCTGCACTCCTAGACAGCGGTTGCAGAATACAAAGGTTGCCACTATAAAATGCTCCATGTTGGTGTTTTCTGATCTGCTAGAATCCCCTTCTTGGGATCCCCACAAGCATTACTCATTGGGGAGTGATGCGGGGAAGGGCCTTCCTGATCATGGCAGGTTGTTTGTGGAATTCCTTCTCCCCAGAAATGCATTGTTCCACCCCATCTACTGAGTTTTAAAGGCAAGGTTTGAAGAAACACCTGTTTTAATCAGGACCTTTGGATTAAACAAACTGTTTCTGTTTAACATAATTATGTTCTCAACTGTTGTCACTTGTGTTGTTGCATTTATCAATGTGGGGTTAATAATTTTAACTGTGAGCTTTGTATTTAGTGAGTTTTCCTGCTGAAGACTCTGTCTCTCTCATTTTAATTATATATATGTAACTCGGTTGTCGAATGTGATCTGTTCCGGAAGAACGTTAGACTTCCTCAATGTTTGACAACCAAGGCACAAAGGGTAGATGGCAAAGTCAATGGAGAAAAAAGAAGAAAATGCAGCAGAAGCTGTGCCACTTCCAAGACGTGTTTGAAAACAGAAGCAATTACTTCCGGGTTTTTGGCGTTCAGGTTCTGAAACATTCACCTTCCAAGACGCTACAAAACACTGTATTTGTTAACTGTCCTGGGTTCTCATGTGATGGCAGGATAGAGAGAGAGAGAGAGAGAGAGAGAGAGAGAGAGAGGGAGGGAGAGGGAGAGGGAGAGAGATAGAAGTTGCTCTGAAAGTGCAACATGGTCACTTACTAAATACAGTATCAGATAAAATATACTCAGATTACGAAAGGGACAAACAAGTTCAAGCGGATGTCTGCGGTTGACAAGCAGTCGCAGAAGCAAATGCAAGGTTTCCTTTAAAAAGTGGAAGTCTAACCCGAATTAGGAGAACAAAAAGAAGCATAAACCCTAACAAAATAAATATGAACCGACAATAAGAAAAATGATGAAGAATTTAGAGCACAAGTCAGACCTGAAACAAAATGTTTATCTGTAAAAATCCCTGGCTCAGGGTTCTAGCCAGCTCCTTGCAAACTCACCCAGTGCTCCTCCAGGACACTACTTTCCCAACTCACCCCAAAGTTTTCTGTTTATCTTTTCCAACCGACATTTTCAGCATGCCAAGTCTTCACGTGACTTTTTCTCTGGGGTGCCACCTTTTAAATTTCTCTCTTAAGATATTGTGCAGCCTACAACCCCCTCACTTCATCCATGGTTTCCATTCATCATTCCCTCTCCACCATCTGGGTGGTGGGTTTTTTTTGGGGGGGGGTAGCTTTCTCCCTCCATCTTCCATCTCCTACCTTTTCCTTCCTCCTCTGCCATCAGCCAACACAATCAACGTCCCTGTACAGTTTGAATCCGGCTCGTAAGTGTGGCTTAGTAGCGTCACACTTCTGGATCCAAGCTCTGCTTTTTCTTCCCTCTGCTTTCCTCAATGTGACTACATGCATGCGCAGTCTTGTCTTTTTTTTTTGCTTCAGGTTTTCTTTTGTATCATTTCCTGGAGGTTTTTTTTCTTCTATTTCTGCAAACCTTGGGGATCTCTCAAGCATACTAATACTTCCCTCTTCTTCTTGGCTGGTTCACTTTGACTAAAAAATCCACGGCATGCACCCTCAACTATGGAATGAAATTGGTAAAAATATAGTCAACAATGTTAGTAATACTCAGCGCAGACCCACTGGGTGGAATTTACCCTTGCACAATGAAACATTCTTCCCTTGCATGCCCCTAAATCTGCTCTGGGGGTCTCAAGGCATGCATAGGGCCAGAAGGGAGAAGTCCCATTGCACAAGCAGAAAATATTCCACTTCCACAATAATACCATCCATTGAAATTAGCAAACATGACTAACTTAGGCATATTAATTTCAATGGACCTACTGTAAAAAGGTCCTGTAAATATAGTGCTGATGATGCCAAGGTTGCAAGTTCAATCCCCATATGGAACAGCTGCATATTCCTGCATTGCAGGGGGTTGGACTAGATTATGCTTAGGGGCCCTTCCAACTCTACAATTCTATTATTCTATGACCTATAACAATCCAATATCATTTATCAGAAGCAGAAAAGACAAGCAGGGAGATGGCTGAACAGCTAGACAACAGAAAAGTAAAAGGATTCCTAAAGGAGGAGAGAAGCTGAATGTATTATTTGTATTCATTCTCACTGTGGACCCTGCTGCAGATAACTGTGCCTTCACCACTTTTTCCCTGAGTAGGCACCTGAAGAACTAAGTCAAATAGAAGTGGCAGGAGATGATGTTCTAGATCTGACAAATTAAGATGTTACCTGGTCAGTTAACACACACTCACTAATAGGAAACTTGTCACAACCATCAGCACACCTTTCTGAGGTAGCCAATACAACATCCATTTTTAGGATCCACCCTATTCTTCTGGTGCAAATTGCTTAATTGATTTTAATACTATTTTATTATATTCTAAACTGCCTGAGACCTTATGGTGAAGGTCATGTAAGAAAATAAATAAATAAAGGAAGAAAGGAGAAGCAGAGGGGAGTCCATAACTAACAACCCTATTGGCCTAGCTTCTGTCCTATATAAACTGGTAGAAAACACAATTCAAAGTACAATTTAACATAGAACAAGCATCACTAAGAAGAATCAGCATGGCTTCTGCAGTGCAGTCCTGCCTCAACAACCTTTTAGAATTCTCTGAGTGTTGGTAATCATGTGCAGCCAGGGATAATCATACCTAGAGTTCCAAAATGCTTTTCAAAAAGTCTCTTAACAAAAACACCAGTGAAGAAACCCTTAGTAGTCACTGAGTAAAAGGGCAAGTGCCCTTACAGAACAAAAACTGGTAAAACAATGGGAAACAGAGGACAGGAACACGCCAATATTCACAATGGAAGGAAATAAGCAGTGAGGATCTGTATTGGAACAGATGCTTCTTGGAGGATCTGCATGACACAGAAACAGAGGTGAGCAAACTTTGCCAAGTTTGCAGACAGACTATTTAGGATGGCAAAGGCTTGAGCGAAATGGAGCGATCCTTTTGGAAGTCTTTACAAATGGGTGAATGGCAAGAAAACGGCAAATGAGGTTTAATGTCATTTTAAAATGAAACAAACTGGAGCAATAGTAACAACAAAGCCATTTTCATACATACAGCAATGTGACTATCCAGGAAAGATGTCGTTGCATCATGGTACATGGTTAAAAAATAATGAACTCTATGTGCAGCAGCAGTGGGAAAAGGGTGGCTTTCATGTTGGGATTAGGAAAGGAAGTGAACATAGAAAGCTGGGATCAAACCCTTAGAATTCATAGAAGGAATACTATCAGTGGCTACTATCCATGATAGCTATGTTTTACCTCCATTTTCAGAGGCAGTGTACCTCAGAATACCAGTTGTGGGAAATCACAAGTGAGGAGAGGGGCCACTGCCTTCAGGCTCTACTTGCAGGCTTTTTATATGCATCTAGTTGGCCACTGAACGAGTAAGATGTTGGACTAGGTGGGCCTTTGGACTTGTCTAACGGGGGCTCTTCTTATGTCCCTTCATATACCCCAATACTGAGGACATGTGCAATTTGGTATACCACATTTCCACAAACCTGGTGCCCTCCAAATACTTTGGACTTCAACTCAAATCAGCCCCAGCCAGCACATGTCCTCACTATTGGCTGGAGCTTATAAAATAATAATAATAATAATAATAATAATAGTAATAATAAATTTTATTTATATCCCGCCCTCCCCAGCCGAAGCCGGGCTCAGGGCGGCTAACAACACTAAAATAGTGCAACATTATAAAAACATTATAAAAATTAATTAAAATCAAAATTGATGGCAACCATAAACTAAAGTTTTGTAAAGATTGCCAAAGGAGGGAGTCAGGCTGCGCCCTGACCAAAGGCCTGGTGGAACAGCTCTATCTTGCAGGCCCTGAGGAAAGATGTCAAGTCCTGCAGGGCCCTTGTCTCTTGTGACAGAGCGTTTCACCAGGTTGGAGCCGCAGCCGAAAAAGCCCTGGCTCTAGTTGAGGCCAGCCTAACCTCTCTGTGGCCTGGGACCTTCAAGATGTTTTTATTTGAAGACCGTAAGTTCCTCTGTGGGGCATACCAGGAGAGGCGGTCCCGTAGGTACGAGGGTCCTAGGCCGTATAGGGCTTTGAAGGTTAAAACCAGCACCTTAAACCTGACCCTGTACTCCACCGGGAGCCAGTGCAGCTGGTATAGCACCGGATGAATGTGATCTCACAGCGAAGACCCCGTAAGGAGTCTCGCTGCGGCATTCTGCACCCGCTGGAGTTTCTGGGTCAGTCTCAAGGGCAGCCCCACGTAGAGCGAGTTACAATAATCCAGTCTGGAGGTGACCGTCGCGTGGATCACAGTGGCTAGGTCAGGGCGAGAGAGCTAAGGAGCCAACTGCTTAGCTTGGCGGAGATGAAAAAATGCCGCCTTTGTTATAGCTGCAATCTGCGCCTCCATGGAGAGGGAGGTATCGAAGATTACACTCAAACTCTTAACGGACGGTGCTGGCACTAATTGCACCCCCGCAAGAGATGGGAGTTGCCCCGTCAATCCCATATCGTCCCGTCCCAGCCAGAGGACCTCTGTCTTCGAAGGACTTAACTTCTACCGGCTCCCACGTAACCATCCAGCCACAGCTTCCAAGCATCTGATCAGTGTGTCTGGGGCCGAGTCAGGATGGCCATCCATCAACAGATAAGAGTTGGGTGTCATCAGCATACTGATGGCAGCCCAGCCCAAAACTCCGGACAAGCTGGGTGAGGGGGCGCATAAAGATGTTAAAAAGCATTGGGGAGAGTATCGCACCCTGGGGCACTCCACACACCAAGGAGTGGCGGGATGACAATTCCCCCCCAAGCGCCACCCTCTGTCCCCGACCAGAGAGAAATGAGCGCAGCCATTGAAGGACTGTGCCCTGGATCCCTACGTCGGCAAGGCGGTGGTCCAGGAGTTCGTGATCGACCATGTCGAAGGCTGCTGACAGGTCTAGAAAAATCAGCAGCCCCGACCCGCCTCGATCCAGCTGCCTGCGGAGATCATCTGTTAGGGCGACCAGAGCCGTCTCGGTCCCATGACCAGCGCGGAAGCCGGACTGGAATGGATCCAGAGCCGATGTTTCATCCAGAAACCTACCAAGCCGTTCAGCAACCGCTCTCTCGTCGTTCAGCACATCTGTAGGGCATCAGATTGGGAGAATGCTGCTATATATTCACCTAATGAAGTTCTAATCCCCCACATCTCAAAAAATATATTGTAGAGTTGGAAAAGGTGTAGGAAAGACATTGAAGTGATTGGACTACTTTCTCTATATGTAAAGGCTACACCTGAGTGTTTAATTTTGTTTTTAATGTACTTTATTTATTTGGTGTTAGCTACCCTGAGCCCGGTCTCGGTTGGAGAGGGTGGGGTATAAATAAAAATTATTATTACAGTATTATTATTATTTTACTTTTAAAAACAAATTACTGGAGTGATAACAGGGCTAATATTAAGAAAACTTTAAAAGATATTGTGTTTCTCATAAGAATAGAATGTACAGTGACCCAGTTATACTGACTAGCTGGAAATTCAAGACAACAGAAGGAAGTATTTTGCACAATGCTTCACTTATGGGATGTTGATGGTCACTGACTCAGAACGGCTTTCCAAAGGCATTGGATAAACTCATGAAAGATAGCAGCTGATAAAACCAATGCTTAAATACAACCCAGATGCCCATACCCACGGGGGCGGGGGGAGAGAGAGGTGGCGGTTAGGCAGCATTCTTGGATGACATAATTATTCAGATCCATTCCAATCTGGGTTCAGGCCTGGCTATAGAACTGAGTCAGCCTTGGTCCCCCTGATGGTCACCTTTGCAGAGAGCGGTACAGGGGGAGTGTGATCTTGCTCCTGATTCTTGATCTCTCACTGGCATTTGATACCATTGACCATGGTACTCTCCTGGACTGGCTCCAGGGAACAGGAACTGGGGGTACTGTATTACAGCCCTTGGCCTTCAGGCTATGGTTTTTTTGTGGGGTGGGGAAAGAGAAGAAAAATAATTGGGGGGGATGTGGGAGTAGGGAGGAAGAAACCACCATACTTTTCCATGGGGCTGTGTTATTTATTATTATTATCAGAACAGTGTAAGTGGTCCTGAGCCCTCAGGATATTTTTTTGGTGGATGGAAATGGGGCAGGGGGAGAAATAAATGGGGGGAGGGAATAGGAGTAGGAAAGAAGAAGCCATGTTCCAATATCTGAAGGGCTGCCATGTGGAACATGGAGCAAGCTTGTTTTCTCCGGCTCTGGAGGGTAAGACTTGAACCCATGGCTTCAAGTTATAAGAAAGGAGATTCCAACAAAACATCAGAAAAAAGTTTCTGACGACAAGAGCTGTTTTACTTCAGGATGGAGGGTGGTGGACTCTCCTTCCTTGGAGGTTTTTAATCAGAGGTTGGCTGGCCATCTGTCATGGATGCTTCGGATGAGATTCCTGCATTGCGGGGGGGGGGTGGACTAGATGATCCTGGGATCCCTTCCAACTCTACGATTCTATGAAAAGCAGCGAGAAACCACGATTGTTCTCTATGAGCCAGCTCAGTCAGCAGAGCACGAGACCTTTAATGCCGGGGTCATGGGTTCAAGCCCCACGTTGGGGAAGATTCTTGCATTGCTGGGGGCTGGACTAGATGACCCTGGGGGTCACTTCCACCGCTATACTTCTACGGTTCTACGACTGCGTCGCTGTTGCTATTCTTATTCTTGTCCCACAAGCTCCTCCCCCCCCCCGCAATCCCCAGCGGCCCCGTTATCCCCGCCACCGCCCCCTGAAAGAGACACCTCCTCGCAGCCCCTCTCCCGCCTCCCCTCCGGGGCGCGAAAGGGCCTCCGAGGCGACCGGCACCGACCGCGAAGGGCGCCTCTCCGCCCTCCTTCTCCCCCGAGGCCCATCCACCCTCCTGCCGGGCCCTCGCCCTCCGCCCGCCCGCCCGCCCGCCGCCCCTTTCCCTCTTCCGCGGCGGTACCGGAGCTGCGGCTCATGCGCTTCTCCCAGCCCGCGGGGAGCTTCTCCTCCTCCGCCATCTTGCCTCGCCTCACAGAGCACAAGCGCAGAGCCGGCCACGCCCACCTTCGCCTAGCAACGGCGGCGGCGCACGCGCCCAACGCGCACGCGCGCTCGCCCTCTAGGCCACAGAGCTCCGCGCCCGCTATTGGTCGCAGTGAGTTGGGAGGGAGGAGAGAAAGCCCCGCCCACCAGGTAAAGAGGCGCCCAATCCGCCCGCGGCCCGTCGGAATGGTGGCCTAGAGGCTTCCTCAACCTCGGCCCGCCACATGCTTTAAGACTACAATTCCCAGCATCCCTGACCACTGGGTCTGCTAGCTAGGGATCATGGGAGGTGTAGGCCAAAAGCATCTGGAGGGCTGAGGTTGAGGAGGTTGAGGCCTAGAGACATAGCTGTCAACTTTTCCCTTTTCTTGCGAGGAATCCTATTCGGAATAAGGGAATTTCCCTTAAAAAAACGGAAACGTTGGCAGCTATGCCTAGAGACCAAAAAAGGTGGAGAATATTTGGTTCCTTTTGCAAGGCACCGCTGCCTGCACACCCACTCTTGATTCACCCATCTTACACTATCCCGGGTTAATTTCTAAATAACTCATGAGTCTGGATAGTCCAGACTCTTCAACTCAGGGTCGCAGGTTCGAACCCCACATTGGACAAAAAGATTCCTGCACTGCAGGGGTGGACTAGATGGCCCTATGGGACCCTTCCAACTCTCTCTCCACTCAGGCCTGCCCACCCATGCACTACGTATTATAGATATCGTTTTCACATATACGGCACTTAAGGTTTCTGTGTTTTAAAGATACACTGCACACAGAGTCAGGTCACACATATTGGGTCACGTTTATTATAAAGATTTTTTAAAAACCAAAACAATAAAAGACAGTCTGAATAGTCTGGTATTCATTCCTGGTATATTGTGCTCAGGGATAAAATACTCTTAACTAAACCTCATGCAGCCAAATAATCAAGAGTTTGTCAAATGAGAAACGAAGAATGGAAAAAAACAGACAATAGAAAAGGCAGCATCTGCCACAACGAAACTACTGATAATATAGTTCTAGGTTCATGCCATCGTGAATTTCATCTGGAAGTGAGGAGTTAAGGTAAAATTCCACTGAAAAATATTTCTGTATTTTTATAAATTGAGCTTGATGTATATGATGGGAAAAATCTACCACAATGCCAGAATAATGATACTTTTGAAATTTATCATAGGTGCTGAAATTCATACTTAATTTATGAATTATCCAAGCACATATACATCCCAACAGATTCACTCTAAATGCTGCCCAACTGCACAGAGTAGTCATATCATTTTAAAACTTATGGTACTGTTTTTAATTGTTTTATCGTTGTCTTTACTGTGAATTCACTTCAATATTTTATGGAAAGCGTTCTTAAGTAGAAACCAATCTACACATCTTTAACAGTTTCTGTCTATGTGCATGGTAGGAAAGTGATTATTATTATTTTATAGATGTAAAGTAGTAGAGAAATAGTTTACATAAATTTATTTATGTAAATTATTTATTATTGTTATTATTTATACCCCACCCAACTGGAGTAAAAAAGAAATAAATTAACCATAATCGAAATCTGCTCAGTTCAAGCTGAAGAGTATTACCCCCTTCTTTCATTTCCCTTCCCCCACCCCCTCTGGACCCACCTGGCCAGCCTATTAATTTACCGCAAATCACAAAGATTTTTTAAGGATACAGTCTGCCAATGAAACATGGTCCTTGAAAATTGTATACCTAAAACATTAACAAGAAAGGCAGTTAGTCAACCGTAATTTGTTACGCAGCTTAATTAAATACGACAACTAACATGATGGATATACATATACATATACATACATAATTATATATATATATATATATGTGTGTGTGTGTGTGTATACACACACACACACACACACACACACACACAACAGAGCCAATAGGCTTTTCTATGGAACTGTCCTTAAAGTTGGCATAGAAACTTCAACTGGTACAGATATAGCTACCCATTTGCAACAAGAGTAAGATTCTGCAATCAGTTTATGCCCATTTTAAGAGATCTGTTTCTTACTGCAACTCAGATTGAAGGATTTGGCCTTGAAAGTCCTAAATGGAATGGGTCCTTAACAACAACAATTTTATTATGTATACCCCGCCCATCTGGCTAGGTTTCCCCAGCCTCTTTCTATATGAGGCACACCCACCCTAGACATTAAAAACTATCCATCAGGCCCACTCCACATTGCAACTATGGAGTTTAGCCTATCATCAATGAAGAGTAAGGCCTTTTCAGCGGCCTGCCCCTAAGCTATGAGATTCTCTTTTCCTCCGAGTATGGTTGGCACATTCTTTCTATTCCTCTCAGAGGGCAAGACTTATTTATTTTGTCATGGCTCTTCTGTTTGATTTTTACCTGGCAATTTTGGAACTTTGTGCCACTATCATATTTTCCTTGTTTTGGTATGGCTCATTATAGTTTAAAATTAATTGCTTTTAACTGATATTATCAATTGCTGTTTTTGATGATGATAATTGCTTTGAAGAACCACTATGGTTGAAAGGAACTATACAAATACTGTAAGTGGTTTACGAAGACCAATACTAAGCAGTACAACATGCACGCAGGTCTGTAATCATGTGTGGAAACCTGGAGATCTGGGCTTCTTGTACTGAAAGCATGAACTGTGCTATTGCATTGTTAGTGCTAAGAACAAGCTGAGGGAACTGCCTGAGGGGCCCTGATGCTTTGCTCATTTCTACTCACCATTTCTTCAACACAATCTTGTCCCACCGCGTGCCAGTCTGCGCAGCAATGAGCTTTTTCAAGTCCCTAATGGTGTCGTCAGAGCTGAGTGGTGGTACGAGTTAAGGAAAGGATGTCTTAAATCAAAAGCAGTAAGCAGACTATGTGTTCATTGTGCACCATCTACCACTCCCAAGCAATTTAGTACCTGGACGCCCAACACAATTGGGGCTGTGCACACATGTATATCACACACAGTGGCCTCGAGTTATGCTTGCCAATACACGGGAGAAGAAACATATTTGGATGTTACAAGCTCAGGGTGGATACCACTTAAACAAAGGGTGACTAACCTCTGACGCTTCAAATGTTTTTGGACTCCAGCTCCCATCAGCCCCAGGCAGAATTGCCAATACATAGAGAGGAGGAAGATTTCAGTCCAGCACCGCCTGGAGGGCCACAGCTTTCCCACTCCTGAGTTAGACATGTACGATCCAAACATACACATATGCACAATCCATACACTTATGACAGAACCCTTTCCTCATCTCCAACCATAAAATGTGTGTCACAATTTACGAAAAGGCATGATTGTGCTGCTTCAGTCACCCAAAGGTTTCCTGCACCCTTAAACGACCCATTCCCTTAGACCAGGCACCCCCAAACTTGGCCCTCGAGATGCGTTGGGACTACAACTTCCATCATCCCTAGCTAACAGGACCAGTGGTCAGGGATGATGGGAACTGTAGTCCCAAAACGTCTGGAGGGCCATGTTTGGAGATGCCTGCCTTAGACCTGAAATCTTCTTCCTAAACAGTGCCAGTTACTCCCCAGCTCTTCTGTGAGATCTTAAATACTCAATCCCAACTGAGCTGAAGCCTGAGTACTTATAACTGCACTTTTTCACCTCCATTTTCACATACCCATTGCCTCTCCTGTTGGCTACTCTAACCTGGTTTCCCCAGCCAGTCTAAGCTGTTTCCTGGGTTGTGGCTGATTCCACATGCTGACAGCTTCTAGGAGCCACAGGCGAGAGCTGAGTGCAGTGTGGGGACCAAAGGTGAATAAACTACCCCAGAAGGAGCACAACGTGTTCCCCAACCAAAGGTACTACCCCTCCCATAAACCCTGCACTCACAGTAAGAGATATCTTATTATATCTTCTTGCTAGCCACACAATTCTGCAGCCAAAGATGGAGAAGCTCTATACAGTCAGCAAAAACAAGACCTGCAGCTGACTGCGCTATAGCAGGGGAGAGAAGGCAAGAAAAATGCGAGGGAGATAGTGAAAGATACAGGAAATTGAATGCAGATTTCCAAAAAATAGCAAGGAGAGACAAGAGGGCCTTCTTAAACGAGCAATGCAAAGAAATAGAGGAAAACAATGGAATGGGAAAAACCAGAGATCTGTTCAAGAAAACTGGAGATATGAAAGGAACATTTCATGCAAAAATTACCATAATAAAGGATAAAAGTGGTAAGGACCTAACAGAAGCAGAAGACATCAAGAAGAGGTGACAAGAATACACAGAGGAATTATACCAGAAAGATATGGATGTCTCATATACCCCAGGCAGTGTGGTTGAGCCAAACATCCTGGAGAGTGAAGTCAAATGGGCCTTAGAAAGCACTGCTACTAACAAGGCCAGTAGAAGTGATGATATTACAGCTGAACTATTTAAAATATTAAAAGATGATGCTGTTAAGGTGCTACACTCAATATACCAGCAAGTTTGGAAAACTCAGCAGTGGCCAGAGGATTGGAGAAGATCAGTGTACATCCCAATCCCAAAGAAGGGCAGAGCCAAAGAATACTCCAACTACTGCACAGTTGCACTCATTTCACATGCTAGCAAGGTTATGCTTAATATTCTACAAGGCAGGCTTAAGCAGTATGGGGACCGAGAACTCCCAGAAGTACAAGCTGGATTTCGAAGGGGCAGAGGAACCAGAGACCAAATTGCAAACATGCGCTGTGTCGACCACAGCAAACTATGGCAAGTTCTTAAAGAAATGGGAGTGCCTGATCACCTCATCTGTCCCCTGAGAAATCTCGATGTGGGACAGGAAGCTACAGTTAGAACTGGATATGGAACAACTGATTGGTTCAAAATTGGGAAAGGAGTACGACAAGGCTGTATATTGTCTCCCTGCTTATTTAACTTATATGCAGAATTTATCATGCGAAAGGCTGGGCTGGATGAATCCCAAGCCGGAATTAAGATTGCCGGAAGAAATATCAACAACCTCAGATAAGCAGATGACACAACCTTGATGGCAGAAAGTGAGGAGGAATTAAAGAACCTTTTAATGAGGGTGAAAGAGGAGAGTGCAAAATATGGTCTGAAGCTCAACGTCAAAAAAACTAAGATCATGGCTACTGGTCCCATCACCTCCTGGCAAATAGAAGAGGAAGAAAGGGGGCAGTGAGAGATTTTACTTTCTTGGGCTCCATGATCACTGCAGATGGTGACAGCAGTCACAAATTAAAAGACTCCTTCTTCTTGGGAGAAAAGCGATGACAAGCCTAGATAGCATCTTAAAAAGCAGAGACATCACCTTGCCAACAAAGGTCTGTATAGTTAAAGCCATGGTTTTCCCAGTAGTGATGTATGGAAGTGAGAGCTGGACCATAAAGAAGGCTGATCGCCGAAGAATTGGTACTTTTGAATTATGGTGCTGGAGGAGACTCTTGAGAGTCCCATGGACTGCAAGAAGATCAAACCTCTCCATTCTGAAGGAAATCAGCCCTGAATGCTCACTGGAAGGACTGATCCTGAAGCTGAGGCTCCAATACTTTGGCCACTTCATGAGAAGAGAAGACTCTCTGGAAAAGACCCTGATGTTGGGAAAGGAGAAGGGGACGACAGAGGACAAGATGGTTGGACAGTGCTCTCGAAGCTACCAGCATGAGTTTGACCAAACTGCAGGAGGCAGTGGAAGACAGGAGTGCCTGGCGTGCTCTGGTCCATGGGGTCACAAAGAGTCGGACATGACTAAACAACTAAACAACAGCTACACAATTAAAAAATGGAACCTCCATTCAAACCATGTTCACGTCCCAAGTGATCACTACCTTGCCTCCTCTTCATACACCAGAGCCTCAAATAAAACACAATTGCTGCATATAGGGCAGGAAGATGCCATTCGAGCCTCCTGCAGAAGCTACTTCTTTTGAGTTGGATACTTGCACTTCACTCTCACTTTCTTGCCCAGCCGATCGTTGCAAACCACTTCAATCATCCCGATCTGGTACCAGAACAACCCCAAGAAACTGCTGAGCAAGGAGACCTTTGGCCTCCTGCCTTCTGAGGCTCTGTTGGGAAGAAAAGACAGGATGATTCATTTGTTTAAAAGTGTATGTCTTATGCCACTTGGTCCTAAAACAGGTGGGGTATACAGTTTTTAAAAGCGGAATCGAATGAAAATGGGGGGATGCTTTCTCAACTGACAGGGAATACTGATGATTAACGAAAATTAAGATAGAGAAGTGTTACCAGTACAACTTCTCCCGCCAGAACGTTAACATCATGGGAAATGTTGTCTTCATTCACAACTCTCAAAGGCACATAACTAGGATAAAACACAGGAATCCACTTCTAGTTGTCCCCCAGTATTTTACAGTTACACAATAACCACTCTTTCAACAATCCAACTGCAAAGGGATGGATTCACATTCTGTACATTTATCCTCAGATGGATTCCAAACAATTATTATTATTACTATTATTTATTAAATTTGCATACCGCCCTTCATCTGAAGATCTCAGGGTGGTTCACAGCAAAAAAATGCAGAATAAAACCACAGAGAACATAACAAAAACAAGCACACTAACGAAACGAACCAATAACCCCACCAGGCACAAGCACATTTAAAGCCACATAGCAAAGAGCTCGAAATGAACCGCACCGGAAGCATACAAAATAAAGGCTCGTTTTTCAGGACACTGGCATTTGCACGCATGTCCACCGGAGAAAGGAGGCCTCTGCCCCTCGACGCAGAGCAACTCAGCGCAGCGATTGGGCGGCCCCGGGAGAGGCCGCGCGGGTTGCCCTCCAGCCCCCGCCTGCCGGGCCAGAGGCCTGGGGCGAGGGCGACGGGAGGCGCGCCCCGTCTCCGGCCCCGGAGGATCCCCGCTTGCCGCCCAGGACCTACCTGAATTCAGCGGACTCTTGACAGCCGGAGACCAGGCGGAAACGGAAGCAACGCCCCGGAAGAGGAATCACGAGAGCTACTTCCGGGAGACTCTCTCCCAGAGGAAGCGGAAGCGAGGCCGGAGCAGCCCGCGGAAGGAACCAACGGCGGCGGAATGGAGCGGCCAGGCCTCTGCGCCCTCCCGGACTCGCTCCTGCTCCGGATTCTGGAATGCCTGCCGCCGCGCGACCGGCTGGGCGGGGCCCGGTGGGTGTTTCCTTCCCTTCTCCCGGCTTCATGGTTTCCTCCCCCCCCCACTTCCACAGAGTGGTTCGGTCCATCCTGCGGCTGCCGCTCTCCCTCCCTCCCTCCTCTCGAGCCGCTTCCTGGCCAGGGCGGGGCTGCAATGCCCAGGCTCGCCTGCAGGGGCGTTGTGGTTGGAACGCTGGAACTAGGAGATTAGGTCTCGTGCTCTTCCCAGTGAGCTGTTCACATTATGCCATCATTATCGAATGTGAAATTATCGGAGGCGGTTATTCATGTGTTTATCCCCCCCCCCATTCCCATTTTACTTTAAAAGTTTATATACTTCATATTTTGCAAAAGAAACTCAAAATGGCTAACGGTTCCAAAAAACACACAACGTTAAGATCAATCCCATTTCTAGCCCCAGCCATACCCAAAATATCAGTGCAAAAAATCTCTATAAACTAAATTACTCTGTTAACTTTAGTTTAATACACACTTTTTACCTTCTGCCTGCTCAGCTCCAAGCCTCCTCCTCAACCTGCTTCAGCCTTTCTCCCTTATCACACAGCTGTTCTCCTCTCAAGGCCACATCAGAGCAAAGAGGAGTCCAAGCAGCAGTCATCTGCTGTACAGATTCCAGGAAAGTTAATTCCAGGCAATGTAATTATTCAAGCAGTATGGTTGCCCTCCTGCTTGGTTCTGTGCCGTTTGGCTAGGCTTGC
The DNA here is from genome assembly GCF_964270895.1 of Podarcis filfolensis. Taxonomy (NCBI): domain Eukaryota; kingdom Metazoa; phylum Chordata; class Lepidosauria; order Squamata; family Lacertidae; genus Podarcis; species Podarcis filfolensis. The sequence continues at coordinate 124,270,674 of NC_139605.1, forward strand.
CATATGTCCGGAATTTCCTGGATATAGCTGGCAATCAGAAACAGCTGGAAACAGCATCCAGGTGGAAATCGTTGAAACATCTGGGACAATGTGTGTGTATGGCAACCCATGTCAGCAGTGTTGTTTTTGGTGATTTCCCTTAAAATTAGTTCAAAAACTTACAGTTTGTTCAATTGTTTGAGATTTGGGCAAAACCTAAAAAGCCCAACAACTTTTCTGTCCCAGTTTTCACTTTTTGAAATATGGCAACCCTAGGTATGGCAGGATGCCAGATGATCAAACTGGCTGTTTCATCTCAGGCCCATGACAATGACTCAGCTATTCTCGTCTTTCTGCAGAGTCTGCAGACGATGGCGTCGCTTGGTGCGGGACAAATTGCTGTGGAGATACTTGGACCTAACTCCTTACAAGGTAAAAATGCCTGCCGTCCGTCTTAAACTAGTTGCTGGGTAGTTGTGGCAACAGGCCTGGGTAGGTAGGCGCATAGGGAGCTGCCCTACACCCAGTCAGAGAAGAGGCCCACCTAGCCAAGTACTATGTACAATCATACCTAATGTTATCTCCGCTTCATGTTATGTTCTTTCTGGATACGTCCCACGGCGACCCAGAAGTACCAGAAAGGGTTACTTCCGGGTTTCGCCGGTCACGCATGCACAGACGCGCAAAATGATGTCACGTGCATGCGCAGAAGCGGTGAATCTCAACCCGCGCGTGCGCAGACGCGGGTTGCGTTCTTTTCATGTTGCAAACGGGCGTCCAGAACGGATCCTGTTCGCAACCAGAGGTACCACTGTACAATGATTGGCTGCAGCTTTCCAGGGTTTCCACCTGGAGATGCCAGGAATGGAAACTGGGACCTTCTGCAGGCAAAGCAAGTGTTCTGCCACTGACCTCTGGCCCTTCCCCCATGTGAGGAGCAGGCTATGCCAGATCAGAGTCAGTGCGAAAACGCTAGAGGATGACTTTAGCCAGATATCCAGTATCCTGGAGCAAAATGATCCAGCGGACAGCAGGCATGAGACTTTCTGGCAACCTGTATAAATTATGCAAATTAAAGTAATGTACTTAATGTACAAAATTCTGTAAATTTAATACACTATTTTGTACAATTTATTTTAGGTTTATTAGTCAGGGGAGGATGAGGGCAGGCTCTGTCCTTAGTCACTGGAATCTTAGGCTATAATCCTAAAATTTCTAAGAAATCAGCCTCATTGAGCACAGTGAGATTTGCTTCTGAGGTCCCACCCCCTTCTCCCTGCATGCATCTAAATTAAAATGAAACATTTCCATCCCTTTCCTGAGTTCCCAAACAGCAAATGAAACAACATTTTGGAAACTTCAACATTTTGCCAGTACATTTGACATCCACACTATAAAGCACATGGCTTCCTCCTAAAGAACCATGGAAACTGTAGTTTACCCTTCACAGAACCATAATTCCAAACACCGTTAACAAACTCTAGTTCCTGGGATTTCGGGGCTAGGGGAAACTTTAAATATGCAGTGTGGATGTGACATTAGGAAATTGGCTGCAAACTGTGCATGTTCCGCCATCTGTTGCCCTTTGTGTTCCCCCAAGGTGCAAGTCCCACAGAGTTGCATGGGCCTGTCTCCAGCCTTGCAGCCTTGCGTTAGTTGGTCTGGCAGTGATTTGGCAGTTGTAGTGCTCTCTTCCTCGTGTGCCCATGTGGCTTTTGATATGCATGCAAACTTCACTTCCCTGTACTTAGATGTCCTCCAAGGCCCTATGGCACTTGCTGCGGAACAATCTTCGAGGCAGCCTGCGGACGCTGAAGGCACGGGGATCCCTCCACTCCCTTCGCAAGCAAGAAGTTTTTACCCCAGCACTAATGCAGGCTTTGGGCAGGCAATGCCCCAATCTCCACCGCCTGTGCCTGACAGAGACAGACCTTCGCTCACTCTCCTATGATTGCATCCCTTCCTCTCTCACGACCCTGGAACTGAGCTCCTGTGAGATCCCTTCTCTGTGGTTCAAAGTGTCTGAAGCCTCGAAGACCTGCCCTGCCTTTCCACAGATTCAGCACCTTGTAATCCAGAATGTCCCTTCCTTCTCCAGCCAGCACCTGCTGAACATCTCCATCCAGGGCAATCTCAAGACCCTGGTCCTGTCCGAGGCATACCGGATAACTGTTGAAGGTTTCCAGGCAGCAGCACCACACCTGGGAGGCCTAGAGCACCTCACCCTGCGCCGCTGTAGCATTGGCAGTTTACTCACACATGTCATTGCGTTCCACATGAGGCACCTGCAAAGTTTGGACCTCGGGGACAATCCTTCTCTGGAAAACAGAGGTCTTCCTTGTTTAAGCAGCTTGCTAGACTTGGAGGACCTCTGCCTGGAGTCCTGCTGCAAGCTTTCCTCAGAAGCCATTGTGGCTGTTTGCCAGAAATTGCCCCGGCTCAGACATCTTGATATAAGGGGGTTAGAGTTCCAAGACCAGGTCATCCACAAAATCCAGGCGGATTTGCCGGGCTGTGTTGTGACAAGTGCTGTCTCCCTTGGAGATTCCAGTGTGGTGTCTACACCGTGAGCTTGTGCGCATTGTGGAGAAGCTTTGGGGAGCAAGAGGCAATGAAACCATCACATGCATAGTCTTGATCTCATTTAAGTTGATAGCATCCCAGAGAGAAATGGCAAGGAGCTGCACACTCATTGACAACATGACTTTCAAAGTGTGGCTGCATGTGCTCTGGAACATCGTCACAGCAGAAAAGCTGAGGGTTGTATCCAGTGCTAATTCTACTCAGAGTAGATCCAACTGGCAAGATGATTGCACCTCTGAAAGGAAACATGCCTAAACTTCAAGAGTGTTATCATATCAGTTTATTTACCTAAAAAATTAAACATCCGTTGCACAGCATACTGAACTGAAGTCCATTGGCTTTACAGTTGATCATCCTTTTCAATGTAAGTCCCACTCAGAGCAAAGCGTAGCAGACTTGAGTCCATTCATTGCAGTGGGCCTGCTTTTAGTAAAATGTAGTCTAACTTGCTATCTGTCTTATACATCAAGAAAGTTCACAAGAAAGATCTCATGTTGTTTTAAGGAAAAGCCAGTGGTAATCCACTCAGAAGATGCCCTCACTTCCTGGTTAGGCCAGGAATCTGGTATTCATCAACTGGAAGGCATAATAGACATCATGATAAATGGTGGTTTGCCGTTATGGGAATAAGCCTCTCATGGATTCCTCTCCTATGGTGTGAATGAGGTGACTGAACGCATTTGCTTCCATTTTTTATTAACTGCTGTTTAGGGTTACATCCACACCTCTGGTTAATCTTAACTATGCTTTGTTGAAACAAGCCAGCTTCACAACACAACAAGCTGTGTTTTATGAAAGATGGTAACAGAAGCTTCTAAATGTCTGGATGGAATAGATAGAGGAAGCATTCAAGCCTGAAAGAGGTTCTTTAAAAAAAAACATTTTTATGCACAAGAAGAAAAATTAGGGAAATTAGCAGAGGAGCAAGGAAGTGCTGTATCCAAGCACCCCCCTATTAGCTCAACTTCGAATAATTCCTCCAGATTATGCTCTTGTGTAACATGCATTTTAACCTAAATTCCATGCCATAGATAAGATTCTACACTTCTGAAAAATCCTGTGTGCACACATACTGTATCAAGCAGGAAACAGCTTCCTTAACTGTTCCCTGGGTTAGAAAGCATTATAATATTGGCAAGTAGCCTAAACGAACAGTAGCTATTGATTTAGACTGCTGTTGCTGTCTGCTAACTGCTGGAATGCCAAAAGAGAGATTTAGGGTCCTTCTTATTACTCATGTACAAAATAAAGAAATAAAGGCAAGAAAAGCATCTTCTCCCCCAAGCTATTGAACATCAACCTCAGTTTGTTGGGAGAGGTGCAGGCGGTTCCCCCACAAAGAGCCTCAAGCTGAGGGAGTGCAAAATAATAATAATAATAATAATAATAATAATAATAATAATAATAATAATACCTACTGAGAAGATCCATAAAAAATAAGAAATATTTAGGGGGTGCCAAATTTTGTCCTCAGGGTGCCACATTACGCAGTTTCTGTTTACTTTTGAGGCACAGTGGAAACTGTGTTGTACAGTGGTACCTCGGATTACAGACGCTTCAGGTTATAGACTCCACTAACCCAGAAATAGTACCTCGGGTTAAGAACTTTGCTTCAGGATGAGAACAGAACTCATGCTCCGGCGGCACGGCAGCGGGAGGCCCCATTAGCTAAAGTGGTACCTCAGGTTAAGAACAGTTTCAGGTTAAGAATGGACCTCCAGAACGAATTAAGTTCTTAACCAGAGGTACCACTGTATTTATGATATATGGTTTATTTACACATATATACAACCTGAGCCTATGCTGGAGGGGTTCACAGCACCCCAAAAGTGCCTTGCTTCCCCCACAGCCACAGCCTTAGATTCAGACAGAAATCACTCGTTGCTTTCTGCATTGCTCTGATTCCAGCTCACTGCTTTGCTTCTAAGTCACATCACTGCTCCAAACTCTGACTTTATCTGTTGAGAGGGGCCCCCGCCCATTTGCTATCTTGCCCATTTGCCCCTGAATCCCCCTTAATGGCTCATCACCCAGGCTGTCAACTCCCCAGAAAACTAGCCTGGCTGTTCCAAGAATGGAAGCCTTGATTAAATTCTAGCACTTGCCAGATCAAGGGATTGGCATCCAGGTCTGGCATCTTGCTGAACACCCCAAAATCATTAGAGTATCTTTTCATGACTACGCCAGTTATAGTTTTATTCCCAGACACAGTTCAAAGTACTGCTTTTCACATTCAAGTCTTCACAGCTTGAGCCCAGGAAAATGATAGGATTGTGTTCTCCCATATCAACCCGTGCAGCTAGTAAAATCACCTTCATATAAATAATATTTATTAAAGGTTTAAAGATTACAGAAAAAAGAAGAAAGAAAAAATGAAAAATTAAATAAAACAAATCAATACCTTACAATACATAGGAAAGAAAAAAAAACAATACAGTAAAACAGAAAAATAAACAAAAGCAGTTAAAAACACATCCAATATTTCCATATCTTTATCTTTCATTTACTTGTTTCATCAACCTCCTCACACCTCCTTTTTTGTATTCTAATTCAATTAGCTGTTTCAGCAAATCCTTTCCATCTTACTCAATTTTTGTTCTATAATTTATCTTAACCCAGTCTAACCTTAAATTTTCCACTTTGACCCATTAACAATCTATTTTTACTTAATTCTTTATAACATTTCTGCTGAAGCCATGTAACTTCATTCCAGCATCCTTCTAACATTCATTAATTTTACAGTATTTCTGTAAATAGACTTTAATTTTTTTCCAATCTTCTTCCACCAACTCTTCTCCCTGGTCTCGGATTCTGCCAGTCATTTCCGCCAGTTCCATGTAGTCCATCAACTTCATCTGCCATTCTTCCCGGGTGGGTAAATCTTGTGTCTTCCTTTTTTTATATATAAGATATTTATTAAAGTTTTAAAAGTTTATATAAAATAGAAAAAACAAAAAACAGAAACAGCAAAAATACATACAAAACACATACAACAACAAGTATAATTTCAATCCCTTATATTCATAAAACTTACTTTCCCGACCTCCTCATACCTCCCCTTTCTGTATTCCAATCTCTAATTAATTCAATTCAGCAAATCCTTCCCCTAATTTCTATATAATTTTTGACCTTTCTTTCCTTGATTACATAATCATTACAGCTTATAACCACTTAATTTCTAAATCAACATCGTTCTAACATTCAATAATTTTACAATATTTCTTAAGATAGTCCTTAAATTTCTTCCAATCTTCTTCCGCCGTCTCTTTTCCCTGGTCTCGGATTCTGCCGGTCATTTCTGCCAGTCCCATATAATCTATAACCTTCATCTGCCATTCTTCCACGGTGGGTAAATCTTCTGTCTTCCAATACTTTGCGATAAGTATTCTTGCTGCTGTTGTAGCATACATAAAAAATGTTCTGTCCTTCTTTGACACCAATTGGCCGACCATGCCCAGCAGAAAGGCCTCTGGTTTCTTCAGGAACGTATATTTAAATACCTTTTTCATTTCATTATAAATCACTTCCCAGAAAGCCTTAATCCTTGGGCATGCCCACCAAAGGTGAAAGAATGTACCTTCAGTCTCTTTACATTTCCAACACTTATTATCAGGCAAGTGGTAAATTTTTGCGAGCTTGACTGGAGTCATGTACCACCTGTAAATCATTTTCATAATATTTTCTTTTAAGGCATTACATGCCGTAAATTTTATACCAGTGGTCCACAACCGTTCCCAGTCCTCAAACATAATGTTATGACCAATATCTTGTGCCCACTTGATCATAGCTGATTTAACTGTTTCATCCTGTGTATTCCATTCCAACAGCAAGTTATACATTTTTGACAAGTTCTTAGTTTTGGATTCTAACAATTCTGTCTCCAATTTTGATTTTTCCACCTGAAAACCAATTTTCCTGTCTAACTTAAAAACCTCCATCATTTGATAATAATGGAGCCAGTCTCGCACTTTATCTTTCAATTTCTCATAACTCTGCAATTTCAGTATATCCCCTTCTTGTTCCAAAATTTCCCAATATTTCGGCCATTTAGACTCCATATTAAGTTTTTTCGCAGCCTTTGCCTCCATTGGGGACAACCAGCTGGGAGTTTTCTTCTCCAGCAAGTCTTTATACCTAATCCAGACATTGTACAATGCTTTCCTGACAATATGGTTTTTAAAAGCTTTATGAGCTTTAACCTTGTCGTACCACAAATATGCATGCCACCCAAAAGTATTATTGAACCCTTCTAGGTCCAAAATATCTGTATTCTCCAGAAGTAGCCAGTCTTTCAACCAGCAGAAAGCTGCTGATTCATAATAAAGTTTAAAATCTGGCAGGGCAAATCTCCCCCCCCCTTTCTTTTACATCAGTTAATATCTTAAATTTTATCCTGGGCTTCTTGCCCTGCCAGACAAATTTAGAAATATCTTTCTGCCACTTCTTGAAACAGTCCATCTTATCAACAATTTGCAATGTTTGGAACAAAAATAACATTCTAGGCAATACATTCATCTTTATAGCTGCAATTCGACCCAACAAGGAAAGCTTCAATTTTGACCAAATTTCTAAATCTTTTTTTACTTCTGTCCAGCATTTTTCATAATTATCTTTAAACAAATTCACATTTTTAGCTGTCATATTAATCCCCAAGTATTTCACTTTCTTAACCACAGTTAAACCTGTCTCATTCTGAAACCTCTCCCTTTCCATAGCTGTTAATTTTTTCTCCAATACCTTAGTTTTAGATTTGTTCAATTTAAATCCTGCTACTTGGCCAAAATCTTGAATTAGTTCTAAAACCCTTTTAGTACTAGATTCTGGCTCTTGTAACGTAAGTACCAAATCATCTGGAAATGCTCTCAATTTGTATTGTTTAGCTCCGACCAAATCTTGTGTCTTCCAATGCTTTGCGATAAGTATTCTTGCTGCTGTTGTAGCATACATAAAGAAAGTTCTATCCTTCTTTGGCACCAATTGGCCGACCATGCCCAGGAGAAAGGCCTCTGGTTTCTTCAAGAAGGTATATTTAAATACCTTTTTCATTTCATTATAAATCATCTCCCACAAAGTCTTAATCCTTGGGCATGTCCACCAAAGGTGAAAGAATGTACCTTCAGTCTCATTACATTTCCAGCATTTATTATTGGGCAAATGGTAGATTTTTGCAAGCTTGACTGGTGTTATGTACCACCTGTACCATTTTCATTAGATTCTCTTTTAAGGCATTACATGCTGTAAACTTCATACCTGTGGTCCATAACTGTTCCCAGTCAGCCATCATAATATTGTGTCCAACATCTTGTGCCCATTTAATCATAGCAGATTTCACCGTTTCATCCTGCGTATTCCATTTCAACAGCAAGTTATACATTCTTGACAAATTCTTAACTTTGGGATCTAACAATTCTGTTTCCAATTTTGATTTTTCCACCTGGAAGCCTAGTTTTTTGTCCAAATTATATGCCTCCATTATTTGATAATAATGGAGCCAGTCTCGCACTCTATTTTTTAATTTTTCAAAACTCTGCAGTTTTAATCTGTCTCCCTCTTGTTCCAGAATTTCCCAATACTTCGGCCATTTGGCCTCCATATTGAGTTTTTTTCTGAGCCTTTGCTTCCATAGGTGACAACCATCTTGGGGTTTTATTTTCTAGCAGGTCCTTATATCTTATCCAGACATTAAACAATGCTTTTCTGACAATATGGTTTTTAAACGCTTTATGTGCTTTAACCTTATCATACCACAGATATGCATGCCAACCAAATACATTGTTAAAACCTTCCAAATCCAACACATCAGTATTTTCAAGAAGCAGCCATTCTCTCAGCCAGCAAAAGGCGGCTGATTCATAATAAAGTTTAAGGTCTGGCAGGGCAAATCCACCTCTTTCTTTAGCATCAGTTAATATCTTAAATTTTATTCGAGGCTTCTTGCCCTGCCAGACAAATCTAGAAATGTCTCTCTGCCACTTCTTGAAACAGTCCATTTTGTCCAAAATTTGCAATGTTTGAAACAAAAACAGCATCCTTGGCAATACGTTCATTTTTATCACAGCAATTCGGCCTAACAGTGATAACTTCAAATTTGACCATATTTCTAGGTCCTTTTTCACTTCAGTCCAACATTTTTCATAGTTGTCTTTAAATAAGTTCACATTCTTAGCAGTCATATTAACCCCTAAATATTTCACTTTCTTAACCAATGTTAATCCTGTCTCCTTCTGAAACTTATCTCTCTCAATCACAGTTAAATTTTTCTCTAAGACCTTAGTTTTCATCTTGTTCAACTTAAAGCCTGCTACCTGACCAAGTAAAATCACCTTCAGACGTGCGCTTTAGGGTGATCCCATTTCCCGAAATTACATAGCTGAGAACAGGGAACAATGACCCAGCTTCTGCTAATCTGGTACAGTTGCAAAATTCTGCTACGGATTCATCAAACGACGAGTTGCCCATGAACCTTGCTGGATTTGTGTGCAATGGGCATGCTTTCAAGGGGGAGGTATGTTCTGGAAAGAGGTAGTCTGAGGATAGGAGAACAGGGGCTTCTCCTAAATTAATCATTAACCATCTATGCAGAGCAACCCCAGTAAAATGACAAAAGTCCCTATTTTCAAAAGTGTTTCAAAACAACACCAAAGGCAAACAACACCTTTCCCTCACACAGCTTTTTGAGATGGATGAAGAAAAGTATGCAGATAACTTTCGAACTTCTAAAGGTAAAGATGATCTCCCTGTTCCCCTTGTTTGGCATTTGCCAAAGGTTTTGTAGCTTTTTCCTGAAGGATCGGCCAATCAGTGAGATCCATCAGCTCTTGGGAAGGATCCTCTCCAGGTGACTAAATCCGCTTGAAGTGCAGCAAGTCTAGGGATGGTGGTGGAGCCCACGATCTCTGGAACATTCTCCCAAGTTATGCTTGTTTGGAGCTTTGTTCAGCCCCAAGCAAAGATCTTTGAATTTAACCTGTTTTTAAAGTCACTTTTAACTTGGAATGCTGCTGAGTTTGCTGCTTTTTTCAGGTGCTTTTAATGTTTCTTGGATTTTGTATTTTGAACTGAATACTACTATATTGATTTGCTATTTCTTTTTTCATTTGAAGTGTGGGTGGCAGTCAGTTGCCTTAAAACACTTAAGTGGACCCTTGCAGTTAGGCTTGCTAATTATTCCCTGCCCTAAAGAATACATTCATTTTGGCAGCCCCAGTGAGTGAGTGTGAAAATCCTCACCCCAGCCTGAAGAGCCAAGGAGCAGACGCTGAAACCACAAGACTTTGCAGATTTGCACGTCTGGGTGAAGTGGTCGTCTTAGGCCCGCTGCTTTGGCAGGCAGCCTCAATGAGCACGAAAGAACTTCATTCCGTCCCCACTCACTGAGCTGCGACTTCTGTGCCACACACAGAACATATTTGCTTGCTACGTTTTTTGCCCATCAAAATTAGTGACTAACCATTTGTGGTTAATGAAGCAAATCTTTTTGATGGCCTAAAAAAGTTGAATGCCACATTTCTAAATCATTAACCACAAATGGTTAGTCTCTCTATTTACCCTCTCAATAAAATAAATTAGAAGAGCCGACCTCGGTCCAAATGAGGCGGGGGGAGCATATCTCCAGATCACAGAGCGAGGGGTGGATTAGTCTACTTCCAGGCTCTGTCAGTTCTGCATTCATAAGTCCCTTCTATCCAGCTTCCACTTTCATCTTTTTTTTTAATCCATACAAAAAATTGGATGGGTGACCTTGGGCCAATCACTGCCTCTCAGATAAACCTGCCTCACAGGGTTGTGGCGATGGAATAAGGAGGAGGGGAACCATGTATGTCACCTTAAGCTGGTTGGAAGAAAAAGATGGGGTATAAATACAATGCGTGCATCAATCAAATAAGAATTGTATTTAGATACTTACTTTGTCACAGGATAGTATTTAAATACACATATCTCAATGTACACATTTCTAAACATATAAAGGTAAAGGGACCCCTGACCATTAGGTCCAGTCATGGCCGACTCTGGGGTTGTGGCGCTCATCTCGCTTTATTGGCCGAGGGAGCCGGTGTACAGCTTCCGGGTCATGTGGCCAGCATGACAAAGTCGCTTTGGGAAACCAGAGCAGCGCACGGAAACACCATTTACCTTCCCGCCAGAGCGGTACCTATTTATCTACTTGCACTTTGACGTGCTTTCAAACTGCTAGGTCGGCAGGAGCAGGGACCGAGCAACGGGAGCTCACCCCATCGTGGGGATTCGAACCACCAACCTTCCAATCGGCAAGTCCTAGGCTCTGTGGTTTAACCCACGGCACCTCCCTTTTGCGCATATATTCTGTCAAGAACTGTTATCACAAAATTCAGTGTAGGGCAGAATTATGTTCTGATTAGGAATGGTGGAGAAATTATGTTCAGTTCACAAAAAATTTTGTGAGGACTTTTAAAAAAATTGCACACTGATGCAGTGTGAAATGTGGAAAATTGAATTTAAGAATGGAAAAATGAGAAACCAAGAGAAACTGAGCTTAGTGGATTTATCCATCTCTGGTTTGGATCCAGGTATTTGTCCCATAGGTGCAGATTAGGTTGGTTAGCTTTAACATGCAGACCTAACAAAATTCTTCTCCATCTCTGTATGCATGTAAAAGTGATTAGAAGCTCCTATGAAGGGAAAATGCACCAGCCATAATCATTTCTTGAAGGCAAATACTTTTTACCTTACTTTTTACCAAAGAGAAGTCTGCATAGGGTCAAGTTCCCATCATCTCATTTTCCTCTTATGAAGGGAGAAATCTTATTCAGAGGCCATTTTTCCTGATCTATGCACTGTTGGGTGTCTCCTACCTGCTGATTGTCATTGGCTTTGTGGTGGCCCTCTCCAAAGGTATGTTTTCTCCTTTACTGCCTACATCACATCATCTGTAAATCAGAGAACTGTTTTGGGTGGAGTTTATGGGCTCAGGTAGCAGCAGAGCCTGTAGCAAACACTCTTGTCACGGACTGGTTGGACATAGAGGAACGGTGGGAAGAACCAGCTGGGAAGCCACCATAGAAAGAAGGCTCAGAGCCCAGGAAGTGGCAGTGGGACAATGTGTGGTTGCAGGGAGAAGATGGGGGAAACTGGGTAGAGGAGGTGTCAGGAACCGAAGGGGCTATAGGGCTTAGTGAACTGGAGAGCCTGTGGCAGAGAGAAGATCAGAAGCTGAAGCAGGTGAGTGAGAGGAGGGAAGTCAAAAGGTAGAGATGAGTCCAGCTGGGGAAGAGTCACAGGTATCTCCCCCTCCTGTTGTGACAAGCTCCCCTCCCTCCTGTCTCCCAGAAGCAAGAAAGGCATGAAAAGGGCAGATGAGGGGTTGGCTGCATGTGGGTGCAGTCTCTGACTGCTTGGGAAAAGCCCTAGAGAGGAGGGAATTTTAGACGGCTGTGAGGGGGTAGGGTCTCAGCAACTGGTTTTCATGGAGTAAGACCACCAGGAATGAGCTCCTGTGCTTGTTGTTGTTGTTGTTTAGTTGTGTCCGACTCTTTGTGACCCCATGGACCAGAGCATGCCAGGCCCTCCTGTCTTCCACTGCCTCCCGCAGTTTGGTCAAACTCATGCTGGTAGCTTCAAGAACAGTGTCCAGCCATCTCGTCCTCTGTTGTCCCCTTCTCCTTGTGCCCTCCATCTTTCCCAACATCAGGGTCTTTTCCAGAGAGTCTGCTCTTCTCATGAGGTGGCCAAAGTATTGGAGCCTCAGCTTCACAATCTGTCCTTCCAGTGAGCACTCAGGGCTGATTTCCTTCAGAATAGATAGGTTTGATCTTCTTGCAGTCCATGGGACTCTCCAACACCATAATTCAAAAGCATCAATTCTTCGGCGATCAGCCTTCTTTATGGTCCAGCTCTCACTTCCATACATCACTACTGGGAAAACCATGGCTTTAACTATACGGACCTTTGTTGGCAAGGTGATGTCTCTGCTTTTCAAGATGCTGTCTAGGTTTGTCATCGCTTTTCCTCCCAAGAAGCAGGCATCTTTTGACTTTGTGACTGCTTTCACCATCTGCAGTGATAATGGAGCCCAAGAAAGTAAAATCTCTCACTGCCTCCATTTCTTCCCCTTCTAGTTGCCTGGAGGTGATGGGCCCAGTGGCCACGATCTTCGTTTTTTGATGTTGAGCTTCAGACCATATTTTGCGCTCTCCTCTTTCACCCTCATTAAAAGGTTCTTTAATTCCTCCTCACTTTCTGCCATCAAGGTTGTGTCATCTGCATATCTGAGGTTGTTGATATTTCTTCCGGCAATCTTAATTCCGGCTTGGGATTCATCCAGCCCAGCCTTTCGCATGATAAATTCTGCATATAAGTTAAATAAGCAGGGAGACAATATACAGCCTTGTCGTACTCCTTTCCCAATTTTGAACCAATCAGGTGTTCCATATCCAGTTCTAACTTAGCTTCTTGTCCCACATAGAGATTTCTCAGGGGACAGATGAGGTGATCAGGCACTCCCATTTCTTTAAGAACTTGCCATAGTTTGCTGTGGTCGACACAGTCAAAGGCTTTTGTGTAGTCAATGAAGGAGAAGTAGATGTCTTTCTGGAACTCTCTAGCTTTCTCCATAATCCAGCGCATGTTTGCAATTTGGTCTCTGGTTCCTCTGCCCCTTCGAAATCCAGCTTGCACTTCTGGGAGTTCTCGGTCCACATACTGCTTAAGCCTGTCTTGTAGAATATTAAGCATAACCTTGCTAGCATGTGAAATGAGTGCAACTGTGCGGTAGTTGGAGCATTCTTTGGCACTGCCCTTCTTTGGGATTGGGATGTACACTGATCTTCTCCAATCCTCTGGCCACTGCTGAGTTTTCCAAATTTGCTGGCATATTGAGTGTAGCATCTTAACAGCATCATCTTTTAAAAATTTTAATAGTTCAGCTGGAATATCATCACTCCCACTGGCCTTGTTATTAGCAGTGCTTTCTAAGGCCTATTTGACTTCACTCTCCAGGATGTCTGGCTCAAGGTCAGCAACCAAACAATCTGGGGTATACGAAACATCCATATCTTTCTGGTATAATTCCTCTGTGTATTCTTGCCACCTCTTCTTGATGTCTTCTGCTTCTGCTAGGTCCTTACCACTTTTTTCCTTTATTATGGTAATCTTTGTACGAAATGTTCCTTTCATATCTCCAATGTTCTTGAACAGATCTCTGGTTTTTCGCATTCTATTGTTTTCCTCTATTTCTTTGCATTGCTCGTTTAAGAAGGCCTTCTTGTCTCTCCTTGCTATTTTTTGGAAATCTGCATTCAATTTCCTGTATCTTTCAATATCTTCCTTGCATTTTTCTTGCCTTCTCTCCCCCGCTATTTGTAAGGCCTTGTTGGACAGCCACTTTGCTTTCTTGCATTTCCTTTTCATTGGGATGGTTTTCGTTGCTGCCTCCTGTATAATGTTACGAGCCTCCATCCATAGTCCTTCACTTAAACCTGTCCCTCACTTCCACTGTGTATTCATAAGAGATTTGATTTAGATTGTATCTTACCGGCCCAGTGGTTTTTCCTACTTGCTTCAGTTTAAGCTTGAATTTTGTTATAAGAAGCTGATGCCACAGTCAGCTCCAGGTCTTGTTTTTGCTGACTGTATAGAGCTTCTCCATCTTTGGCTGCAGAGAATATAATCAATCTGATTTCGATGCTGCCCATCTGGTGATGTCCATGTGTAGAGTCGTCTCTTGTGTTGCTGGAAAAGCGTGTTTGTGATGACCAGCTTGTTCTCTTGGCAGAACTCTATTAGCCATTGCCCTACTTCGTTTTGGACTCCAAGGCCAAACTTGCCTGTTGTTCCTTTTGACTCCCTACTTTAGCATTCCAATCACCTATAATGAGAAGAACATCCTTCTTTGGTGTCATTTCTAGAAGGTGTTGTAAGTCTTCATAGAATTGGTCAATTTCAGTTTCTTCAGCACCAGTGGTTGGTGCATAAACTTGGATTACTGTGATGTTAAAAGGTCTGCCTTAGATTCGTATCGAGATCTTTCTATCATTTTTGAGATTGCATCCCAGTACAGCTTTTGCCACTCTTTTGCAGACTATGAGGGCCACTCCATTTCTTTTACGGGATTCTTCCCCACAGTAGTAGATATGATGGTCATCCGAACTGAATTCGCCCATTCCCGTCCATTTTAGTTCACTGATGCCCAGAATGTCAATATTCTTGCCATCTCATTTTTGACCACATCCAACTTACCAAGGTTCATGGTTCTTACATTCCAGGTTCCTATGCAATATTCTTCTTTACAGCCTTGGACTTTCCTTTCGCTTCCAGGCATATCTGCAACTGAGCAACCTTTCAGCTTTGGCCCAGCCACTTCATCAGCTCTGAATCTACTTGTACTTGTCCTCCACTCTTCCTCAGTAGCATGTTGGACGCCTTCCAACCTGAGGGGCTCATCTTCCAGCGTCATAACTTTTATATGTCTGTTGCCTTTGTCCATGGAGTTTTCTTGGCAGGGATACTGGAGTGGCTTGCCGGTTCCTGCTCCAGGTGGATCACGTTTGGTCAAAACTCTCCACTATGACCTGTCCATCTTGGGTGGCCCTGCACAGCATAGCTCATAGCTTCTCTGAGTTATTCAAGCCCCTTCGCCACGGCAAGGCAGTGATCCATGAAGGGGCCTGTGCTCATTAGGCCCGACATTTAGCTAAGTCTGTGGAGATTGTGGTTTTGCTAATAAAGACTTAACTCCAACTTTGAACTGTGTGATACTGACTGGCAGGCTCCTGTGACAACTCTCCCTACCCTCCTTTGGCTGGCAGAGGCTGTGCTTTGGTTCTGAGGCAGGGAAGAGCTGTACAGAATCTGGGGCATAAAAGCTGATCCAGCCAAACTGCTACAGTGAGGATGCCTTGGGAAAGCTCTGCAGCTCAGTGTCAGAGCATCTCCTTGGTGTCCAGAAAGTCCCAGGTTCAGTCCCCAGCACCTCCAGATATGGCTGAGAATGTCCGTGGTCAGAAACCTTGGAGAGCTGCTGCAAGCCAGTGCAGCCCACACTAAGCAAGATGGTCCACTATAAGGCAGATTCCTATGTTCCCAACCCTGAGAGTGCAGGAGAAGATGCAGCAATCAAGGAAACATACAGCACAGCCTTGCGTGCTCCGGTAGAGGTAAAAAAGATGGCACTTGAGTGTTTATGTGTGGGCTACAGGTTCAAACATACACACTCACTGAAAATGATACTGATGATTTTAACTTTTTAAATATATCAGCACATCCCCAAATTCTGACAGCCAGTCCAGCATTTTGGGTGGACTCCAGTTGGTCCCCTTGCACTTCCCAAAGGTGCTTTTTTTCCAGCACAGCCTTCCTCAGCCTGGTGCCCTCCAGACAGCACTGGCCCACCCATGAGGCAGGGTGAAAGAGCCACCTCAGGCGGCAGAAGCCAAACAAGCAGCATCCCCATGGACACCTCAGCCTGCCATTTCAGCCAGCAGAGCAGTCTTGCAAGATCTCTCTGGCGCTTCTGCTGGTGCCTCTGCTCTGCTGGGGTGGGTGGGCAGCGCACCCGTGGGGAGACCACCTCTCTGGCTTCCCAGGTGAGGGTGTAGGAGTGGCACAGGGTGGGGTGGCAGGGATGTGCTGCCCCTGCCTGCAGGATTTCCTGTGGGGCACAACCAGCATGGTCGGAGATGGCAGGAGGTGACTTATCCATACCATAAATTTCAAGCACATTTCTTTCCCCCAAAGAATCCTGGGAACTGTTGTTTGTTAATGGTGCTGGGAATTGTAGCTCTGTGAGAGGTGAGCTGCAGTTTCCAGGATTCTCTGCAGGAAGCCGCATGATTTGATTTCACATTCTGTGGATGCCTCTCCACTCATGCCAGAAGAGGAGAAACGGTGTCCCTGGAGCCCCACTCTGCCCTACAATGCCTTCCTCGCAATGGGCTCCAGATTTGGGGCCCCTTCAGAATTAGGAGGGAGGTGGTGTGATGGGTGAGGGGGAAAGTCCTCTTCCCTCCTCTTCGGCCACCAGAGGTGGACCCAAAGCCATTCTGTGAGCACAAGGTTGATTCTGCCCTTTGCTTGTTATACAAAAAAAGCTGCCAAGAGGTTCAAAGGTTTAAAAAAACACCCATAACAAGGATGACCTTTTCATGGTGGCTTGGCATTCCTACTCTTATGTAATTGGAAATGGGTAGCAGGATGAAGGAAGATTCTGACATATATTTTTCTCCCCCTCTTTATCACGCCAGTTGCATTAGCATCCTCAGAAATCAGCAAGCTCCACACAGCCCTTGCGAAGGATCCCTACGGACATGATTTTCACTGTAAGTTTCTGTTGCTACAAAGACCTCAGTCTCCAAGCGTTGAGAGACTTCAGGGGTGTCGGCGTTCACCTCAGGTTCAGTTTCCCTGAAATGAAGGTCACAGGAGAGACTGGTGTGTTTTTGATATAGGGTTCTATTTACACATACACTGGTACCTCGCAAGACGAATGCCTTGGAAGACGAAAAACTCGCAAGACGAAAGAGTTTTTCGTTTTTTGAGTTGATTCGCAAGATGATTTTCCCTATGGGCTTGCTTCGCAAGACGAAAACGTCTTGTGAGTTTGTTTCCTTTTTTCTTAAAACCGCTTGAAGAGGTGCAGTTGCGACTGACCGTGCTTCGCAAGACGAAAAACCGCGCAAGACGATAAGACTCGCGGAACGAATTAATTTCGTCTTGCGAGGCACCACTGTATATACATCCCGAGCATAAGATGGAAAGACTCATAGCATTAACAGATTTGCTCCCCCATTAAGCTTCCAGACCTTCCCCCACCTCTGGGTCAAGGGAGCTGACCAAGAGAACAGCTCCATCACAGATCAGAGGACAACAGGGAAACGCCAGTCTCTCTATTAAAGCTCTTCCCTTCTTCTGAGGTGTGCCCAGTTGTCCACCACCAGGATCTAGGATCCAAATCCTCTTCTGGGATTTCCGGGGGAGATCTTGGTCAGGTGATTCCACCACTCCTCCTCATCCAGCCAGTCCCTGACATCTCGCCACACACAAAGCAATAGCTTTGGTTCAGCACAGAGAGCAAGATGAGACCAGCCTCTGGCCAATTGTTCTCCTACCCCCTAGGGATGACGTGGCTCCAGCCGGGTAAGGGAGGAAGGCCTCTCTTTGGTTAGCTAGTGTTCTTGACCCTTAACAAGCTTGGCCATTAACAAAGAAAATGGTTCCTTCTGCTACAGAATCTCATCTTACAGATGGAAAACCACAGGCTTGGAGGGGACCCCAAAACCATCCAAACCAAGCCCAAGCTTATAACAGTATATTCCCCTTTGCAGGGAGGGGCTGCCTTCCCAGCCTCCACCCAAATTCTGCTCCAAGTCCTTTTAGGTGATCCCACAAGAAGCTCAAACTAAGAGAGTTGTTTCTAAAAACTACCCGTTTCTGCTTTTTATAAATGAACTGATTTCAGCCTCTCCTTGTGAAGTGATCATAATCGGCAAGACTTCTGACCTGTAACTTATTTACTTAATGACTTAAAATTAAAAAGTTTTCTTTTTTGAGATTAGTGTTACATGTCCATACCTGGAGTCACATTAGTCATGTAAATACATTCCAGAATAAACTGTGCAAATTAAAGTTTATGGATGGGAAGCCATGTGGAGAGGTGTCTGCAGCGTTGAACCTGAGAAACCAGGCACGAAGCACTGAGCCCTGCAATGCCTCTCAGCCCAGCCTACCTCACAGGACTGTTGTGAGGATAAAACAGGGGAGCGAGGAACCACCCATGCTACCTTGAGATCCTTGGAAGAAAGGTGGAATAAAAATGTAATAATAAATAAGTCAGTTTAAAAAGGATAGATGTATTTCATTTAGGCTACCTATGCACCACCATCAATCTAGAGCACATTGAACACAGCACATTCAAAGTACATGGCTTGCCCCCTCCCCAAGAATTACGGTTACAGTTCAACACTACATCTGCAGCATTGAACACACAACGCTGGGTCACTAGAGCAGTCCCTTCACCCAGCCGTTGTTCTCTGGTACTTTTTAGACCCTGCTAAATTGACAAGCTAGGCTAGTGCCAAGTTCTCTCTCTCTCTCTCTCTCTCTCTCGTCTTTTTCCTTTGCTCAGTGTTTCCGTGTGGTGCCGACACCAGACAATGGGAATATTTCAGTGGGAAATGCTACTACTTCTCCCTGAAGGCCGTGTCCTGGCACATGGCCAAAGCGCAGTGTGAACAGCAGCACTCTCAGCTGGTCATCATTAACAATTTGGCCAAACAGGTAACAAGATGTGAAACATATTTTCCTTGATCACTCACTCACTTGCCTAAGGCAGGCAAAGTGCTCTTGCCCATTGACTGCAGCGGAGCAACTCTTCTCCTTCTCTGCAAAGTAGGCAGCCCAGAATCTTCATCTTCACGCAAACACAGAAGCAATGATTGTAAGAAGAGAACTGGCCCCATCGACACAGGCACTTCCGCCTACACAATGGAATTCCTGTCCCTGTGCCCCCCCCCCCAAGTCTGCTCTGGACGTTGGAGAACCCCAGGGAAAAAATGGGAGGGAGGGTGAGGAAAAGGAGAGGAAGATGGAAGTCCTTGCGCTAATGGGATGCCTTTGTTTGACACAGCCCCATATTTCTGTATTTTGGATTTGCCTCTTGCAGAATTTCATACAGACACGGACCAGGAATGAGCGCTATTGGATTGGACTCCATGACCAACACACAGAAGGCGAGTGGAAATGGCTGGACGGCAGCAATTACAGAACAGGCTTCAAGTAAGCACTGGGCAACTCCTCTGGGGTCATTGTGGGACTAGGCCAAAGGCCCACCTAGTTCTGCACTCCCCACTCCCGAGGCCACGGCCCCCTCACGGCTGTTTCTCAGTGACTGGAGGTCACAAGGGGTGACAGTGTCACTGCCAGTTTTTCGTATGGGAAGCAACTTGGTCACACCCTGTGTTTGGAAGGCTGCAACCCTATGGAACAATAATATAATAACCCTATAATAATATTATTAAAAAATAATAATATATGATAGGCTGTGATCCTATGCCCACTTGACCTATGAATAAGCCGCAACAGACACAGTGTGAAGCTCATCTCTGAGTAGACGTGTACAGGGAATAAATATTTTTAGTTGTAAAAGTAAATAGGCTTTCAATTTTAATTTAGGGAGGCAAATATTAATCTGTTAGAGGTTTGGGAAAGAGTGGCCTAGAATTCCTAGTGGGTGAACATAAATAGGTTTAGTGAATTTTTGGTGGTGATGATTATGCTGATGATGCTCAGAGAGAGACAGAGACGTCTTGCTTCCATCACAGGAACTGGAAGCAAGGAGAACCCAACAGTTATCAAAACCAGGATGAGGACTGTGGCCAACTTTGGATCAACGGGGAATGGAATGACTACACCTGCAGTTCTGAATCCTTCTATGTCTGTGAGAAAGCCTTACCAGTGAAGCCGACATCTGCATCCAAGAGGACCTGAACACCTGCCTTGATCTTCATGCCTAATATGAGCCACTTCAAACCCTAACCTGCTGACAGCTCCAAAAAAAGCAATGTCAGGAAAACATTATTATCATTATTATTTCTAAAATATCAAACAAACTTTCAAGATTTCATTTTAAAACCCAATTATTTGAGGAAAATGGCAGATTTACTGCTGACATAGAAATTCTTAAGCAATTGTTTCTTCCAAACTGTGGGAAATAATTCTGTCCTTCCTTACAGGGTTCCTGAGATGGTGTAAGAAAAGCACTTTCAACGCTATAAAGTATTATATAAATGCATCTGCTACATGTGTTGTTTTGTTATTTTAGTGACTGACCCTTTTGAAAACACCCACATGAAATTTCACATAAAAGATACCCCCCAATATTGATACGTATTTGCACAGCAGGTATGTGTCGTGAGCCTAGTGAAATCAGAGACACAGAGAGCTTCTTTCAGTTCTTTTATTTAAATCAACAGAAATACACAGAGAAGCCATGAATTATGCTCCCCCAATCTTGAGACTTTGCTCAGAATGCCTGCTCCACCCCCCCTTGCTAGCTTCCCAACCCCTCCTGCTGCCTACGGTGCCCAGCAAAGGAATCTTTCTGTCTCTCTTTGACTTTCCGCTCTAAGATACGTAGGGAACGCCTGGTACAAGGAGGAGGAGGAGGAGGGTCTACCAGGCTTTCAAGTGACATTTTGTCCACTGCCTGCTGTGCTGTTTCTCCCACTTCGGACTCCTGTCTCTGTGTAGGACTGGAGCATCTGCTAGCTTGCTCCTGTTCCTCCATTATTTCCCAGCGTGCCACCACCACGCATCTGGGTCCATGCTAATTGCACCTGCCTACTGCCCAGAAGCCTCCTGGGGTGGTGGTTGGTCTCCACCCCTCCTCTTCATCTGACCAGTCCCTGACCATATGGTACCAACCTTTAGGGTAGGATGGAAGTGTTGTCTTGATGCTTCTCCCTTAACCACTAGGATTTAGCTCAGCCTGTCTCTGGACTCTGGAACTTCATTAGATGCTGCCCATTAGTGCTTGGCCTTCTCACACCTAAGCCTTTAAAAAAACACAACTAACAGTCTTGAACTCTGTATATGGCTTAGCCCTAGCCTTGAGTTCTAGGTCTGCTGTACCACCAGCTGGGCAACTGGTCTTCCATGTTCCTGACACTAAGCCTTGGGGTTGGTGGCCAGGAACCTGCAGAACCTGAGGCTGATGGTCAGGAGCTCTCTGAGCCTGAGGCAGGACTTTCAAAGGATGCCTGGCCCTTGAGCCGATAGGTAGGAATACATATCATCCAGGAAACTATGTCTCCCAACAGAGGAGACATATGCTCATAGGACACTGGTTGGAAGGGAGAAATGCCACTGCTCTGCTGGCATAAGGCCAGAGGTCAGCAGTGGGAAAGCAGTGGGCCCTGCAGATCTTCTGGACTCCAACTGCCCTCTGCCCCATCAGCATGAGCAGAGAATCAAGGGGTGCAAATGCTCTGGAAGGCCTGTGGATGCCATCTTGCTGGTCAAGATAACTCGGGGGTTAATTGTTAGTTGTTGAAAGAATAAGCTCGTGTTTGTTTATGCATTTGCTTTTGTATATGCTAATTGGCTGGCTTTGATACTATGTTCAGCTGTGGGCCTGGAACCGCTGGCGCCAACTAAAGGGGGCCCTGAGGGCCTGAGCACCCACAAAAAAATTGTTTTGGGTGTTCAGCACCCAAACCATGCAGGGCCTCCGATGTGACTTCCGGTGCCTCGCGAAGCACCTGAAGTTACGTGGAGGTGCTGTCCAAGGCCTCACAGGGCCTTGGATGTGACTTCCAGGGTCCCCAGGCACTGCTGTGGTGCATGGTGTAACAATCTGGGGTCCAAGTTGGCGCCCCTGCCTGGGGCACATAGCTAGTTGGGAAAAGGGAGTCTTTTCACGCTGACTGCCTGTCAGCTGCTTCCTTATCTGAGAGATGGATGAGAGTTGGGAAAGGGCCTCTAAGTCAGGGGTGAGTTAACTGGGCTGTGGGCGCCAGTTTATGTCGCTTGCTTTGTGCATAAGTAATGTTTATCATATGAGCACCTCGCAGACAAGTCATGACGACTGCTTGCTGCTTCGGCACCCGTTCCAAATCTATAGAGGCAGCAGAGCTATAGAGCAAGGCAGACCTACTCACAACTCGTGTGCCTTGCAAGATCCCTGAGCATGAGTTGGGGAGGATGCAACTGTTCCCCCCAGTGGGAGTGCCATCGGGTGCTGGGTGACCAGGCTGTGCCCTCCCCTTCTGACTATCCTCATCCCCAAGGAGGAAAGAAGAGAGATGGGCATCCTGCTTCCCCAGCCTGGGGCATCCTGGGAAGGGAAAGTGCCATTGTTAAGTTGTGGGCGAACATATCAGACAACACAGCGATTCTTCCAAAGCAGCTCTTTATTTGTAAGCTGGAACAGAACTGACTGAGGAGCTCAGTCAGCCTGCTTATATAGAGCTCCAGAACAATGTAACTGTTGCCATTTTCTAAAACTATCCAATCACTGAATGTCACTTTCGATCCTTCATTTGCATACAAACTATCCAATCACTGAACGTCACTTTCGATCCTTCATTTGCATAACTATCTACAGTATCCCCCTGCTAGCCCAGGGTGAGAACTTCAGTACATAACAGCCATCTCCTCCAGTCTCTGGTCTCCAGTCTCAGCCTCCCCCCACCCCCTTATGTCATCCAGCTGCCATGCCACTCCTGAGCTTGGTGATGCCTCAAGACTCATAACATGTGGAGAGCACAAGAGTCAGAGGTGACTCATTTTGTCAAGTCACCAAAGAATAGAGCCAGGACAAAAATAAGCATGCAGAGCGTCCCCCTCCCTGCAATTTGGCCAGAGAGGCTTGCCCTGCTGGGTAGATCTCAGAAGGAGCCATTGGCCGTCATCTGTCCTCTCCCTCCTTGACTTCCACCTGCAACTGACTGCCTCACACACCGGTGCAGTCTGGGGGTGATCCTCCCCCGTCTCACTGGGCTTTTTCTGGCAATCCTTGTCACTCTGCTGCTGCGTATCCTGAGTTCCTCTGGCATACCAGGGCTTCGCAAGTATAGGATTGCACCTTTCATTTATTACGTGATTATTTTCAGGATTTATTACACCACCCCTTTCTATGAACTTTTCAGAGTGGACTTACTGACCCAAAAATGCGGTCAGTAGAAAGCTAAACATCTCTCTCTCTCTCTCTCTCTCTCTCACACACACACACACACACACACACACACACATCCCTTGGCTTAAGAACAGCCCTGTTTAAGAACGATTTGGTTTATGAACTGCACAAAACCGGAAGTAGTGTCCCGGTTTTTGAACTTTACCTCGGTCTAAGAACGGAATCTGAACGGTGAAAGGGCACCGGCAGTGGGAGGCCTCATTAGGGAAACCGCACCTCGGTTTAAAAACGGTTTCGGTTTAGGAATGGACTTCCAGAAGGGATTAAGTTCATAAACTGAGGTACCTGTGTGTGTGTGTGTGTGTGTGTGTGTGTGTGTGTGTGTAACAGTGATCTGTTCTCTGATTAGAAAGTGTAATAATATTTACACTTATTGCAGCCTAAACTAACAAGGACTATTGATTTCAACTGTGTTTGCCTCCTAACCTTGATTTCTGCCAATGGCCAGAAATCAGAGAGAGAGAGAGAGGAGCAGGAGAGGAGGACCAGTGTTGAAGCACCTACATTTTGGACATCCTGGCCTGTTGAGATCAGGTGCCTTCACTATACTATTTTCCTGTTTAGACAAGCCTAGCCAGAGACTTAGAAAGTTGATTAATCTATTTTAGTATTTAAACTTTCAAATGTTTCAAATTTGTGATTTTTTTTCTTTGTAAAGTGGTATATAAATTTTATGAAATCAATCAATCAATCCAACCTGTAGAGAGCCACAGTTTCCTCCTCCAGTTTCCTTGTTTTTGCTCAGATATGGAGAACTTTTGTCCTTCTAGTTGCTGCTGAACTACAACTCCCATCACCCAGCAAACATTGGGGGGGCATCAGATTTCTAGCTCTGGTTTTTAACCCCTGGGCCCTGCCTCTTTACTCCCAGGCCCAACATGAGTCAACAGTGTGATGCAACAGCAAAAAACACTATTCTAGGCTGCATCAATGGATGTTGAGTGTCCAGGTCAAAGGAAGAAGTGGCGCCACTCCCTTCTGCCTTGGTGAGACCACACCTGGAATACTGTGTCCAGTTCTGGGCACCACAATTTAAGAAGGATACAGGCAGCAACCATTTTGCACAGGGGTTCTGTTCCTGACCCCTGCATGCATCAGCAGAGCATGATAAGACCACCCCGTCCCATTCCGCCCCCAGCTCCATTTGGGGGCCACTTCAGGGTCGCCAGAAGCAAGCATGTATGTGAAGTGCATCAAGTGGACACGTGTAAAATGGTCGCTTCCTGTATTGACCAGCTGAAAGGTGTGCAGAGGAGGGCGACCAAGATGATCAAGGATCTGGAAACCAGCCTTATGAGGAACGATTGAGGGAGTTGGGGATGTTTAGCCTGGAAAAGAGGAGACTGAGAGGACATATGAGAGCCATCTTCAAGTATCTCAAGGGCTGTGACATGGAAGCAGTGGCGTAGCGTGGGGGGTGCAGGGGG
Source organism: Podarcis filfolensis (assembly GCF_964270895.1). NCBI lineage: Eukaryota > Metazoa > Chordata > Lepidosauria > Squamata > Lacertidae > Podarcis > Podarcis filfolensis. Next base: position 124,295,328 of record NC_139605.1, read on the forward strand.
GGCGGACCGCACCGGGCGCAACATCTGGGGTTAGGGCAAATCAATGGGTTAGGGGGCGCAAATCCACGGGTTAGGGGGCGCAAATCCATGGGTTAGGGGGCGTAAATTACTTGCCTTGCCCCGGGTGCTGACAACCCACGCTACGCCACTGCATGGAAGATGGATCATACTGGTTTTCTCCTGCTCTGGAGGGTAGGACTCAAACCCATGGCTTCAAGTGACAAGAAAGGAGATTCCAACTAAACATCAGGAAGAACTTTCTGACAAAGCTAGAACAGTCCCCCACAGAGGGTGGTGGACTCTCCTTCCTTGGAGGTTTTTAATCAGAGCTTGGATGGCCATCTGCCAGGGATGCTTGAGTTGAGTTTCTTGCATTGCAGGGGGTTGGACTAGATGACCCTTGGGATCCTTTCCAACTCTTTATTTATTTATTTATTTATTTATTTATACATACTGTACATACATACATACATACATACACACACTGCCCATTCGGATCAAGGCTGATACTTCATGGAGGGAGACTATAGCACTGATTTCCACCCACAAAGATTTTGAACAGGCACTAAATTCATTACCATGTTGTCTAAGAACTCTCTGGACCACAGTTCAATGAAGGATGTTTCAGCTGCCACTGCATTTTAAAAAACTGGCAGGCAGGCTGAGGGCAGAGGGGCAGAGGTGTGGTCTCTGCCATCCCTGCAAGTTACAGATTAACTCTTCTCATGGAATAGCCAAGGTAAACTGTAAAGTCCTCATTTTGGAAAGTCAAGATCTGGAGCGGGGAAAGGACCTCTGCAAGATGGAGGAAGAAAAAATGCAAGATGACTTCCGGACATATAAAGGTAAATATTTTCTCCTCCTCTTTCTCCTCCTCCTTGGCACTGTTAACAGCAGCGCAACCTTAATTCTGTCGCAGTTAAGAAAGTTGACTGTGGCAAGGAAGTCTCTGGCTCAGATCTCTATTTGACACTATTGTGCCTTGTCCAATAGTTCATGTATGTATTTATTTATTTATTTATTTATTTATTTATTCATTCTGTCTTGTGTTTCCCCCCCTGTTTTCTGTGCTGCAATATATGTGCTTGTCTAATGCCACAAGGCAGATTTATTTTTCAGCCAACAGGCTTTCAAAGATGCTTATTAAGTCTATGTTGAAAATATGCAAGGCAGGGAGGGAAATGGGGTGTTAGACAAGATGGAGTTAACGGGCCAAGAAATAATTGCTTTCACTATTGTACTTTAGGGAGCTGAGCACTTCCTGGTTCCACATATATTACTGGAAATTGAAGTTTGCACAAATAATGTGAATTAAAGCACTCTAGTCAACTTACTGCAACAAATTCACTTTTTAAAAAAAATATTTTTTTACGGTTAGGAAAGTGACAGGTGGAAATGCACTGAAAAATGTGCTGTGAACAAATGGCTAATGGGAAGACCTGCAAGCAAATCCTTTGTCCCTCTTTTGTCACTGAACCTCCCTGCAAACAAAGGATGCCTGCTAAATAAAGACCTGTAAGCTTTGTAATAGCAAATCCGAATGAATGCTTAAGAAAAAGGCCATCCAGAGGTTCTTTTAATGTTCAGGCCAGGTTGCCGGGCACAGAAGCAGCTAAGGAAATCAGAGGTGGAGGGGCGAAAGTGACTCCAGGGGCCCTTCCAAGACTGCTGCTTTATTGTGGGCATGTTTGTTTCTTAACCCCACCATAGTGCAAGATTTATTCTGCTTTATTAGTTCATAATAATAACCCCTCCCCCCACAAAACAACACAAGGCTGCAGCCACACAGCAAGCAGCACAGCTGATACTTCAAGAAAGTTCCAAGACATCGTGCAAGCGCAGTAAGATAGCAAGAAAGTCTGCACCAAAGCAAGTGTGATACCGTTGCACACCACCCCAGTCTCCAAGGGGTGCAAGATTCCAGGGATCCCAGGCACTTACCAGGGGCTTGTGTTTCCTTTTGGAAATGAGGCGCAGCGGAGACTCTGGTGTCTTTATGATATATGGTTTATTTACTCATATATACAACCTGAGCCTACGATGGAGGAGTTCACAGCAAGGGTCTTGTTTCTCCGGTAGCCACAACCTTGGATTCCAACAGAAATCAATCATTGCTCTGTCTATCTTGCTCCTCATTTGCTGTTTTGCTTCTAGCTCACATCAGAGCAACTCTCAACTCTCAGTTCAGGCTTTGTCCTTCCAACTATCTCTGAGTTGAGTGAGGGGCCCCACCCATTTGCCATCTAGCACAGATTAGATTTAACACTTGCACCATCCAGGGATTACAGGGGCCTGGCACACTCATCACAATGCGCTCACAATGGGTGCATATCCTCAACTCAAAGCACTTGCTGGAAACTCTGTTGGAATAAAGGTTCTTGCATGATTCCAGCAGTCATGGAACAATGGCTATATCTTTTTCTTCTTTTTCTTTTCTTTATTTAAAGAAAGACGTTACCTCAATTTCACCCGGAGGCCGGTCTTCCACATCTGCATCCTGCTGATGGTCTCTGTCCTGGGAGCTGCTGTTTTCTGCATCGTGGCTCTTTCCAAAGGTACTTTGACCATTTTCCTCTTTATCGTTCAAAACATTTCATCTATAAAGGACATTGTTTCTTGGCTTTGTCTCCATCAGAAACAAAGGGAGGTGTATGTGTTGGTTTATTATTCTTTAATAACTATGAATGAATTTATATATTTATTTTAAAGATTTCTATGCTGCCCCTCAATATAAATATTTCTAGCACAACTGGCACAACAATAATCAGCCCTGCTCATAATGGCATAGGGTGTGAATCAATCTGACTTAACTAGATAGAAAAATAACTATCAATACCCGCCTAAACAAAAATGAGCAAAATCACTAAATGAAGGGAAGTGAAAGCTGATTTGTGTTCAGTTGTAGTGCTGCCAACTTTTGGAAGTCTGACCAAGAGTCCTTGCCTCAGGGTCTCCAGGGAAGGGTAAATGAAGTCTAAGGTAAAGGTAAGGTAAAGGTACCCCTGCCCGTACGGGCCAGTCATGTCCGCCTCTAGGGTTGTGCGCCCATCTCACTTAAGAGGCCGGGGGCCAGCGCTGTCCGGAGACACTTCCGGGTCACGTGGCCAGCGTGACGAAGCTGCTCTGGCGAGCCAGCACCAGCGCAGCACACGGAAACGCCGTTTACCTTCCCGCTATAAAGCGGCACCTATTTATCTACTTGCACTTAGGGGTGCTTTCGAACTGCTAGGTGGGCAGGAGCTGGGACCGAACGACGGGAGCTCACCCCACCGCAGGGATTCGAACCGCCGACCATGCGATCGGCAAGCCCTAGGCACTGAGGTTTTACCCACAGCGCCACCCGCGTCCCTGAAGTCTAGCAGGAGGCAAAAATCCACTGCCAACATTTACCACTCCATTCACAGGTGATGATTTGATGGGGGTCCTGTTTTGGCAATTGGGGGATTTTTAAGGGTTCATGGAGACAGACTTGCCACTCGTGGGGGTGAGGAAGCAGCAGTCTGCCATCATCTGTCACTTTTCTCCCCAAAATGTCCCAGTACAACATCCTTATGAAATGGGTAGCGTGTTGGCTGGCCCCCATCCACTAACTCAGGGTTCTTCAAACTATGGTCCCCATACGTTTCTGGACTATGTTTCCCATTACCCTAGTGGTGGTCTGAGGGCCTCTGGTTGAAGTTAGATTCTTCTGGTGAGAGAGCTGAATCCCACAGGCAGGTTCTTTCCTGCTTTCCCTGAGGGCTTTTACCACCTCATGTAAGAGGGGCAGAGGTAGGGATGGAAAGCCAGCGAAGTTGCCCAGACCAAAAAAGGGGGCATATTGCATGCAGGTGGCACATTATTGAAGTTCTCTTACCTCCTGACTTCCCAGGCCAGGAGGAGCAAGATGGGTTTTTGTGCATGTCTCCTGGTTAGACTGGTCAGTGAGGAAGGCCACACTCTCTTCTCTGAAGCATCCACCCCATCTCACCAAGTTGCTAAGCAACGGCCTTGGAAAGTAACTGTCCATGTTCTGCTAGGCTGGAAAGGGATGGCGAGAACAAGGATGCTGTGGGGTGAACTTCTAGCTTGTGGTGCCAGAAATGGGGCAGCAGGGGGAAAATATCCGGGATCCTCAAGTGAAACTTTATTGGATGACCAGGGGCTGGATCCCTAAGGCCTGGCTGGAGCTGAGAGCAGTGTAAGAGGAACCCAGACAACACTTGCGTGAGGGAACCTTGGCTGGAAGAGTGGAGAGGCCCCAAAGGACAGAGCCGGGAGAGTCCAGGACCCACAGAGCAGAAGCAGACATCTGGGAAGGAAAGGTGCCTCATCCCATGGTAGATCCTGGCGGTGAAGCGGCCAAAGCACAACCGGCAAGGGTTCTGGTCTGTGTAGAGGCCCATAAAAGGTCTAATATAATGTTCCCATTGTTACTCGTGTTACTGGTCTCCATCGCCCATCAACCCAAGCAAACATGGTCGATAGATTACTGCACATGCGCCACTCAACCACATTGATTGACAGAACTGGCACTACAACAGGCGTCACATAATGCCCGTTCCACATTTATAAGAACTGGGTCTTCACCTCCACTTTGGAACTCCCTGCCTATTGAGATCAAGCAGGCTTCACTGTACTCTTTTTGACACCTGCTAAAATATTCTTGTTTAGATAAGTCTACTCAATTATTTTAAACTAGGGTTGTGACTTTTTTCTTAATTTTATTGTTTTATCTTTTTGTAAAGCACTTTGAGGTTTACAATCAAGTGGTTTTATGAAATACTATACTGTATTGTTTTAATTAGTGTTTTTATGGAGCAGTCAAGTAATTTCGTTGTCCCTGAGAGGGGGCAATGACAATAAAGATATTATTATTATTATTATTATTATTATTATTATTATTATTATTATTATTAAATAAAATACCGTACTTTTCCGTGTATAAGACTAGGTTTCCCCCTGAAAATAATGTCCAAAATTTGGGGGTGTCTTATACATGGGGGCCATCCCCCATTTTCTTAAATCAGAGTCCCCCAAAATAGGGGAAATCTTATACATGGGGGCGTCTATAACAGGAGTTGCAGTCCACGTCTGCGGGGCCACAGGTTTCCCACCCTTATATTAGGATTTGTTATACAATTAGCGTAATGCCAACTTCAAACCACTTTGTGATGTTTGGAGGGGTGTGGGAAAGGGAGGCATTGTTTCAAAGTTAATTGATTAATTAGCACAACACTGACATTCAAAGTTATTACTAAGCATTTCATCGCTAAACCTCTCCTGATTTGCTGTCTCTCAAGAGTAATAAACCATATCACACCTCCGTGCATCATAACGTCTGCCATTTAATATGTTTCATTTCAGCTCTAAATTTCTAACATTTCCCCCTTTTCCTCTTTTAAAATTTTAAGCAACAACACTTTCATCAGAACTGAGTGAATTGATTGATGAGAGTCCAAAGCCGCGAACGGGACATGATTATGAATGTAAGTCTTGTAACATATTGTTGCCTGCCACTCCAATCCCTGCACGGTGTGAGATCCAAGGTCTTCCAGATTCTCACCCAGGGTTCATGTTTCCTTTGGGAATGAGGCTTAGCGGAGACTGTGGTGTCTCTATGATTTATTGAGAAATACATATGCAACCCGATCCTACAATGGAGGGGATCACAGCATTAAAAACCCAAGAGGGTCTGGTTTCTCGCATATCCACAGCCTTGGATTCCAAACAGAAATAATCAGAAAAATATTGTATTTTGTGGGGAAACAAGGCCGATCCGGGCATTAAAGTCACCTCCCAAGATAAACCGAGGGTTAGGTGACAGAGAGTCTATGCTTTCGAGTAGTTGGTCAAGTTTATCCCAATATGATCTCAGTTCCCCACAAGACTTTACTGGAGGTATATACACACATATGCAATAAGTATTTCTCAGGAGACTATCAGAAAGGGACAACACTAGAAAATTAGGGGTGGTCAACGAGGGACACTGTTGAATTGATACGTTAAGAGAGGTTGACACCAGCACTGCCAGCCCCCCTCTAGGCCTTCCATACTTTACTGTTTTAAGAGCTGGTTGAGTGTAACTTGTAAAACCCTGTAGTTCAACCATAGTGCCCTCTTTTGCCCATGTTTCTTGAAGAAAGATGATATCATGTGTTTGTAGATAAGAACAGAAATCACTGTCTTGGATCTTGTTCGTCCACCCTGTTACATTCCATGAGAGGAGTTTAATTGTTTTACAGTGATTTGCTCTTAGTCAATTGTTGGCCAATGTGCCTTCGGAGTTTACCGGTTTTTGAGGCAACAGGTTATTGCTAATGCTAGTGGGATAATCCAGATGTTCGATTATTTCAGTCGTCGTACATAAAGTGCTCACATTTGTAATCACTGGGCCTTTTCTTTGCAAATTGTTTGCCAATGGGGCTTTCTTGGGTGTATTTCCTGACTCCTCCTCTTCTAAATATCTCATCTTTGTCCAATGCTCCGGTGATTCTATAGTTATCATTCTGTTGTGTCCATTGGGTCTATTATCAGTCTCTGCCTCCAGTTCTTTAATCTCTTTCAATGTCTGGCTCATAAGATCAAGCCTCTTGATAACTGTTTGTTGCTCTTCCTGAGGGAGATTCCTAAAGGAGCTGAGAAAATCCTCTTCCAAAGGATTTACAGAGTGCTCAAATTCCTGAAGATGATTGTCTAGAGGAATCGGCTGTCCCTTTTGGCTCACCTGGTTATTTTGATGTTGGGCATGATCCTGCGGATTCAACTCAGACATGTCTGTTTCCTCCCCACCAGCCAAGTTTTTTTGTGATGTCATTACTTCCATTGGGGATCCAGGCTTTGGTTTTGCGAGCCCCTCTGAAGCAGCAGTCCTCATCTTACATAAGGGTGCAACAATAGAATCGCGAAATACCCGGGTTGGAAAAACTCCTCTGCTTGACAATCTGAATTTCAGCTTGTGAATTAGTGAGGGCAGTCTAGTAGAGGAAAAGGTTAACATAATTTTTTGGCTTTGATTTGTGGTACTCAAGAGTTCAGTCCTAACGAGGTCGATCTCCGTAAGTCCAATGCCAAGTAAATCTGATAAATGTCGTTTGGAACGCCGGGCACCTTTCCAGCTAGGAGTTTGATCTGGCCTTCCACAAATTGTCATGCAGATCTTTTTTGGTTGGAAGATTAAATAAGAAGAGTTTGTTTTAAGAGCCTCTGCACGTTCCATGTTGAGCTTAGGGGTCTGCTCTTGTTGTCGCCAATTTCCTTTGGTACTATGGTGTTCTGTTGATGCCTGCTTGTTATTAACTGATAAACTGTGAACCTCTTTGGATAACTGGGTTATTTGAGAGGCAATACCTCTAATTTGCTGGAAGATATGCTCAACCGTTCTTGCAATTAGAGTTAATTGGGTGCTCTCCCTTCTTGTTATTCCTTCCTCTCTGAGGAGCACAGGATCAGCTTGCGCCATTGCTGGATCCAGTTCCACGCTCTCACCTTGAATACTCTCCCCACACTCACAATCATCTTCAAGAGGAGAAAACCGGTTTTTTGTTGGAACTGTAAAAGCAGATTTGTTAAAAAAGTCCTCTATTTTAGATTGTTTGGGAACCGGTGAGAGAGCTACATCCTCTGGATCCCTGTGGCGTTTACTAGCAGGCATAGCGTCACCGTGGGGAGTAAACAAGGAGAGGTTTCCCCAACCAAAAAAGAGAGAAAAGAATAGAAAGTGCTCAGTTTGTTCAATTTAGGAGCTTCTCTGTGTGGAGACTGCCAGGAGTTTCAAGGACAAAGTATAGAAGGGAGTTGGCGGTTAATAGCTAGCAGCTGGCGGCCTGCCCAGGATGCTTCACAGAACTTGCCCAGGATGCCTCCCGCAGCATAGACGAGAAGGTGCTGCCAGACTCTCAGTAAGTTAAAAAGTAGAGAAGCAAAAAGGAAAAATTACTTCCCTGGGTGACAGTCAATGCCAACTACATTCCCGTCCTCTGCGGAGCTCCAAAGCCTGCTTCCTAAGCCGTCGCCATCTTGGACCGCCCCAACAGAAATAATCAAACAATGTTCTCAATTGTTGCTCTGACTCTCTCTCCAGCTTGCTCCTTTTCCCTCTGGCTCACTCACTGAACTCTCAACTCTTGCCTTTGTCTTTTTCCTAAATACCCTCTCACAGATCCACTTTGTTTTCCTTAATGGCCCATCACCTGGACTATCACCTCAACACTGGAAACTAGCCAGACTTATATTTTAACACTTGCTGGATCCAAGCGTTAGAAAGGTCTCTGCTTACAGCCTACTTCCCCCCACCCCAAACTTATATTCTTCTCTAGGGTGATCAGTTCTCCTGAATCTCAGACCCTAAACATCAGGGAGCAGAGCTTGAAAGCTAGGGAGTGGTGCCTCACATAGCAGTGGTGGCCCTCAGTGATTTTCTCTTATGAGCTTTCAAGCCTCTCCTAATTGATCTCAAGTATAAAAGGAATATCAGAAGCACCTTGCTGAACCTGTCCAAAGACCCTTTGAGTCCAGAACAGCACTCTCCACTTGCAATTCATGTTATATTTGAGCTTTCACATGATCTAAAAGCCACTTCCAGAGTTATAGTGGAATATGGTGCAAGTTTAGCATTTGTTTCCATATTTTTTGCAAACAGATTTTTTTCTGGAAGCAAATAAGACAGAAATGGGCACTAAACTTGCACTATACTCCTCTACAGTTCCAGAAGTGGCTTTTGTGAAAGCTCACATATAATACAGAACTTTACAGTTAGGGAACAGCATATCCCTCAACCGTCCCAGGAAATGAGAAATCCTGTTTTTTTTCTCGTGTGCATGGCAAACATTTTGGGCACTGCAATATTGCTTGATTTCGCACTGCAATTTTCCCCTAAGAAAAGTTTTTATTTGGGGGGGAGGCAATCTCTTTGGGGCACTGTGCCCTAATAAAGTGTTTTTTCAGGACTGTAATCTTGCACAGGTCATGTAACTTGTGCAGAAGTGCAGCCCTGGAAGATGGTGTCCCAGTTTTTTGTCATGACATGTTGGAGGGTATGGAACAGCTGTTAAAACGGAATTAACTGCCATGTGAAAGCAGGCTGACTACCATCAGTCCCAGCCAAAATGTTCATTTTTGGAGGCAGCCAACTTCTGAACTTCCATTTTCTGGGAAATCACAAGTGCAGAGAGGACTGTTTGTGGGCTTCCCATAGGCATCTGCTTACCACTGTGAGACCAGGATGCTGAACTAGTTGGGCCTTTGGCCTGATCCAACAGAGCTCTTCTTATGAACGTAGGAGCTGCATTCAAACATCATCTGGAGGGCACCACTTTGCCAGCTCCTCCTCCTTTAAATGGATGGACGACTGCATAGCTAGATACATGCCTACTACACTTTCTGTGCTCTCAGACATCTCTAAGCTTTACTTTACTTTTCAAGCCATTGGCTAATGTTGTCTCTCTTTCCTTTGCTCAGTGTTCCCATGCAATCCTGACACTAGAGAGTGGGAATACCACAATGGAAAATGCTACTACTTCTCCCTGCAGAAAACTAACTGGATGCAGGCCAAGGATGATTGCGCTGTCAGAAATTCAAAGCTGGTTGTCATTGATAGTATGCCTGAACAGGTAAAAAGAAAGGAAACAGCCAGGGCTGGTGTGCTGGAGTTGGAGGAATCAGGGAAAGTTGGGGAAAACCATTGCACCCAGAGAGATTGGGGGGCTTAGTTGCCTCAGTCCAACTTACTTGGCATCCATCTCCCGAACACAGCCAGGCTACAGTTTCCAAACTGGGCTCCAGAGAACCTGGGGTTTTCCTGAATGCTTATCAGGGGTTCCTCAAAAAGAAAATTGTGGACAAACGTCTCTGAAAGTCAGTTTGACCGCCACTACGGATGTTCCCCTGTATCAACATACTGTCCATGGTTGGCCCAGTGGATGTGTTTCTGTACACCTGTACCTGGCTCTGAATGCCTTCAAGATTTTCCAGTGAATTCAACTTGGGAGGATTTGCCTCTTCCTTGATAAACCCATCTAATGGCTACTCGTGCTCCATGCTGCACTGTGCTTTTCAACACAGAAACCTAGGAAGCAGCCTTAGATCACGTCAGACCAATAATCCATCTAGTTCAGGATTGTCTACATTGACTCTCAGCGGCTCTCCATGATTTCAGGCAGGAGTCTTTCTCCAGCTCGACCTGAAGCTGCCGGGTGATGGATCCCAGGACCTTCAGGAAGCAATGCAGATGCTCTGCCGCTGAGCTGCTACTCTTCCCGCCAGGTTCTGTGCTGGAGTGGCCTTGAGTGGCCAGCCATGCTCACCACAAAATGTTGCCACATGGCGTGCTTTCAGAGGGCCAGCCAGCCAGGAAGCTGCACCCTCTGCCAGGAGCCTCCAGTCCAATACTCCCTGACACCCAGCTTTCGTTTCCTGCACACAAACAGCCAGGCAGTGTTTCACTGAGCATTCTCAGATCTCATTGAGCTGTTTTTGTTTTCTCCCCCGCCCCCTGACAAAATGTACTTCTGCTAACCTTAGGGACCACCACCAGTCTGTTGATGCACATGGGTCATACTACTTTGGCTGCATAAAGCTCTACGCTGATGCAGTACCAGTGGCAGAACTGAACCCTGTGGAACCCAACACAGCAATGGCCAAGAAACTGATTCTGGATCCTCCTAAACGTCATCTTCCAACAGAAAGTCCATGTACTCTCATGGCCATATTTATCTGATTTTTCTTTCTCATGCAGAATTTCCTTATGACCCGGACCAGGAATGACCGTTATTGGATGGGCCTCACGGACAGAGATACTGAAGGACTGTGGAGATGGATTGATGGCAGCAGTTACTACTCGGGCTTCACGTAAGCACTGAGCAGTTGTCATCCCTTTTGTTATGCAGCTGGCATCAAGTGCGGTCAAAACAAATTTGGAAATGGCATTCTCTTCTCAAATTCTGCCAGCGGGAATTCTCACATGACTGATGTTCTTTCAAGCATAACCTCATCAAAAGCTTCCTTCTACAGTGACTGTTCCCAGCCTTGGGACCCCAAATGTTGGACTACTGTCCCCATCATCCCCAGCCAGCATAGACAATGGTCCAGGCTGATGGGATTTGTAGTCCAACAACATATAGAGACTCAAGGTTGGGAAATGCTTTTCTAAAGGGTCAAACTCTACATCCCCTTAAGTATGTCCTTGGATCCTTTTTTTCATTTTTGAACTGAAATCCACCATAGACGCTCTGAAAAATAGTCCTCACGGACTGCCTACAGCAAGATATGGCAGTGGAGATGGTTTCAGTGAGAAAATGGCGTAAGGGGGAAGAGTGGAGCACTGCAATCCTGTTCAAACACAGGGGCACAATGCAAGAACACCACCACCCCAATATATTTGTGACTAATAGCCAGAGGACTTGGATCAGTTCTGTTGCATGATTAGACCTCTCAGGCACTATGACCCCAGTCCAAATCTCTCTTCCTGCACCCCACCCAAACTGCTTTTTGGCCATGAAAAAGATATCAAGAGGGAAGTCTATCAAATTCTGTATATCTTGGATTTTCGATATTTTTCAAAGTATTTAACATTCAATGCAGGTACTGGAAGCCAGGGGAACCGAATAACAGTGGGAACGAAGACTGTGCGCATCTCTGGGGTTCTGGGGAATGGAACGACGTCTACTGCAGCTACCTATGCTACTACATCTGTGAGAAGCCCATGCCAAGCGAGAAGCAGGGCAGGGGGACCTAAGCACTTTGGCGGAACCTCGCCCAGGCAGGCATCCGAGGCTCTATGGCCAGGCGCTGTGGGATTTCCCCACACAGAAATGTCACTTCCCTAACGTAATCAAAGAGGTGCTCTAAAGATAACTTGAGTTTAAAAACCATTTGACTACTTTTTGGTTAACTCCTGGCTGACGCTGAAGATCCCTGCTGACTACTGTATTCAAGATTTCTGCTCTTTAATTATTTTGGCACCTCAGCAGCAGCTATGCCAAATGGATTTGATAGGCTTTCAGTCTGTATACCTTGAAGCTTGGCTTGACACTGAAATAAAACCCCAAGAGATACTTTCACACCACGGGATGTTTGTCCCTCACTCTGCCTGAGTTCTGGAACACTGAGGTCCACTGTGGGCATGTGGGAAGGTTTTTGGTTAGCAGCCTTTAAATGTGTATGTTCACCAGTAGACCAGTCCAGTGGGTAAAAAACAACAATAGCAGCCCAAAGCACCACCATGTGTGTCACACAGGGCCCTGTCAGCAGTGTGTGGTGACAGATGACACCCAGCAAAACATCACTACGCATCTTTTTTTCTTTTTCCTTTTTTAAAAAGATCCATAGTTAGCTAATATTTGATTTTATATGGGATTTTCTTACCCTACTGCATTATCCACTGATCAAAAACCTGAATTAAATATGGGAGGGGAGAATGCAGGCTGCCACTTGGATGAGTATAACATTGTGTGGGCAATGTGAAAAACAAGTATACCTGGAATATATCAGATCCACTTTAAACTGTCTGTGTACACAATCCTGGCAACACTGGATCCTTTGCTTGGGACTCTGCACAGATTTTCCTTTATGAGAAGACACTGAGAGGGCTGATTTAGATCAAGATCTCAGTGGGGAAAGGGAGAGGCTCCCTCTCACACAAACACCCCCCATCCTGTCCTTCAGTGGTGTCTTTGGGAGGGTCTTAGGCAGGGGACATTCACTGCACTACCTGAAGATGCCGGGGATTGAACAGGTAATTTTCTGCATACAAAGCAAATCCCCTCTCACTGGACAACAGCCCATCATCCCATTAGAGCAGTTTTAAGAAGGACAATCCTGATTGCCCCACCACTTGCTTTTTACAAGGACAACAGGATTTGAATCTCCTGTTCCTTCCCATTATGCCAAGGCAGTGTGTGATGAGAACAGGACTCCAGAGGAGTCCATTGTGTGTCCTGGAACTTGCTCTCTCTGTTCCAAAGCTCCACATGGTAACCCATGAAGGTGATGTCTCTTCCTCATTTCAAATGCCACAGACACAGTTTCTGGAGCCAAGCCATTCAAGTACCAAGGTACCACTGTTCTAGACTTAGAAAGTCATGATCAGTGCTTTTTTTTTCTTTAAAAAAATGTTTAGGGGTACTCTCATTTTCCTACTCATATTGAAATACTGCCCCTCAGTGAGGCCAAACTTAGATTCACAAAATGTTTAGGGGTATGTGTACCCTTGCATCCCCCTGGGGAAAAAAACCACTGGTCATGACAATATTTTTGGTTGGCACGCATATTTATGGTATGAAAAGATGAAAGTTCATAAAGGATTTACAAATCATATAATTAGGAGAAAATTCTATAGAGTATGGGATAAATACAAGAATTTATTAGAGGTAAAAACACCACTTTGGCTCTCACCATTGGAAGCTATAGCAGTAAAGAAATAGAACATGATAGAAGGGTGGACAACTTATAGAAATTTATTAAAACGAGGGAGGAGAGTATAAATTTAAATAATTTAAGGAATTATCAGGGAAATTAACAACATGGACACAATATCATTTGAATGAAGTATTTAAGAAAGATAGGATATGAGGATTTGGGGAATAAATATCACAACTGGAGAGAGACCTGTTGGATTGGAATGTAAAAGTGCTGTCTAAAAGGTATAACATATTGTTGGAATGGGAGACAAAGGATGAGCAGGTAAAATCCTAATGATACATTGAGTGGTCTTTCTTTTAAAGCAGGATTTTTATCCAAAGATTCAAAGGTCCTGATCTGAGACTAGCTGACTGCCGTGAGATTTAACTTGCTACCCAGAGAATAAATCCCAAAACCTCAGTACTGGAGCCAATTCCTGAGCCCTAACAATCCTAAAGAGGCAACAGACATCTCTGCACATCCAGTGGGGGTATGAGGGTCATTTCACCCCCTGGCTCTGTGCCCACTTCATTCCACCTGAGTCACTGTGCTTTCTGAAAGAGCAATACACAAAATGGAGGCACCTCAAGTCATTCAAACTCCCATCATTAGCAGGCAGGCAATACAGTTATTTGTGGGCGCGGGGATTTATAGTGGTTTCAATGTTCAGTTAATCAAAGCTTTGTGATTTTGATAAACTGGGGCAGGGCCTTAAAAGACAAAGAGAACAAGCCATTTTATAAGGAAAGGATGAGTAAGACGCTCTTGGGTGTTTGCACTTTTGGAGTCAGCACTTTCCAAATAAATTTTCATGCTGCAGTTATGGGGAAGTGAACATGTGATTCCAATGCAGGCATCGTAAGGGAAGAGTAGAGAAGATGCATGGTTAGGGGTACAGGTTGAAACTTTGGGGAGGGGGCTGCAGGGCTCAACACCCCCTCCCCTGCCCAAGCAGCAGCCATTGTTACAACAGCAGCTGTAGCACACGAGTGCCGCATCTCTTTGAGATACTCGCACATGCATGCACACACATGTGTCTAAGTCACCATAGAAAACATTAACAAAGTGTGGGGCTTAAACAATTATTTTATTTATGGCTACAGCTTTTGGTGGGATGATGATGATGAGTGGTCAGAGGGAGAAGAGGGAGCAGACTGGGAGGAGGAGGGGTCAGAAACTGATGTTCCTTCTTAAGGAAATTTATTCCCTGAAACGAGGGGACTGCACATGTCTGAATTTCCCCTGATCTTCCTAAGAAATAGGGGGAGGAGAGAGAAGGAAATAGATCTTTATATTTCCTGATAAAGTTCCTCAATTTGCCGCTCATATTATAACCCAGCAAGAGGAGAAATTTGAAAACAAGAGCAAGATGGTTCTACTTAGTGTTTATGAGCAAGAGGAAGATGGAGACCGTGTATACCTGGCAGAGACGGAAGAAGCCAAGGCACCCAGAACAGCAGGTAAATATTTGGGGTGTGCCCTGGCCTCAAGATTTAGATCCAGATTTCGCAATTCAGGAGCACTCTCTCTCATCTGGAAGCACTTTGTGGTAACAGAGTCCAGATCTGAATTCACTATTGGATCTAAGTGGTCCACTTGCTTTGGACAGAAGCTTACCAAACTGGCAGGCCTAGTCCTCCTGCTAAAGTACAGGCATATATATCCAGGGACTAAGAAATGTGCATAACTTAAATTTATGGGCAGAAGTTGATAAAATTTGCAGACATTGTCCTCCTTTCCAAGGGAGAGATGCCTGCCAAATAGCTGCAGTGGTTCTCCCGTAAGGGAAGACTATCATTATGGGGGGGGGGTCACTTTATCCCATAGTGTTTTATGGGCAAATGGTTAGAAAAGAGATGATATTACTGAGCAAATGGTTGGAAAATAGTAGATATCACAGAGGAATCAAAATTCCTCAGGGTGAAAAACTTGCCAAATTTCAGATAAATATGTCCATTGGCTTTTATGACGGGAGTCTACAGCTGATTTGGGAAAGGGGAGAAGTAAAGGGGTTTTCTTTCCTTCCAGTGGCTTTAGAGTGGGCACCATTTCAATAAGCAACCACGGTGAAACTGCACACTGAGCAGCAAAGTGTTCACCTGGCTTCAGGTACCTGGTACAGCTAGTGCCAGGTAGAGGAGATGCTAGGGCAGGAGACTGGCAGTGGCAGGTATTTTAAGATACAGCTGGAAGGAAGATTTACATGCTCATGACTTTTGTCAAACTTTCTTTGACCAACCCGGTCTCTAACAGCAGTTTACTACTTTGCACTTCACTTGACCTGGAGATAGGAGGTCTAGTTCATTTATATTCTCACTTTCTTGGGAGTAAGCTCTATTGAACACAATGGGACTTATTCCAAGAAAACATACGGTGGATTGCACTGCTATGTTCTAGGACCTGTACCAGCAGACCCAGCTCCTGGGTCCCTGCTGCTCTGTTTAGTCAGGTTTAGTCACAGGTAGGGATGAGGAACTCAATTTTGTTCATGTTTAAAGGCAAATTTGCTTAATTCATTTCCACCTCATTCAGATTCTCACATTTAAGTACTGCTTGAAAACTGTTTAAAATAACCAACTTGGACTTGTAGACTAGCCTCCAACTGACTACTGGGTCAGGACCCAAGGCGGCTAGACAACATATATGAGAATCAAAGCACAGCCATCCTACAAAATTTAAACATCCCTGAATTTTGTGGTGCAGTTCTCTAACCAGTATTTACAAAAATACATCTATTTGAGGAGAGTGTGCATAAAAATGAATATATTAGTGAAAACAACATACAAGATGCATTATTGAGGGAAATTGTTGTAAAATACATACATTAGTGAAAACTGCATTTAAAAATATATTTAAATAGATAAATTCACAATATTATGCTCATGAATCTTCATGAGGGGGTTTTATATATAAATGTGAAATGCTGCAGAAACGTGGAGGTGTGACTTTAAGATTGGAACGAGAAAGTGGGAGACTGAAATTGAGCTGTTCTTCCATTGCTGGTAGGGATGTCAATGAACCCAAAGCAACGCTGCTGCTTCCCAGGTGCCAAAGCTTTAAAGTTGTTTCCACACTCTGTTTCATAATTTCCTTTAGAAATGTCTGATTCATTTACATTTTTTAAATGATAGCTAAGAGTCTGGGGCCCTTGCTGGCTGGGGGCCTGGAACACATGTACCTCCCTCCTGCCAACAGCTCTCAAACACATCAATCCAGAACTGCTCTGCTTAATTCACCGTCCACCATAATTCACCGTCCACCATAAACTGGGGGTGGGGGTGGAGAACCAACCTTTAAAGCAACAAAAACTGACATGGTCCATCCCTCATATTTCTCGTAATTTTAGACACCCAGAGTGACCCCACTGGATGTTACTTGATAGCCAACTTCATACAATTTTGCTTAAAATTTGTTGCTATCTTTCTTCTTGAAGACAGATTCTTCCTCCGGTGGAAATGGAGCTCCTCTTTCCTGGTTTATGGGCTCCTGGCACTCGCTTACCTGCTGATCATCATCTTGCTGGGGCTTCTGCTCTCCAATGGTAATTAAGGGACTCCAAAGTCTGAAACGCTTCAGTAGCATTATGACAAAATGTGGGACGGATCCCCCCCCCCCAATTCAGACTCATATTTAAGCCCAGTTTGAAAACAGTTTAAAATAACCAGATTGGACTTGTAGCCACCGACTGACTACTGAGTCAGGGCCCAAGGCTGCCAGAACGGGCAGCTAGTCTGTGGACAACCTGTTCATTTCTCCCTTACCTTGATTCAGACTGTTGGGCCACCCGCCCAGCCCAGCCCTGTTTCCTTCAGGGTCTCCCTTCTTGCTTTTGGCCTTCTTGGAGCAGTGCTGTGAGGAGGCCTGCTGGAGGGATGAGGACTTCATTGAGGTAACGCAATAACCAGCCACAGATGTGGTTGAAGGCCCCTCTTGCTGCCTAGAAGCAATGCCTCTGATGGCAGACAAGGATGCAGAAGTCAACTGAAGAAGAAACGTGCATATCTGCAGATGTGCTTTGTGAAAGGCAGCCTTTGAAGGGCCACACGTTCTGTATCCCTGATCAAGAATCTAAATAAGTACTGGAAATCCCACTGAGAATATTTTATGTGCTGCATGATGCTCATGTCCTTATATATGGACAGTTCTGGGGACTAGCAGGAAGTCTCTTGGTGACATCATGGGCTGGGAAGCCTTTCAGTACAGCTGCAAAGTTGCAGAACTATATTTCACAGTATAGTCGGGCAAAGGAGAGTTAGGTTTTCACTTGATGAAGTGACTGCACTGTTATATCAGGCCCACCACTGTTTTTTTTAAAAAAGTTTTGCTCAAAATGGCTCTTCTAGTTGATCATACATGATGACTCTCGTATTTTTCCTGATGACCTGGGAAAAGGAGGGAATGAAAGGTAAACTTGGAACATGGAAAGTGGCCACTGTGTCTAAGTCTAAGCATGTACAGAGTGTTTTCCCCTCAAATTACTTTGTCATTTGAGTTCCCAGTGGGATTCTCAGCAGGGTTTATGTTCTAACAAATGTGGCTTCCAGGCTGCCAGAGTCTGGCTTATTCTGGGTTAGTTCAAATGGAATGAGAGAAGAGGTCTCTCCACCATATCTCTTTTTGCCCCATATGAACTGGTAACATTGTATGTGTTTATATGTCTTCTTACAATTTCAGAATCAAAGTTTTCCTCAGAAGCGAAAAAGTTACATAAACAGCTTGAAATGAGCAAGGAGCGTAAGTGTCTTGCCAAAACCATCTGGGGCTTGCGGCTGCAATAGCCTGGGGGAGGTGGCTCTTGCCTGGCATTACGCCAGAGAGCCTGTTTCCACTGCAGGAGGGGCATAATTTATCACCCACAATCATTCCTCCAATGCCTGGCTTTAGAAGGCAGGTCTTCCCCATCAACGTGGCATCCTGCAGGGAAGCCTGAACTCTAAGCATCTCATGGACCAGGAACTCTGTGAGTCCCTTGAGCTGGAGGAGCTTAGAAACAGGTGTAACTCATGAGCTTGTGCCATTGATGTGCTGCAAACCCTCACAACCCCAGCGCCCCCAGGATTACAGGGATGAAATGGGCTTGGCTGCTGCTGCTGCTGCTGCTGCCTTGATGAGCATCGCTGCCCCCTAGAGGAGCAAATTCCACCTTAACTATCTACTCTGTGGAGAAGTATTTTCTTTTGTCTCTCCTGAATGTTCCAGCCTTCAGCTTCCTGGGATGCCCCCATCCAGTGCTATGCTGAGAGAGGGGGAAAAGGCTTTCTCTATCCCCTAAAAAGCCCCACATTGTAACTGTTCTTCACAATTTAGAAAGCATGCCTATATTAAAACAGAAAGGTGGTACGTCTCTCCTCCTGGTGGGGAAGGCTGTGGAAGGATGGCCGGAGTGTGCCCGCTCCACCTGCAGTCCTGGTGCTGCTCCCTTTCCTTGATGGGCACCTTCCAGCACCTCTGGCTCTCCTTTCTTAGTGCTCTTTCTCTGTACAGAAAGCCCTTCAGATGGAGGACTGTCCTCCGTACACCCAGAGGTCACCTTTTCTCTTTTGCCAGTGTTCCCATGCGGTTCCAGAAGCAGGGAATGGGAATACTTTGACAGTCGGTGTTATTACTTCTCCCTCCGGAAGGCTACTTGGCACACGGCTAAGTCACTTTGTGCAGAGCGCAATTCAAGCCTGGTGGTTATTCATGATGAAGCCAAGCAGGTAAAGGTGCTGGAGTCTTGGCTGGGGTGCGGGGTGGGGATTTGTTGCCTCTTCAGTGAATTTTTGGAAAGCTATAATGCATTTTGTTATGCAATTTTTACTAATAGATGCGTTTATGTGCAACTATTACCCTAATAGATGCTTTTTTTGTACTTGGTTGGAGAACTGCATTGCAAAATTCAGAGAAATTCAAATGTTGAATGATGGCTTTGCTTAGGTTCACATATTGTTTTGGAAGGTGCAAATTAGGTAAGATCACCTTTAAATGCAGGCTGAACAGGCAGGGAAAACAGGACAAAACACTTCCTGCATGTGATGTTTCAGCTGCTGGTGATTGTCAGTGATTTCAGTTTCACCCTGAGTGAAAGACCAGCCAGACATTGATGGTGGCCACTTATGAATCACCTACAAAAATGAAACAAAGTATCAAAAAAGAGGAGAGTTACATAAAATTTACATATGAATATGTATAAATATATAGATAAACACAAATATAGATATAATGGCTTCAGTTTAAATAGGAATACAATACCCTCTCCCCTGGGTCTGCCTGCTCAGTCCTCTGTCCCAGTGCTGCTAAATGTAGACGGGCAGCTTGAAGATCTCTGCTCTCCCTTCTGCATCTTTAACCTGGACTTGAAATAGAGAACTCTTTCAAACAGAGAACTGTTATCTGTAAAGTAGGCCACGTGGACACTCTGTAGATATTTAGTGGCAAGTGTGGCTCTGGAAATCCAGGTTTGCTGATCAAGATGCTTCCTGACTAGGGAAGGCAAGCCCAGAGCAGGGACTCATGCAGAGACACAGGGAGCATCTTCCTCAGAGGCAGGGAGCTTTTCTGTTTTTCTTCATTGGGATTGATTTGACGAGATGTGGCCCCACCTTCAGTGAAAGCAGATTGGTTGGAAGTACATCTCAGTACTGAATCATGCACTCAGCAATCCTATACCCTCATCATTGGGGGTAAGCCCCACTCTGAACTCAGTAGGACTGACTTCTGAGTAGACATGTCTAGGACTGCACTGGAAGAGGGGCAGTCATCCAGATGGATGCTGAGGTACAGAGGGATCCTTATTTTTTCCCTGGATTAACTGATCCCAGCTCACAGGAACCATTCTTGATTTTACATAACCTGCTGCTGTACTGAGCCTCCATTTTGTGAATGAATTTACTCTTCTAATTTGTGTTGGTGATTGTGAATATGGAACCAGAGCAGCTTCTCCAGCTTGATACCATCTTCTCCTTTTTGATCTTGCAGAATTTCCTAGAATCTCGAACCAAGAATGAGCGTTATTGGATTGGACTCACTGATATCAATGAAGAAGGGCAATGGAGGTGGATTGATGGCATCAGTTACTTAAACAACTACAAGTAAGACAGAGGACCATGAACGTCACCACTTCACCCATCAAGCCAAGCCCTTGCTGTGTCCTGTGACCCAGCAAGCACTTGGCAAGGCTTCTGTTTTGGCCATCCTGGGAAGGCAACAGAGACAGGAGCTTTGCTGAGCCCCGGTCTACAATGTTTTCTTTATCCCAGGAGTAGCTGAACAGTCCTTGGCCCGGTGACCCCCCCTTGACCCCCCTTCTGCTGCACCCCACTCTCTCTCACACCACCCGCAAATTGCCTTGAGAGTTGGCAGACCTTTCTGAGAGGCTCACCCTTCCTGATTTATACCACCATCATAGCAAACTCCTCCAAGCAACCTCAAAGATTATTCAGTCCAGATTTTTACTCTGGATCAGGATCTCCCCATCCCCATAACTTCTCTCATGTATTTGTTCATGTGTAGGAACCCAAATTCATAGAACTGGACAGACTCAGGGAATTGTTTCCTATTTTTTTTTAAAGGGGGAATCATAGAATTGTAGAGTTGGAAGGGACCCCAAGGGCCATCTAGTCCAACCCCAGCTGATGGGAGCTGGCGGCCAATCACATCTGGAATGCACCACGTTGGTTAGCCTGCTCCAGCTTGACAGAATAGGAGCAGCTGCCACCAGCCGTGGATGGGAAGAGAAAAAACAATGGCTGAGGTGGGAGCAGGGAACCAGCAGCCTGTAGACAGTTTCAGGTGTGGGGCACATAAGGGGCAAACCTTGCCTGAAGGGGGCTTTGAAGGCACTAACCACTGGCCATGCCTGCAAAGTCCCTTGTGCAACACTTCCCAAGCATGCAGATCATCAGGTGTTTGGGGGGCTCTGGACAAAGTGCTTAGCAAGCCCAGGGTTCAGTGTTTCCCAAGCACAGGGCCTGCAAAGCTCTTTGCATAGCACTTCAGGAAGCACTGCAAAAAGGGGCTTTGCAAGTTCTTTTGGAGAGGAGGGAAAAGCTTCATTTCTAAAAGGAGCATTTTTGTTATTTCCAAAGGAAGAGGTTTGCATTCCAGGTGCTCCTCGCAATGGTTTCAATACAAGCTGCTTTCTCTGCAGGGGGTGGGGGGTGCTGCTGCTTCGGAGCTTTTTTTCCTCCGCAGAGGCTCCTTCTAACCAACCACCAGCTGCTTGTCAGTTAAAGGGAGCCTCTTTGATTGGTTGTGCCTGGGTGGGATGCCTTGAATTGCATGGAAGAAGGGAGCGAGATAAGCAATACAAATAAGCTAGTGATTGTGTCCAAAGCCGCCCAAGTGAAGAACGGAAAATAGAGAAGGAATAGCTTGGCAGTTCTTGGATTGGGGACAGAGGGGGAGCAGAGGATGGTGTGACTAGAGAAGAACTCTTGCCAGGTTCTTCAGGGTATCTTAACTGCCTTCCTCGTTTAGGAAATGGAGACAAGGCGAGCCCAACGACCATGAAACAAAGGAAGACTGTGCCCAGATCCATGAGGCTGGGGAATGGAATGATGTGCCCTGTAACTTTCAAAGCTTCTATGCATGTGAGAAACCTTTGCCTTCCTGAGGAAGAACCATGAAAAAGGCACCAACTAGCAGGAACAGGGCTGCAAGAGCAGGCCATTTCTCCGCTTCAAACTATCTGCTTTAGAGTGACAAAGATTCTGCACAACTTGAATGTAGCTAGAATTTTTATATAAAGATCTTTATGTTTCTAAGCAATTTAATAAGAACCATATTATACTCTAAGTAAAGTTTTGTAATCAGAATCATGTCCGGAGGCTGGAGTCAATGTCAATTCCTCTTTCCAGGTTGTTTCTGTATGCCACGAGACGTGTCTCTCTGTGTGTTTGGTAGTCCCAATTGCCGCACCTGGGGAGGGAAGGACAGAGAGAATAAGGCCAGTAGTGGTTTAAATGGCTATGGCTGTATATGCACCATACATTTAAAGGCAGTTCTGGGAGCTGTAGTTTTTAAGAGTGCTAGGAATTATAGCTTTGTGAGGGGAAGACTACAGCTCCCAGGATTCTTGGGGTATGCTTTAAATGTATGGTGTGTATAGGGGTAGAATAGGAATGTGTGGGTGTTTATGAATGGGGTGTAACTGTATATGGATGAGCCTGAATGGAAAGTTGATGAATTTGGGGCATGGATGGTATGTGAAAATGGGGTGTGAGTGTGTTATCTCCCTCACCCCTGGAGTGCCAAATTTCACAAGTCACTGGGACCACCCACCTGACAAACGCCTGAAATCGTAGGGAAATCATAGGGACATCAGCTCGTGCTGCACTTTGATGCCCCAGGTGTTGGGACTTCAATGCAGTGAGAGGCTGTTTGAAAGCCCCTTTGCAGGCAGCACTACTCTTCTAGAGAAGTGGGCGCACAACTAAGACAAAATCAAACCCATCCTCTTATCCATCAGAGTGACATCAGTTGGTTGGAAGGTGGGGGTCTGGGGTTTTTTTTAAGCCTCAAATGCCAGATTTGCCTCCCTGGCGCAATACCACTGACTCTGCACCTCACTGCTATTTTTTTTTTAAGCCACATTCACATGACATTAGCCACAATGCATGTTGATCCTGTGGTTTCTTGACAAAGACTGCTGTTCAATTACTGTAGTCTCTTTTTTCAAACCAGCTTGAGTCTGATCAGAAAACTGGATGCAGAGTGGGCAGTAATGTGAAGAGACCCTAACAGCCATCTGAACACACATGGGCAGATAACAGCTTGGTGAATAGGAGTTGGGGGTGTAGGGGGGGACACACACCAAAAGGTTATCTGCATCAGGTGAGGGCATCTCCCTCCCACTCTCTGATGTGCAAATACAGCAGGGGCAGGGTAATTTGGACTGAATAAACTACCATATTCTTGGGCATAAAGGAGGGAGTCCCCTCATCATGGAGATTTCTTATATGGGATATCGCAAAGCTTATCGTGGGGTTCAGGGACATCTAGGATGGAATCCAGCATAGCACTTCTGCTTGCCCAGTGGAGGATTTCCCTGTGCCACCTGCTCTTCTGGGAGCCCAGCCACCAGGCGTCTTTGGAGGAGGCGCGGGAGAAGGGGAAGCCCCGTTGTGCTAGCAAAATAGAGTAGTTGAATACGGCCCATAAACTTTACTTTGGTTTTTAGGAACATAGGATATTTCTTTCCTTTTTTGTATTCTGACCTAGTAAGCAATTTCAGCAGCATCTTATGCAATATACTATATTTATTTTTTCCAAAAAAATGATGAGTAGTTTTTCTTTATAAAAGGGTTTCACAAAAAGGGTTTTCTTGTGTGAGTTTCTTGTGGCTGATTAGCTGCTTTCTCTGTGCAAAGGTCAGAGGGGGCAGGGCTTCTGTTGAGGTAGGTGATTAGCTGTGGGAGGAGCTTGTCAGAGCTTGTAGGGCAGCAGCTGAAGAAGGAACAAAAAGGGTTTTCTTGTGTGAGTTTCTTGTGGCTGATTAGCTGCTTTCTCTGTGCAAAGGTCAGAGGGGGCAGGGCTTCTGTTGAGGTAGGTGATTAGCTGTGGGAGGAGCTTGTCAGAGCTTGTAGGGCAGCAGCTGAAGAAGGAACAAAAAGGGTTTTCTTGTGTGAGTTTCTTGTGGCTGATTAGCTGCTTTCTCTGTGCAAAGGTCAGAGGGGGCAGGGCTTCTGTTGAGGTAGGTGATTAGCTGTGGGAGGAGCTTGTCAGAGCTTGTAGGGCAGCAGCTGAAGAAGGAACAAAAAGGGTTTTCTTGTGTGAGTTTCTTGTGGCTGATTAGCTGCTTTCTCTGTGCAAAGGTCAGAGGGGGCAGGGCTTCTGTTGAGGTAGGTGATTAGCTGTGGGAGGAGCTTGTCAGAGCTTGTAGGGCAGCAGCTGAAGAAGGAACAAAAAGGGTTTTCTTGTGTGAGTTTCTTGTGGCTGATTAGCTGCTTTCTCTGTGCAAAGGTCAGAGGGGGCAGGGCTTCTGTTGAGGTAGGTGATTAGCTGTGGGAGGAGCTTGTCAGAGCTTGTAGGGCAGCAGCTGAAGAAGGAACAAAAAGGGTTTTCTTGTGTGAGTTTCTTGTGGCTGATTAGCTGCTTTCTCTGTGCAAAGGTCAGAGGGGGCAGGGCTTCTGTTGAGGTAGGTGATTAGCTGTGGGAGGAGCTTGTCAGAGCTTGTAGGGCAGCAGCTGAAGAAGGAACAAAAAGGGTTTTCTTGTGTGAGTTTCTTGTGGCTGATTAGCTGCTCTCCCTGTGCAAAGGTCAGAGGGGGCAGGGCTTCTGTTGAGGTAGGTGATTAGCTGTGGGAGGAGCTTGTCAGAGCTTGTAGGGCAGCGGCGCGCGCCTAGCGGCGCGCGCAGTTTGATCCATCTTTTAGATTTAGGGGAGCTAGTCTCAAACGTTTGTTGGGGGAGATATAGGTTTATTTGGGGGGATTTATTTGTCCTGTCTTCACGCTTTTTATGATGGAGGACCGCTGTAGTCACCCCCAACGACACCTTCTCAAGATGGAGGGTGAGGGAACAGCTGCAGTCGCCTGTGGTTCCTGCGCAATGTTTACCATCTTGCCGAAGGTTGCAGGCAGCTTTACCTGCAGCAATTGCATGTTGATTGCCCTCTTAAAAGACAAAGTCCAGCAACTGGAGGAACGTGTAGCTACGCTCCAAAGAATTAGAGAGCTGGAGCTCTTCTTGGAAGCAACAGAGCACACCGTCTCCACCAAGGAGGAGACAGGGGACTCCCCTGAGAAGGAGGCTAGTTCACCAACACAGGAGCCAGATATATGGAGAAACGTGACTCAAAGAAGTAGGAGGCCCAGGGTTCGCTCTGATTGTTTAGAAATACGCAATCGCTTTGAGGTCCTTTCCCCTAGCATGGAAGACGAAGAGCAGACTCCATTTGAGGATCTCTCCCTCATTACAGTCGATCAGGTATATGAAGACGAGCAGCAAAGGCAGTCCTCAGGGAATGTGCAGGCGACCGTGGAACGGACAGCTCACGGAAGAACCCCGACCAGACCTAAGAGGAGGCGTGTAGTGGTGATAGGGGATTCCCTACTGAGGGGAACAGAAGCAGTGATCTGTGGGCCTGACAAGATGTCTCGGGAAGTGTGCTGTCTCCCCGGGGCTAAGATCCAAGATGTAACTGAACGACTGCAAGGAATCATAAAACCCACTGACAAATACCCCTTCCTCTTGGTTCATGTGGGAACCAATGACACTGCAAGCAATAGCCTCCAGAAGATCAAAAGAGATTACGAGGCTCTGGGCAGGAAACTGAAGCAATTAAATGCACAAATTGTCATCTCATCTGTCCTCCCAGTTGAACGACGTGGCCCAGGGAGAGAGGGAAAAATAGTGGAAGTGAACAACTGGCTTCGCAAATGGTGTAAACAGGAACGGTTTGGATTCTTAGATCACGGAATGCAGTTTCTTGAAGATGGACTTCTGGCAAGCGATGGGCTGCACCTCACAACGGTTGGGAGGAATGTTTTTGCAAAAAATCTCAGAAACCTCATCAGGAGGGCTTTAAACTGACTAATGTGGGGGAGGGAGACAGTGCTCCTGAAGGTAGGAGTCTATCAATTGATGAAGATGATCATCCAAATGTCATAGACCGAATGGAGCAAACAGCACGCAGACCTAGTGGTGGGAGGAAAATATCCTTAAATAAGAGACACGGGGGAATGATTAATGGACTTCAATGTCTGTACACTAATGCGCAAAGCATGGGAAATAAACAAGATGAGCTTGAGCTCTTGGTACAGCAAACTAAATATGACATAATAGGAATCACTGAAACCTGGTGGGATAAGTCCCACGATTGGAATGTAATAATGGAGGGATACAATCTATTTCAGAGAAACAGACCAGACAAGAAAGGAGGAGGAGTGGCGTTATATGTCAGGGATGTGTATACCTGTGAAGAGATCCAAGATTTAGAACCTCAAAGCCAAAGTGAGAGCATTTGGGTCAAAATTAAGGGAGAGAAGAATAACAGTGACCTCATTGTGGGAGTTTACTATAGATCCCCAAGCCAAACGGAGGACATAGATGATGCCTTCCTGGAACAGATGGCCAAGCATGCAAAAGGAAGGGAGATAGTAGTAATGGGGGACTTCAATTACCCGGATATTTGTTGGATGTCAAACTCAGCCAAGAGCATAAGGTCAAACAGATTCCTCACTGGCCTTGCAGACAACTTCATTGTCCAGAAAGTGGGAGAAGCAACAAGAGGAACAGCCATTTTAGATCTGGTCCTAACCAATGTTGATGACCTGGTTAGTGGGGTAGAAGTGGAAGGATCATTAGGCGCGAGTGATCATGCTCTTCTGAAGTTTACTATACAGCGGAAAGGAGCAGCCAAGCATACTAGGACTCAATTTCTCGACTTTAAGAAAGCCGACTTCATAAAACTTAGGGAAGTGCTGGGTGAGATCCCATGGACAGTAATACTAAAAGGAAAGGGAGTTCATGATGGCTGGGAGTTTGTTAAGAGGGAGATAGTAAAAGCACAACTTCAGGCAATACCAATGAGACGGAAACATGGAAGGTGCCTAAAGAATCCAGGGTGGCTATCTAAAGAACTTTTAACTGAGTTAAGATTAAAAAAGGATGTGTACAAAAAATGGAAAAGGGGGGAAACCACCAAAGAGGAATTCAAACAAATAGCCAGCACATGTAGACACAAAGTCAGAAAAGCTAAAGCACAGAATGAACTCAGGCTTGCTAGAGAGGTTAAAAGCAACAAAAAAGGCTTTTATGGCTATGTTCGTAGCAAAAGGAAGAACAAAGAAACAGTGGGGTCACTCAGAGGAGAAGATGGTGAAATGCAGACAGGGGACACAGAAAGGGCTGAACTCCTCAATGCCTTCTTTGCCTCAGTCTTCTCCGACAAAGAAAACAATACCCGACCTGAAGAATTTGGAGCAAATGATTCAGCAGAGGAAACACAGCCCAGAATAACTAAGGAGATAGTACAAGAATACTTGGCTAGTCTAGATGTATTCAAGTCTCCAGGGCCAGATGAACTGCATCCAAGAGTATTAAAAGAACTGGCAGATGTGATCTCAGAACCACTGGCAGTCATCTTTGAGAATTCCTGGAGAACAGGCGAAGTCCCGGCAGACTGGAGGAGGGCAAATGTTGTCCCTATTTTCAAAAAGGGGAAAAGAGAGGACCCAAATAATTACCGCCCAGTCAGTCTGACATCAATACCAGGGAAGATTCTAGAGCAGATCATTAAGCAAACAGTCTGTGAGCACCTAGAAAGGAATGCTGTGATCACCAATAGTCAGCATGGATTTCTGAAAAATAAGTCATGTCAGACTAACCTGATCTCGTTTTTTGACAGAATTACAAGCCTGGTAGATGAAGGGAACGCAGTGGATGTAGCCTACCTTGATTTCAGCAAGGCATTTGACAAGGTGCCCCATGATATTCTTGTAAAGAAGCTGGTAAAATGCGGTCTTGACTATGCTACCACTCAGTGGATTTGTAACTGGCTGACTGACCGAACCCAAAGGGTGCTCATCAATGGTTCCTCTTCATCCTGGAGAAGAGTGACTAGTGGGGTGCCACAGGGTTCTGTCTTGGGCCCGGTCTTATTCAACATCTTTATCAATGACTTGGATGATGGACTCAAGGGCATTCTGATCAAATTCGCAGATGACACCAAACTGGGAGGGGTGGCTAACACCCCAGAGGACAGGATCACACTTCAAAACGACCTTGACAGATTAGAGAACTGGGCCAAAACAAACAAGATGAATTTTAACAGGGAGAAATGTAAAGTATTGCACTTGGGCAAAAAAAATGAGAGGCACAAATACAAGATGGGTGACACCTGGCTTGAGAGCAGTACATGTGAAAAGGATCTAGGAGTCTTGGTTGACCACAAACTTGACATGAGCCAACAGTGTGACGCAGCAGCTAAAAAAGCCAATGCAATTCTGGGCTGCATCAATAGGAGTATAGCATCTAGATCAAGGGAAGTAATAGTGCCACTGTATTCTGCTCTGGTCAGACCTCACCTGGAGTACTGTGTCCAGTTCTGGGCACCACAGTTCAAGAAGGACATTGACAAACTGGAACGTGTCCAGAGGAGGGCAACCAAAATGGTCAAAGGCCTGGAAACAATGCCTTATGAGGAACGGCTAAGGGAGCTGGGCATGTTTAGCCTGGAGAAGAGGAGGTTAAGGGGTGATATGATAGCCATGTTCAAATATATAAAAGGATGTCACATAGAGGAGGGAGAAAGGTTGTTTTCTGCTGCTCCAGAGAAGCGGACACGGAGCAATGGATCCAAACTACAAGAAAGAAGATTCCACCTAAACATTAGGAAGAACTTCCTGACAGTAAGAGCTGTTCGACAGTGGAATTTGCTGCCAAGGAGTGTGGTGGAGTCTCCTTCTTTGGAGGTCTTTAAGCAGAGGCTTGACAACCATATGTCAGGAGTGCTCTGATGGTGTTTCCTGCTTGGCAGGGGGTTGGACTCGATGGCCCTTGTGGTCTCTTCCAACTCTATGATTCTATGATTCTATGATCATTTCTGCAAAACTGCTTTACCCAAAGATTCAAAGCTCCTAATTTGAGACCAGCTGACAGCCATGAGTCGAAACTTGCTTCCCAGAGAATGAACCCCAAAACATGGGCATAGCCAGGATTTATGTCAGGGGGCAGAACCTCATTTAGTTGAGTATTGATTTACTTGATTTAATGGGGGCAGCTGCCCCCCTCCCTTGACTACACCCATGCCCCAAAACCTCAGCCAACAGACATCTCAACACAGTCCCATAGGTGAATTAGGGTCACTTCACACACGCCCTTGAAGTTCTGCAGTTTAGGGATTTTGAACAGCACTTTTGTAGACCTTGCTTTGCAAGCCTCCACACCTGCATGCTATGTTACATCACTGCCATCTGTGCATTAAAAGGACAAATCTTGGGGTCTGCTGCTTAAAGCACCTCCAGTCTTTGCTAGAGTCCAGCCCTGTGGGATCTGGATTGGTCAGAAAATGAGAGACTTCAGCCAAGCAATGAAGGAGCAAATCAGTGACCAGGAGGCTGATCATTTATTTGTTGCAACAAAGGTTTTGATGTGTAAAGCGAACAAAGAAGAAGAAGGCCAGAAGAAAGGTTACACGAGTTTTTAAAAGTTCTCACAGTTTCCCACAATACATTTCTTACAGTGTCATCAAAACATCACGGATATGTCACAGAAGAAGAGTGGTGTCGGCAGAAATCTGAGATCCAGACATGCCCTTGTCAATCACACATTGTCTCAACATCTGTCTCACACAGGCAAAAGAAAATTTTTACATGTCCCTTTGTCATTAAAACATGGCTGGCAGAGTTTATTTGTTCAGGCTAGGTTGCATTCCACTCTGGTTATGATTTTCCATCTGGGGTTTTGTTCAGGAAGCCAGGATCAGTGGGCTATATTGTACTCAGTCTATTAATTTCAATAGGTGTACTCTGAGTGTGATGAACATTGGATGCAGCCTTCTGTGCATGTGCAGATGCTTCCTTCCCTTGTGCCATGCAGGCAACTCTATGACTACATCTCTCTTTTCTTTTGACACACTTTCACTGCAATGCTTACATGGGACTCTTTAAATTCACTTCTCCAGAACAGCAGCAGAGAACACCTCACAGCTTGATGCACCGTATGAGGAATGCAAAATTTTGGGTTTCTGAAAGATCTGTTCCCTGTTATACCAGATAATTCCCCTGGAGTCAGAGTGCTTTCTTAAAGGGCAATGCCCCAAATGGAGGCACCTCAATTCAGTCGAGCTCCCCCAGGAGCTGCCCAATGATACTACAGTTCTTGGTGGGAAAAGTTTATAGTGGCTGCAACATTAAGTTGATCAAAGCTTTGGGATTTTGATAAACTGGGAGGAATAATTTAAAATAAGGACAGAATGAGTAGTTCTATAAGGAATGCTAAGGAATGCTTTCTTGAACTCAGAACTGTTGCTTGTTTTAGATTGAGCAACTTTTGGAGTCAGCGTTTTCCAAATAATTTTTCAGGGAAGTGAACACAAGAGTCCCATGAAGGTCAACAGAAGAGTGGAGAAGACACATAGTTGGAGGCATGTATAAACTTTGGGCTGCTGCTGCTGCAGGGGTCAAGCCCCCTCCCCGGTAGCAGCCATTGCCAAGCATATGGACAGCTCACACAATGGACTCAGTTACAGCGATGTCTCTGCATGAGTCTCTGCTCTGGACTTATCTCCTGCCACTCCTAAGGCAGATTCTACAGGGCAGGTAATTCGCACAGAATGGGCTCCTCTCGGGGTGAGGAATTCTCACACATATTTTAACAGTAAACACTTTGGCTTGAAGTGATCCTTTAATTTTAATTCAGAATAACAAGATTATGTATCCGGCATGAGGAGTCTAGGAATTAATTATAGCATTTGAGTAATTAATGCTAAGAGAAGGGAGGAAACACAGAAAGAGGAGGTGATGGCTGTGTGCACAACATGCATTTAAAGCACATCCCCACTGAATCCTGGGAACTATATTATACCCCTCACGGTTACATTTCCCAGGGCCCTTCAGTTCCCAGGATTCTTGGGCAGTGTATCTGGTATGGCAATACCTACAATGGAGAGAAAGAGAAAAGTAGGGTAAAAGTAAACAGCCACACATGGTCTGTGGAAGTTCTCCTCCATTCACATAAACTCAGCTTTTGTTTCCACAGTGCTAGCATCCATAAAGGGTTAAAAAAGAAAGGTAAAGGACCCCTGGACAGTTAAGTCCAGTCAAAGGTGACTCTGGGGTTGCGGTGCTCATCTCACTTTCAGGCTGAGGGAGCCAGTGTTTCTCCACAGACGGCTTTCCGGGTCATGTGGCCAGCAGGACTAAACCGCTTCTGGCACAATGGAACACCGTGACGGAAACCAGAGCACACAGAAATGCTGTTTACCTTCCTGCCACAGCAGTACCTATTTATCTACTCGCACTATGGAGTTCCTTATTTCGCCAATGTGATTTCCCACTATGAAGTTTACAATGCATTTTCCTGAAATGCTTTTTTGATGTCTCTAGATCCAGCCAAGATCAGATAAAATGGGTCATGGAGATATCATGCTGCCATGTCTGGTTTTCTCAGAGGAAGGGACAATTTCTTAAAGTGCCATTATATAAGTCTAGAAGTTCCTCTTAAAAGGAGCTTAATTCCTGAAACCAGTGGGTGGCACATGTTTTAACTTCCCCCATTCTTCCAAACAAACAGGAGGAGGGGGGGAGGAAAGAAATAGATGCTTAGTTCCTCAATTTGTTGCTCCTATTATAAATGCAATGAGAAGAGAAATTTGAAGACGAAAGCAAGATGGGTATTGTTGGTGTCCATGAGCAAGTGGAAGACGGAGACCACGGATATCTGGCCAGGATGGGGAAAGCCATGGCTCCAAGAAAAACAGGTAAGTATTTGTGGCATGCAGTGGCCTCAAGGTTTGGATCCAGATCCAACAAGTCAGGAAGCCCTTTGTGGTAAACCTATTCCAGTACTGGATCCAGATCTGAAGTCACTATTAGGGGACTCAAAATTGCATCTAAGGGGTAAGCAACCTTCCAAATTCCAGATTAACAGGTCCTTTGTCTTTGTGCTAGGAGTCTTTCCAGTTGACTTGGGGTAGAGGAAAAATAGAAAGATTTGCTTTCCTTCCTGTGGCTTTGGAGTGGGCACCACAATAAGCACCCAAAGTGGAACTGCACAAAGCAGCTTCAGATCTGATAATCAGGCCTACTTCCAGTACCTGGTGTCAGGAAGAGGAGATGTTTGGACAGGAAGTTGGCCCTGGCAGGCGTATGGAGATGCCCGCAATATACCGTTTGAAGGAAGGTTAGCAGGCTGGCAATGTTGGTCAAACTTTCTTTGACCAACTCAGTTCCTACCAGCAATTCACTGGCAGTGTTGAAGCTGGAATTAATTAATTGACTTCTTCTCTTCCCTGACTTGCATGTTGAGGCCCCATGACCACCCCGTTCCCTGGGGATTAAATAAGTATGGGATCCAATAAGGCCACAACTTTATTGGTTACAGATGTGTAGGTTTTGGCCATAGGCATTGGGATAAGCCACACAAATATCACTCCAGCCCGTCTGCTTGGAAGGGCCTCTAAGGTTGAAGCCAACCGACAGGGAATAATGCCCTATGACCTCCATCAAATCGGGGCACCCCAAAAGTGGTCCCTGATGGAGGAATGCAGTGGCCCTAGCCCCCCTCTAGGTGTTGGACAGAAGTCACTACTCCTGGATCCTTTTAACAGGATACCCTTACCTGGAGGGGCAGTCAGAGGCTACAACCTCCCCTCCATCCAAGA
This sequence comes from Podarcis filfolensis, assembly GCF_964270895.1. Lineage (NCBI taxonomy): Eukaryota > Metazoa > Chordata > Lepidosauria > Squamata > Lacertidae > Podarcis > Podarcis filfolensis. Next base: position 124,328,010 of record NC_139605.1, read on the forward strand.
TCTAAGCTTACCCAATGCCAATCCACTTTAGAAAGTTGTGGTGATTGCTACAAGGTAGGCAAAAACCCAATGGCTGATGCCAATTTGCCAAATGGAAAAATTCCTTCCTGGCCCCAAATATGACAGCCGACATAGTCCATAACCAGGTTGTACCATCAGCAACATCCTGAAGTGAGGGAGGGTAGGAGAACCTGCAAAGAAAGAAGAGGCGTAACCATTGGGCAGTTGATCCCGTGCCCCAGGGAACACACACTGTTGCCAAGGGTCGATTTGGTGGCAGGCAGACAATTCGGCCTGCCATTTGCCGGTTCACAAGAGCAGTTTGGGGCCTGCTCACAAAGAAGGGCGAATGGACCTAGAGGGTCTGGTTGCATCTGCTCTAGTGTTTAATTTATCTTTGTAAGATATTTATATACTACGTAATCATCAAAGTACTGCACGTAAAAATTGTAAAAAATGATTTGAGTGTCTGAGAGAAGCAGGATCAGAAATTCTAATCAAGGGCCTTCCTGTTTCCGGTGCACCAGAATTGGCGTCCCTCCCAACACTGCGGGAGAGAGACAGATGGAGGTAATCAGATAATGATGGGGGAATTTCATTATCTGCATTCCTCTTCGGTTGGAAGAGGAACCAGGCTCTCACCTGCAGTTTGCCTGGCAGTCTGGCACTCGCTTCCCCATGGAATGCGAGGGCAGGCAACGGCACTGGGTGCACGGGGCACTCCGGCTGCCATGACCCCCCCACCCCGTTCCTGAAGCAAAGGTTATCCTGTTAATTGGATTTTAATTGGACTAAACTACAGGTGTGTGCTAGAGATCATGAGATAAGAAACTGCAAAAACAACCCAGCTACAAGGAACTAAAAGGTTTGGAATGAGAGTGGATTTAATTTGGTGAAATAGAGGATGGGATGAGGGGAGCCCACAGTTTGCTTATTTAAAGTTTTTCTCTACATTTATGATACAGCAACCTTCCCCTGAATGCAAGCTTTATTAAAAATATCTGCACTAGTGAGAATGGAAGAAATTGCAATATACAGTGGTACCTCTGGTTACGAACTTAATTCATTCCAGAGGTCTGTTCTTAAGCTGAAACCATTTTTATCCTGAGGCGCACTTTCACTAATGGGCTTCCTGCTGTGTGCGCCTCTGGCGCGCGATTTCCATTCGCATCCTGGGGCAAAGTTCACAGCCAGGAGCAGCTACTCCTGGGTTAGCGGAGCTCCTAACCTGAAGCGTTCGTAACCAGAAGCATTCATAACCAGCGGCACCACTGTAATATGGAATTTAACAAAATTGGAACTGTGTGTGAGAGAGGAGGGAACTAGGGCAGGGCGGGGGGAAGAAACATTATGCTTTGAAAATATAGAGTAAAATCCTCTCTTACCTCCATTATCCACAAAGGAATGTGTTCAAGATAAGGACAAATGGCCATAAGATTCTACCTTCTTCTTTTTCTCTCTTTTGAAAGGCAGGTCATTCCCCCAGTGGAAATGGAGCTCCTCTTTCCTGGTTTATGGGCTCCTGGCTCTCGCTTACCTGCTGATCATCATCTTGCTGGGGCTACTGATCTCCAGTGGTAATTAAAGGACTCCAAAGTCTGAAATGCTCCAGCTTTATGACCAAATGTGGGGTTCCCACCCCAATTCAGATTCTCACCTTTGAAAGCTGCTGGAAAACTGTTCAGAAAATCAAACTTGGGCTGGTGGGATGGCCAATGGCTGACTAGTGAGTCAAGACAGCCAGAATGGCCAAGGGGGATGAGGCAGCATCTACATTTCTGCCGGATATTGAGTCAGACCACTGGACCAACCAGCCCAGCACTGTCTCCTCCAGGGTCTCAGAGTTCTTTCCCTGGTCAGTGGGATTCCCCCAGGCACCATGTAAATAAATAAAAAATATCCGGAGGTGCATGCAGGATATGTGCTCTTACTAATGTTCTCTGTCATTACTCTAACAAAAATTATTCTCCCCTCACCTCAATTCTGCTATTCATCCTAGGATGGAAGCTGTCCAAGAGGAATAGCAATTAGGTGTTGGGACTAATTTAATTTGGGATTTCCAGAATCTACCTGTCTGGTTTGTGACAAGTGATGCTGGAATGGGAGAAGTCCCACCCTATCTCCTTTTCTCTCTTCTGAATTTCTAATATTCTGAGTTTACTTGTATTTCTTCTTAAAATTTCAGGGTCAAAGTTTTTTTCAGAAATGAATGACATGCATAAACAGCTTGAAATGAGCAAGGAGCGTAAGTGTCTTGCCAAAACCATCTGGGGCTTGCGGCTGCAATAGCCTGGGGGAGGTGGCTCTTGCCTGGCATTACGCCAGAGAGCCTGTTTCCACTGCAGGAGGGGCATAATTTATCACCCACAATCATTCCTCCAATGCCTGGCTTTAGAAGGCAGGTCTTCCCCATCAACGTGGCATCCTGCAGGGAAGCCTGAACTCTAAGCATCTCATGGACCAGGAACTCTGTGAGTCCCTTGAGCTGGAGGAGCTTAGAAACAGGTGTAACTCATGAGCTTGTGCCATTGATGTGCTGCAAACCCTCACAACCCCAGCGCCCCCAGGATTACAGGGATGAAATGGGCTTGGCTGCTGCTGCTGCTGCTGCTGCCTTGATGAGCATCGCTGCCCCCTAGAGGAGCAAATTCCACCTTAACTATCTACTCTGTGGAGAAGTATTTTCTTTTGTCTCTCCTGAATGTTCCAGCCTTCAGCTTCCCGGGATGCCCCCATCCAGTGCTATGCTGAGAGAGGGGGAAAAGGCTTTCTCTATCCCCTAAAAAGCCCCACATTGTAACTGTTCTTCACAATTTAGAAAGCATGCCTATATTAAAACAGAAAGGTGGTACGTCTCTCCTCCTGGTGGGGAAGGCTGTGGAAGGATGGCCGGAGTGTGCCCGCTCCACCTGCAGTCCTGGTGCTGCTCCCTTTCCTTGATGGGCACCTTCCAGCACCTCTGGCTCTCCTTTCTTAGTGCTCTTTCTCTGTACAGAAAGCCCTTCAGATGGAGGACTGTCCTCCGTACACCCAGAGGTCACCTTTTCTCTTTTGCCAGTGTTCCCATGCGGTTCCAGAAGCAGGGAATGGGAATACTTTGACAGTCGGTGTTATTACTTCTCCCTCCGGAAGGCTACTTGGCACACGGCTAAGTCACTTTGTGCAGAGCGCAATTCAAGCCTGGTGGTTATTGCCCACTCCACCTGCAGTCCATTGGGTGAAGCCATTGTCAGGGCTTTCATTCTGTGCCTTTTCTCTTTTGCCAGTGTTCCCATGTGGTTCCAGAAGCAGGGAATGGGAATACTTTGACGGTCGGTGTTATTACTTCTCTGTACAGAAATTTACTTGGCACATAGCTGAATCTCAATGTGGTCAACGTAATTCAAGTCTGGTGGTTATTCATGATGAGGCCAAGCAGGTAAAGGTGCTAGAATATTGGTCCTTGTATGTGTGTGGATATATTGCCTCTCAAATGAGTTCTTACTGACACCTCAAACTACATTTCCCAGGGTCTTTTGGTGGGAAACTACATTTAATGTAGTAGAAATAAGACGCAAACGTGAAATTGAAACAAGGCCCCAACCGCCCTGAGATGACAATGGTGAGGGATGCTGGGAAGCCTCTTACAATGACTTCAGGGCTCAGCTTCCCTTGTGGGCAGCTAGGGATGGGCAAACATGTCCATTTTGGTTTCTCTCAGTTCTTCATTATTGCCAGTCTTAAGTTCACTTCTCCACATTTCCATATCAGGTTTTAGAGATTTTTTAAAAAGACGTTCTCTTCCAGTGCAAATTTCCCCTAACATGCACATCTTTGGCCTGCAATCTCCTCTAACATAACACATTTTTTATGTTATCTTCACTGATATGCATTTATATGCAAAGTCACCCTAGTGACACACATTACTCGGCTGGAAGACTGCATTGCAAAAGTCAGAGAAATTCAAATCTTGAAGGATGGGGTGGATCATTCTAAACACAGGAAAGATATGCTATAAATAAGTCTGAGTATACAGAGTATAGCTGAGTATATTGTTTTGGAAGGTGCAAATTAGGTAAGATCACCTTTAAATGCAAGCTGAGCAGGCAAGGAGAAAAGCACAAAATACATCCTGCATGTGATGTTTCAGCTGCTGGTGATTGTCACAAATTTCAGTTTTACCCAGAGAGAAAGCCCAGTCAGACATTGAGGACATTACAAAAATGAAATGTAGCACCAAAAAAGAGATGGTGTAAAATTTGCATATGCTCATTTATAGATGTGTGTGTGTGTGTGTGTGTGTGTTACCGTATTTTTCGCTCTATAAGACGCACCAGACCACAAGACGCACCTAGTTTTTGGAGGAGAAAAAAAAAATTCTGAATCTCAGAAGCCAGAACAGCAAGAGGGATCGCTGCGCAGTGAAAGCAGCAATCCCTCTTGCTGTTCTGGCTTCTGGGATAGCTGCACAGCCTGCATTCGCTCCATAAGACGCACACACATTTCCCCTTACTTTTTAGGTGGGAAAAAGTGAGTCTTATAGAGCAAAAAATATGGTATATCTGCTCTCCCTTCTGCATCTTTAACCTAGACTTCAACTAGCCAGCTCTTAAAATAGAGAACTCTTTCAAACAGAGAACTGTTATCTGTAAAGTAGGCCATGTGGACACTCTGTAGATATTTAGTGGCAAGTGTGGCTCTGGAAATCCAGGTTTGCTGATCAAGATGCTTCCTGAGTAGAGAAAGGCAAGACCAGAGCAGGGACTCACGCAGAGACACAGGGAGCATCTTCCGCGCTGGCTTGCCCCATGACTGAGGGAGCCAGGGCTGCGCAATGTGCACACACCCCACGATGTGCTGACGTGTTGTGTCATTACGTGTTGCAAGGGACATGAGCATGTGAGTGAAATGAGCACATGGCGCAGTGTGCACACATAACGGCCACAGAATTTTGAGGGGACCTTCAGCCACCCACCCAACCCCTCAACCCTCCAATCGCACCCCTGCAGGCAATGCTGCTTGAATAAGGCCACTTCTATGAGTTGTGTGTGTTTGTATCCTTAAAACTAAAAGTCAGTGCCTGCCCTATCCTGTGGGGGGTTTCCTTGCAGAATTTCCTCGAGTCTCAAACCAGGAATGAACGCTATTGGATTGGACTCAATGACATCGATGAAGAAGGGGAATGGAGGTGGATTGATGGCACCAATTACTTAAGCAGCTACAAGTAAGACACAGGACTATGAATGCCGCAACCTCCCCCAGCAAGCCAAACTTTGGCCATCCTGGGAAGGCAACAGAGACAGGAGCTTTGCTGAGCCCCGGTCTACAATGTTTTCTTTATCCCAGGAGTAGCTGACCAGGTCTTGGCCTGGTGAGCCCCCTTGCCCCCTTCTTCTGCCCCACTGTCTCTCACATACCCCCTCAGATGCTGCTGCCCCCCAAAGGAAGTGCTTCCCCCAGTGATTTCAATAGAAACTGCTTTCTCTGCAGAGGCGGCAGTGCCCCAAAGACTGGAGCATTTCCCCCTTCAAAGGGGCTTCTTCTAACCAACCGCCAGCTGATTTTTAGTTAAAGGGAGCCTCCCTGGCACAGGGGGTACATATTCACAGGAGGTTGCGCTACACCAACCTTCTGTGAACTTTGATGGGTGTCAATAACCTGCTACCATTATGGCATAGGTCCCACCCACCTGTCAAAGTTGGCCTGCCGTGGGCCAGTGAGAAAAAGATCTGGCCTACTGGGCTAAAATGTTCCCCAGCTTATGCTAAGATGTGATATGAAGTCATACAGTGCAATTGGTTTGCTGAAAGTAAGCAGATCTAGGTCTTGTGACAGACCTTCCTTGGGTGGGATGTGCCTTGAGCTCCCTGGAAGAAAGCTGGGTAGACAAGCCTACCCAGATAGCTAAAATGTTGATGTGCATTTTAATCTGTTTTGACTTTATTGCTGCTTTTATTTCTTTTTTGAATGTTGCAAAAAAGTTGTTTTTAACTATTTTCACCAATAACTTTATTGTTTTATTCTCTTAGTAATCTGTTTTGAGGTTATTTACAACCCAGCAGTGTGTAAATTTTACAAAACAAATGAGCCAGTCACTGTGTCCCAGGGGTGCAGCTGGCTGCTCCAGCACGCAGAGCAGTGGGGGCGGGGCAATCCGCTCAAAGGGGCGCAGCGTCACTCCCAGGAGAGGCAGGTGGCTTGGGCAGGCTGCAGGCCAGGCCCCAGGTGGACCTCACCCCCTTCCTATGCCCCTGCTGTGTCAAAGCCACCAAAGTGCAGAATGGAAAATCTAGAGAGAATAGCTTGGATATACTTGCATTTGGGGAGCGAGTCGAGGATGGTGTGGCTGGAGAAGAACCATTTCTGCATTTTTCAATGTATCTTAAATCCCTTCCTCATTCAGGAATTGGAGACAGGGTCAGCCCAGTGACTATCAGAACAAGGAAGACTGTGCAGAGATCCATTTTTCTGGGGAATGGAATGATGAGAGCTGTTCCACTGCAAACTTCTACATATGTGAGAAACCTTTGCCTTCCTGAAGAACCATCATGAGAAAACACACCAAGTAGCAAGAACGGGATTGCAAAGGCCTCTTCTTTCTGCAGAGACTGCCTACTTCAAACCACTTGCTTTAGAGTGACAAGCACTGGCTCTACACTGACCAGTTTAATATTATTAGAACATTATTAGATATCTTGTTCTAAAACATCACAGGGCATACTTGCTAATTAAAGCATTTTTACCCTGGTCCCTCCCCCCCCCCCCCACGTGAAAACGCTGCCTTCCTGTTGCTGGTTGCTCTGCGGTGCCCTCTGGTGTCCCATTTTAATAACGCATTATGAAATTTAAAAGTAGGACGTCATGTGTCCAAAAACGTTATCAAAACCCTTCTCTAACATTAAAAACCATGTGTGTAGATCTGCCTCGGGACTCTGCACAACGTGAATTAAGCTAAATTTAATTTTTTTAAAGGTTTGCAATCAAAATCGTAAGGCTGAAGTCAATGTAAATTCCTATTTTCAGGGTTTCTCTATATGTCACAGGACCTGTCTTTTGTAAAACTTCCCACCAGGGGAGGGAATGAAAGAAAAAGGAAGGAAAGAAAAATAAGGGGAGAGGAAATTTACATGACCATACATTTAAAGTAACCCCCCCCCCCCAAATAATAATTCTGGGGGTTGGTGTTTGTGTAGGGTGCTGGGAATTGCAGTTCCCATGATTTCTTTGGCAGGGGAGAACTTTAAATGCATAGTGAGTATGCAGCCTGCATGTGACCAAGGTGGGAGGATGGGGATGGGTGAGTGTGAAGGTGCATTATGGAAGTGTAGATTGGGGGCGGGGTATATGGATGTGTGTGAACAGGATGTCCATGGGGCATTGTTGTGTGCAGATGGGGTGTGAGGGTGTGGATGACATCTGACCCCCTGGAAGGGAGTGAGTTGGACAAGCAGCAGCTCAGTGCAATTTTTAATCTATTCCTATTCAATGATGTTGAGTCTTGATTGGGGCAAAGAGAGATCTGAAATACTCTTGAGAATATTTCCGTGCCTGCCCAGATTTTCTGACTCACCATGAGTTGGTTTGGCTAAAAGCTTTCAGTGCAGTGTGAGTGACAGTCTAGACCAGTCTAGACCTTTTCAGCCGTGGGCCGGTCCATCGTCCCTCAGACCATGTGGTGGGCCGGACTATATTTTGGGGGGGAAATGAATGAATTCCCATGCCCCACAAATAATCCAGAGATGCGTTTTAAATAAAAGGACACATTCTACTCATGTAAAAACACCAGGCAGGCCCCACAAATAACTCAGAGGTGCATTTTAAATAAAAGGACACATTCTACTCATGTAAAAACACCAGGCAGGCCCCACAAATAACTCAGAGGTGCATTTTAAATAAAAGGACACATTCTACTCATGTAAAAACACCAGGCAGGCCCCACAAATAACTCAGAGGTGCATTTTAAATAAAAGGACACATTCTACTCATGTCAAAACACGCTGATTCCCAGACCTTCCGTGCGCTGGTTTGAGAAGGCGATTGGGCTGCATCCGGTCCCTGGGACTTAGGTTGCCTACCCCGGTCTAGACCCATAACCCTGCAGCAAAAAGATTAAGTCACTACATGCAAATCTCAGCTTCAAATCAGCCTCAAACCTTTAAAAGTGTTGTGCAAATTAGCACCAAACTAATTGCAGCTGGTTCACATGGCCATTGCAGATAGGGGTACAGCTGAAACAATTTGTGCGGAGAGCATTCTCAAGCAAATTCCTGCATATATACATAAACTGGAGTTGCAACCTGGATATGTGCTCTGCAATGGGCTACTCACATGCAGAATACACACAGTGTGTGTATTGTAATGCTAGAAGCCTCTGAGCCATTATGAGCAAGTCTGGGAGCCGGCAGCAGACTCAAGGTGGACCCTCTGGGTGCTATGGAGTGATCAGGTTGAAACTGCACATAGTTGCAGATCCCTCCAGAACAGCACATACATGGTGGGGAGGAGAAATTGTTCCATCTGGTAAGCAGAAAGTCTTCTGCTGATGGAAAGATCAACTTAGCAAAACACTGAATTCTACTCGCTTTCTTGAGACTCGCATTGGATGTAAACCCATGGTGTTACCATCAGCCAATTTTTTCTCTTGCATCCCCTTGCTTGGTTTACTAACTAGCTGGATGAAGAATTCTGGAGAACTAAAGAAAACCATGTGCTGTTTTATACTGCTGAACTATAGTCTGAGTAGGTATACGAAGGGTGCAAGGAAGCAGCAATTCCTGTCCTATCCTGGGTTTATGGCGATTATCACTGTTTCCATTCAGCTACAGTTTGGCTTCTACCAAGACCTATGCTATCCATCTTGCTATCTGCTATGGCTGAAACTTACATTGTGACATTATGTAATTAATTCCAGTGCAAGAGAATTGTCTAAAAGTTCTTTTTAAAAGGAATGTCACCTCTGAAGTCAGTGGTAGAAAAACGACTAGATTTCTCCTAGCTTTTCTAGAAAACAACCACAGCAAGAGACTAGAGATTTATTGCACATTTCATCTCCTGATAAAGTTTTCAATTTTCTGGGCATATTACAAGCCCATGCTATTTTCCCTAATATAATGTGTTTTTATATGCTTCTTTAAGTTCTTTTCATGAGTCTCTTCATTTTTATGCACACTTACACATTTGTAAACATAGTTTGGAGAACTGAATCACAAAATACAGATAAATGCAAATTTTGAAAGATAGCAGTGTTTGGGTTCTTATATCACTTTGGAAAGTGTGGATTTGACAGATTTGTCTTGAAATGCCTGCCAAGTCACATTTCTCCTCCATCTCCTCCACATGACACACCACTGTGGAGAGGGAACTCTGCATCTTTGGGTATGCCAATATTTCATGTATGTTACACAAAGAATTACTGTTATTAGGCAGCTGCCAAATACAGTAAATAAATGAGTCCTGGAGGGTAATGGGCACTGCCAAGGCATGACTCCACTGAGCCTCATACAAACTTGTAACATGGACTCCTCTTTCCCTCTGTATTCTTCTCCTTTTCCTCTTTTGAAAGATTGATTCCATTGCACCCAGTGGAAATGGAGATCTGCTTTCCTGGGCATTCATGCTCTGAATGATCATTTAAACACTTGAATGCAGGAAAGCTATCCATGCTCGACAGAATGTTTTGCTCCACTAGGGGACAGCAGAAGCACAGCCAATGGCCAGAGACTGGTTCTAACTGAACTAGCGTCACGAGACAACGAGGTGCATCAAACCCAGGAATGCACTTATAGGGCTGCCACATTTCAAAAAGTTTTAAGGGAAACCCGGAAGTTGTTGAGCCAAAAATGCCCCCCAAAATGTGATTTTTCAATTGACTTGCCTAAGATCCAGGACAAAGCGCGCCACCTTTCGGAAATTCCCCCCAGGACGTCAATTCCTCTGAAATCTCGTTAATGTCCAGGAAGATCTGGACGTACGGCAGCCCTAACTTCACATATCTGGTTTGGTTATCTGAATAGCAACTGCAGAGGGGGCTGCTTTGGATTGGGACCATGACACAGGGGGAGAGAGGTGAATGCTTTCCCTTTGTACTTTGGCTCTGACATAGATCACCCCACTGCAAAGGAGGGGGGCATTCTTGAACATCTCTGTGGCCCTCTTGTCCCTTCTGAACCAGCAACACTGCACATTTCTCCATTACCACATTGGTATTGAAAGAAGACTCACAACTGAGCAAGTTGCAAGATGAGCTACACCTCAGTTGCCTCAGTTGGTGCCTGCAGGGGGCAGAAGAACTTCGAGGCAGGACCATAACTGGCAGCAGATTGTGCTCCAAGACCAATCTTGATGCCTAACAGCAATGCCTCTCAAACTGGACAAAGCAGACAGGAGATTGTCAGGCTTTATTCCCACAATAAACCAGATTTAAAGAGGTGCAGGCGGTTTCCCTGCACAGAGTGTCGCATGGAGAAGATCCATAACTGAGAAGATCCACTTGGGGGGCACCAAATTTTGGCCTCACACAGGGCACCATATTACAAAAGATTACCAACGTCTACCCCTGATGAAAGGGACGCGTGTGGCGCTGTGGGTTAAACCACAGAGCCTAGGACTGGCCAATCAGAAGGTTGGCGGTTTGAATCCCCGCAATGGGGTGAGCTCCCGTTGCTCGGTCCCAGCTCCTGCCAACCTAGCAGTTCAAAAGCAAGTCAAAGTGCAAGTAGATAAATAGGTACCGCTCCGGCGGGAAAGTAAACAGCGTTTCCGTGCGCTGCTCTGGTTCGCCAGAAGCGGCTTAGTCATGCTGGCCACATGACCCAGAAGCTGTACGCCGGCTCCCTCGGCCAATAAAGCGAGATGAGCGCCGCAACCCCAGAGTCGGTCACGACTGGACCTAATGGTCAGGGGTCCCTTTACCTTTACCTTTACCCCTGATGAGCCAGATCTATATTGGGTAAGAAATGTGCAAAACAAAAAGTACACTCACTACTGATGTTTAACCCAACAGAACCAGAGTAATCTATGAGAACGTGAGCATGAAATAGTGGCATGATACATGCAAAAGCCCGTTGGCTGCAGATCAGAGTGGTGCTCTGTTCATTTAGATGAGGGACTGGGAATGTGTGGCTATCCAACTCCCATCAGCCCGAGGAAGCAAAACCAACAGTCAAGGATGGGAGTTCAACAACATCTGAAGAGCCATAGGTCTTCGTCCCTAATCAAAAATCTGAAAGGTAACTTTAAAAAAAAATAACACCTTAATTTAAGTACTGCGTGAATGTACTCCAGACATTGGAGGGAGGTTTCTTGGTGCGAGGACTGAAAGTGTGCATAGAATTGTGCATTGCTGCCTAATTGTAAGATATAAGTTATAACCATCTTTTGTTGAGTAAGACTTCTGCATGCTAGGATTGTGCCCCAATAGGAAATGTGCCATTTTGCCACAAATTACCCTTTTAATATTAATTTTATAATAACACATAATACCAGGTGCTTGTTTATATCTCTTCTTACAATTTTAGGGTTGAAGCTTTCTTTGGAAGTGAGCAAGTTGCAGAAACAGCTTCAAATGAGCAAAGAAAGTAAATGTCTCTCCAAGATCCACTGGGAGCTTTTGGATCTAATTGTCTGGGGGACAGGAACAGAACTAAATTGGGGAGATCTCTTGAGTTTCCACTGCCAGAGGAGGGTGAGGAAAAGACTTAGCTCAGGGGCAGAATGCAGGCATTCTTTTTTAAAAAATATTTTTTATTACATCTCCAAAATATTCCAAAACATTTATCATCATATACACACAAAAAAAATCCCCAACAAAAATTTCTTCCCACCCCTCCTTTCCTGATATTTGTTTTTTTAACTTCTTTTTATTAGCTGTCTTACAATATATATGATTTTATTATCTAAACTTCACTACCATTAAATCTTTCAATAATCCACTGCTTATATTTCAAAGTAGTTAGTGTACGCTTGTGGACCCAATGTCCGAAGAAGTATCTGGCACGTTTTAAAAATAATTACGTCGATACTTGAGAGAATGCCTTCTTTTGAAAGGCAAAAGCTCCTCAATGAGGAAATCAAGGTCAGCCTTCCTGGTGATTCTGTCTTATCTGCCAATTCATAGTATTTGGGCTTGTGCTGCACAAATCAATTCCTTTGAGAAGATTTCAGGGAGGATGTTTTTCTCTAAACAGATATTTGAATTTGCCTATGGAATGGTGAAAATCCAGAGGCTCTCCACCTCTGTGATTCCCAAACATCTTCCCCCACAGACCCCTTGAAAATTGCTGTGGGTCTTGGTGGACCACTTAAGGGTTTTTTTCTGCCTATTGCGGCAATTGTAAAGCACTCTGCTAGAAGCTATATGATTTTACTTGCTTATTTATTGCTCCTTTAATTTCTTATACTGTACTTAATTGTTTTACAATTTGAATAGAATTTGGGTTGTGTTTTTTGCTGGCCTGCCATGGGTCATCTATATGAAGCTCAGACCAGTGTTTGGGAACCCCTGGAAGAGACGGCCAACGGCTCGCTGCTGATGCCAACAACATCCAGCTGTTTCACTTACATTCAGGGAGGTGGATACATTTCACAGTAGGTATGTGGTCCATGAGCAAGTATTTTGCACAAAGATTGTGCCATATACAATCTCATTCCCCCCACCCTGCCCACTTTACAACATTTTCTTGATTAATTAACCAGCCACTCACCCTGGTATCTTTTGTGTCTCAGGCAGAAGACTTAAAGGTACATTACCTGCACGTTTTGTCCACTAATGCAAAAAGCACCTTTGGGGGGGAGCACCAATGGGAATGGCTTAAAGTTCCATCCCCAAGTGGTTTCCATCTGAATCAGCTCCCCCCTCACACCCCCAGGCAACTGAAAGAAACAGAGCCACAATCTTCTGTGCATTCAGAAGCCACTAGCAAGCTTGTGCAGGCAACATTTTAATTTGATCAATGGAGTGGCATTACCAATAGCGCAGGGCTGAAGATTTGTTATTGCTTTTTATCATTCTCCATAAACTGGGAAAAGAAATGACAACAGAAAATTATCATAGGGGAGAGAAGATTTCAGTGAAATTTTCTATCCGTTGAGCACATGGTATTTGTTGCATTTATCTTATTTATTTATAATATTTATATATTTGTTGTTTAGTCGTTTAGTCGCGTCCAACTCTTCGTGACCCCATGGACCAGAGCACGCCAGACCCTCCCGTCTTCCACTGCCTCCCGCAGTTTGGTCAAACTCATGCTGGTAGCTTTGAGAACACTGTCCAACCATCTCGTCCTCTGTCGTCCCCTTCTTCTTGTGCCCTCCATCTTTCCCAACATCAGGGTCTTTTCCAGGGAGTCTTCTCTTCTCATGAGGTGGCCAAAGTATTGGAGCCTCAGCTTCAGGATCCGTCCTTCCAGTGAGCACTCAGGGCTGATTTCCTTAAGAATGGAGAGGTTGGATCTTCTTGCAATCCATGGGACTCTCAAGAGTCTCCTCCAGCACCATAATTCAAAAGCATCAATTCTTTGGCGATCAGAATATCTATATATACTGCTATTCATAAAAAAAGCAGAGTGGTTTTACAACTATTATACATAAAACCATATAAAAAGTTAAATTCAGAAATTAGCTACTTATGGAAAGAGGTATACTGGACTTGGTCTCCTAGGGTAAACTAGCACTAAACTTTGGCATCAGTTTGTGTGATGGGGGATCCGGAATTCCAGGGTCACACATTAAGGAAGCTGTCATCCCATTCCCCTTCCATTCACTGCAGTGTTTCTCTCTTGCAAATCACCCATAATGCCACTTTGCAGCTGTTCAGCCAAGAGGGAGGATCCAGGAGTCTGTGCATGCCACCCACCACTTAGGTCTGGCCTCTGCTACAAGAACATTCAATATATTTGATATGCATCTGTCATGGAAGCTTTAGTTGAGATCCGGCCTTGCAGGGCGTTGGGCTAGTGACCCTCAAGGTCCCTTCCAGCGCTCCAGTTCGCTAGTTCTGTGAATAGATGGACACAGTCTTCTTCTGGTTTGGGAGCTACCTTTGCCTCAGTCTTGTGAGAAGAGGCCACATCTGAATCTATAATCTCCTATTGCCCATTTTAGGCAGTTTCCTACACCTTTGTGCTTTGTGTAGCTGAAAACATACTACTTTAAACTTCATGAAATATTAGCACATTAGCACATATACATAGTACAGCAATAAAGCAGCAGCAGCATGTTCTTTATAGGGTTGTAAAACTCCTCATTGTATGTTACTGGTATTTTCAGTAGCATAAAAAGTGGTTTTTTGACATTACAGATGGAAATGCAAACCTTTGCCTTGACCTTGCCTCCCAGCCTCTCTGCCCTCTCTCACACATGACTGGTCTCAGGTGCCCTGAGCAGTGAAGCATTGTGATGTCACCCTGTTTGCTACGTGGTCACCCATTATCTGAGACCATCCATGTGTCATGCTTCACTCCTGGTCATGCTAGGGTGGCCCTGTGTGTCCCACTTTACAGAGGACAGCCCTCTACCTTGAAAGGCTGTCAGACAACTGTTGGAAAGAGCTGTCTGCTCAAAGTCAGCTGGAAGGAAAAATAATCCTAGGAAGGGAGAGCAAGAATTTGCCCACCAAAGTTAGCAGCAACTGGACTGTAGACGGAACAGACCCACTAATCACTGGGTGGTGAGATACTTTGTATTTATATTTAAATGACAGTATTTCTTTTAAAAATTGCATTCCCTTTTACACCTGCTTACATTGAATGGCAGCTCTTTGAAATCCTGTTTTTGGTTTTCAACTACCTTGAACTACAGTGGTACCTCGGGTTAAGTACTTAATTCGTTCCGGAGGTCCGTTCTTAACCTGAAACTGTTCTTAACCTGAAGCATCACTTTAGCTAATGGGGCCTCCCGCTGCCACGATTTCTGTTCTCATCCTGAAGCAAAGATCTTAACCCAAGGTACTATTTCCGGGTTAGCAGAGTCTGTAACCTGAAGCGTATGTAACCAGAGGTACCACTGTATTTGGGATCATCAGCAAACTTGGCTCCTTCATTGCTCACCCTTAACTCCAGGGGTTATGTCAGATCAATTGTGAGCTCAGGGGTATGCAAAGAGGCAGGCTGTGTGCACACTATACTTTTAAAGCACATTTGAAGCACATTATTTTACTCATATGGGCACTCTTAGTTTACCCCTCAAAGAGTTACAGTTCCCATCAAGGCTTAACAAACTACAGTTGCCAGAATTCTTTAAGGGAAAGAATGTGCTTCAAATGTGCTTTACAATTATGGTGTGAAACATGCTTAACCCAATGTCATGTAGGAATAAATGTTTGGGGTTTTTTAAGTCTTATTTATTATTTAAAAAACCAGTCTTCATCATAGCTATCTCCTTCGAGTCTAGAAAACTGCTGTTTTTCAGCTTGTGTTATTAGTCCTGAATAAAATATTTTTCTCTGGTTATCTGCTGGCATCCTTTCAAGCAAGCACAGAGTTCCAGGTTCATTTCTCTCTTTTCTCCACCAACGTTCTCTCAAAGTAGCCCTGCCATTCATTCTACCCCCTCAATCAAGCACACACGTCAAATGCAGCCCTTTACAAAGGGGCTAATTGAACAGCTTCTATGTTTTTAGTTTTGTATTATGCATGTAATTACTATATTGGTATCAGGCTGCCTGATAATGTTCTCTGAGTAAGACACAAACAGTAAATAGTAAAATTCAACTTCATAAAATAACTTTTAACCTAAACTTTTCCAGCAGAGAGAATAAAACCAGGTGACTTTTTAAAAGGACACAGCACATAAACAGGAAAACTATCATATCGGATTGTCTTACATTAATTGCATTATTTTACAAAAACACAAATACAGGTTTTATTATACAGTCTCAGACCCAGTATCTTAGCTCTTGTAGTTTCATATACAAGTTAGGCTTCAACCCTGGGCACACTCGCCGCAGAGGAAGTGCCAGAAAGCACCGTGGAGCTTGCTTCTCTTTGGGAGGCATATACAAGATTGCCACCCCCACCCCCCGCTTTCTAATGTACCCCCTTCTCTTAACGCCCTCCCAAATACAGTAATTACATAGCTAATGATTTCTAAAAGCAGGGCTTTTTTTCAGCTGGAGCTCACCAGAGCTCAGCTCCGGCACCTCTCAGATGGGGGCCATTGCCATTCTAACAGAACAAGGGAGAAGTTCGTGGTGAGCTCCAGTACTTCTTTTTCTAGAAAAATAGCACTGGTTACAAGTATAAGAGTCTCCCAAATACTACTTTATAGAGTCCTCAGTTTCATTCAAAACTGATGCAATGGACATGTCTATTTCTAAGCTAAAGACAAAAAATATGTATGATTTCTTTGTTTACACCTTCTGGATACCATGCAGAAAGGCCTAATGGCCTGCTAGGCTCATCTCCCGAGTAGCAATTGCTCATTATTTAGCTTTTCTAATGCTCAAATAGTAAAGTCACAACGTGTGCATGTCTGCTGAGATGTTAGTCCCACCGAGGTTGGACTAAACTCCCAGACAAGCATGTGTCAGATTGCAGCTTCAGTACCTTGTGGTGGTATTCCTCCCAAAAACTGCTTTTCTGATGTCGAGCTCCTGTCCTTGTTTTTAAATCTTACTCTTATGTTCCCCATTATTGCTTCGAGAGGTCTCCTTATTTCCCCTACATACCAGGGGTCACATGAAATAAACTCCACATGCTGAGTGGCAGGTAGAAAATGCCAGGCAGTGGAGGCCTAGGCGGGTTCACGCAGAACGAAGCTCTTGTATACTCAATGGAGCTTACTCATTTGCAGAAGTGTTTCGGATGGCAGCCTCAATTTTTATCCTGTGCTGGCTACAAGATTAGTAAATATGTCGCTTTGCAGGTTAATTGACAGTAGTACACACAATTCCAACATGAGAATTCGCCCTGGGGAGGAATTACTCCAGTCAATACTTCCACTTGCTTTTATTTTCTCTGGAAGAAGGAGCCTAATGGCCTAATGAAAACCCTTCAGGTTCTGAGTTTTCTTTTCTTTTTAAAAAAATTTAATTAAATTTTATTTAACATAATTATTACAAAATACAAGCAAAATACATACAAATACATACATACACATTTTTTTCAGATAAGCAGGTTTCTGATAGGCTGCCATGGATGTCTAATCAGAGGGCGAATGCTTACAAAATATGTCATTTTCACAGCACTGGTAACATTATCAAAAGGACAGCTATGTGTTGATCTCCTGAGAACTTCTCATCTGGTCTCTCAGTGCCAATAAATCCTTCTTCCTCTGATCGTCCTTTGCACGGCCCTCACTATAGTTCTTAGGTAGCCACTGAAAGTAAAGTTAACTTTGTCTCAGAATTAAAATCTGAGACGGTGGTACTATCACTATCCCATCCATGGGCGTAGCCAGGGGGCAGGGGGGCCGCTGCCCCCCGTCAATAAAAATCAATAAAAATACATAGCAAACTGAGGTTCTTCCCCCCCTCCAACAAAAATCCTGGCTACACCCACGATCCCATCCTAATATGTATCAACTGCCCATATGGTGAATTGTCTATAATCTTATCAGTGGGTTTTCTTTAAGCAGATGTTGTAAATCTCTCGTCTGCACTTTCCTGTATTATATTTAAACAAGTATTCCTGGGGATGAATGGGATTCACAAGCACATAGGTAGACATTTGAATAATTTTATAGCACTGCAGTTTGACTGATCAATCAGAAATCTTTTGAACAATTAGAAAGATGCCTCCAAACAGGCAGCAGCATTTTATGGTTATTTATTTGTAAAGGAAGTACATAAAAAGAAGAGAATCTGAATGAACAACTTGGGGTGGGGGGGACAGAACACTTTGCCATTTGGTTCTAAGTTAAGACCTGAGAAAATGCTTTAAAAGTAGCACACCACTGGTATTATTTGCCCAGTCAGTTTAAACAAAAGTATTTATAATACTTCAATAATTTGTTGGTGGGAGTGTAATTTACCCGGGTCCATACTGCAAATGTGGTGGCATGGCCCATATATTCTCTTTGGGGAATTTCCCCCCAAACTATCAAATCCTGATCCAAAATTAATCTCTTAGTCGTCTCCTGGGGGGGCTAGAGTAGAGTTAGTCAGGTGTGGAGGAAGGGTGCTTTGCAAAGGGGCTGGCAGGTAGGCAAAGCTGGCGAGCAGAGTGGACCAAAGCTGCAGCCCCTAGTATAAATAAATAAGTAATATTCCCAACTTTGACCTGGGGCTGCTTATAATATATTATACAGTCGTGAAAACCAAACAGTTGCAATTCCAAAAAGTGCAAAACCTTCCAACTGGAATAGAACAGAATTGATTCAGTAGAAAGGTGTCTTCCACAAAACAGAGTGACCTTGGGCCAGGCACTGCATCTCAGCCTAACCTACTTTGCAGGGTTGTTGTGGGGGTTAAAGGAGGAGGCAGAGAACCACGTGCGCCACCTGGAGCTCCTTGGAGAAAAGGCTGGGATACAAATGCAATTAATACAATAAAATAATGGAACAGTCTTTACTTGTTTGAAACGGTCCCCGCTGAGGAGGGCGGAAGCCTAGTCCTTAAACTGTGCCTGCTGATTCCAAACACACCGGGCAGCCGTAAAGGGAATATTTATCCCTGCTCTCCAAGGGACTTACTCCTAAGTAAGCGTCCACTGCTCTTCAGCCTGAAGCAGCAAGGGGCGGCTTTGAAGGACTGCCCTCCCTTCCTGATTCCTAGGAATGACAAGTAGCGCGGGGGGGGCAGGTTCAAGTGGGTGGAGGTCGCCCATACATCCCTCCTGGCGCGCCCCTGGATGTGTCTGGAGTATTCACTTTCAGTTCCACCCCCCTTGCAAGCTTTAGACAATAGCGGGGGGACCCCCACCCCATCATCTTCCCCCTCCCCCTCCCCCTCCTCCCCCTCCTCCCTCTCCTCCTCTCCTTCGCAGCCGAAGGCAGAGCGGACGAGCAGAGAGGGAAACCAGCGCCGGAACCGGGTAGGTCTCGCGTTTGGCCGAGATCGAGAGCTTCGCGTCCGGGTGGGGGCTCCGAAATACGGAAAGCTGGGGGGGGGGCAGAAAGAGACAGGATCTCCCGCGGTTTCGCCTCCAGGCTGTTCCTCGCTCCCCCCCCCCCCCGCCACTGGAGCAGTTCCTTACGAGAGAGCCTTGGAAATCCTTCCCTAAGAACGGGGCGAGGGTTCGAGTCGCGTCGCCGGCCTGCTCATTTAGAAGAGCGGTGGGGGGGGTTGATCTGGCTTCCACCCCTAAACTAAGTCCTCACCCACCCCAGAGTGTGCACAGGCTCTGGGTCTCTCCCCGCCACCTCCCAAGGGGGACCCCTTCAATGATCGACGGGAAGTTTTCTTAAGGCTGGGCAGGGAGCCCTTTAGATTGCACCTTTCGTTGAAAGGGGATCCGGCTGAACCGTGCGCGCCTCCTCTCCTAGCGCAGGATCTCGGGGTGATCCAAAGCGGCTGACTGGCAAGAGGCTCCAGGCAGAGGAGCGCGCGCCGGCAGAATTCGCTGTGGGACTCACCGCCACAAGGTCCGGCGACAGCCACGCACAAGCTCGGGTGGCTTTTAGAGGACTGATTCGCGGAGTATGAGGCGTCTCGTCGGCTGCTACTCAGCAGGGCTTATAGGCTGTCGCCAGGGTCAGAGGCCGCGCTCCCTGAGTTGCAGGCGGGGCAGCAGCAGGAAGGGGCTTTTGCGCTGGGCTCTTGCCCGCGGTGAGCTGCCCAGAGGCGCCTGGTTGGGCTCTGCGACGCTGCGCTAGACGGACCTTTGGGCCTCTTCTTCTGTGCGGCGGTTATGGAGTTTGGGGCGTCCTATTTGGCAGGGTGGGCGCGGGGAGGCAGGGGAGAGTTGCAGCACAATCCTAAGCACGCTTCCTCGGAAGGAAACCCTGCACAGTGGGACTTTTTCTCGAGGAAGCGCGCCAAGGAACGCAGCCTTCCCGACCTGTCCATTTAGCGAATTAGGTTCGCTTAGGCTTGGTTGGGATTTCACATTAAGTTTGCCTTCCATCCAGGTGAGCATCAATTTCCAAGCAAGGGGCACCATCTACCCCATAGCTTGACGCGTCCCAAGTCCCGTCGGTTTCAAGGGGTCGGGGAGGCGAGCGCTTCAGCCTCTTGTCTGGCAAAGCACGAGGACGTGGGAAAGGGCTTCCGTTCGGGGGGATCGTGCCCCTGGTTTGGGACGGAAAGGGGTCGGCTGGAGTGGACTCCGCCTGCTGAGCGTCTGCTAAGCGTCGAGGGTGATTTGTGTGAGAAGCTGCGGGGAAGGAGGACTGAGTACCATCCGCATGAGGTCGAGACTACTTGGGGAATGAAATCGAGAGGGAGAGAGAAAGATGGGACTTGCTTTTCACTGCTTAAAGAGTCCTAGCGAAGGGCACTCCTCCTCCTCACTTCCCAGACGCTTCTTGCCAGAGCAAAAACCGCGCTGTCTTGGGGTGGGGGGGTCTATATACATACGATATATCATATATGTGACAAAGATCGGTATGTGACCGTCAGAGGAGCAACTGTGCATTGGCAGAAGTCTCTTTCAGTGAGTTTCTGTTTGCAACCGGGACAAATATTATTCCAGGGGCACGAATCGCAGACTTCTATTTATATCGCTGGATGCATTGATTTGTCCTAAAGTCATTCTCGCAAATAACGCAAGCATTTCGATATATAGTATACCGTTTGTGTGTGTGTGTGTGTGTGTGTGTGTGTGTGTTGTTGCGTGACTTGCTTGCGTGACTTGCTTGCGTGTCGCTACTGTTCTGACGGACCGGCTACTAAGCTGCCCGTGTCTTTAGGTAAGGAAGGTGAGACTTGGCGCTACGACCCTTCAGTCATCATCCAAAGCGTTCTGCTGGCGCAAGGGTGTGAGAGAGAAATCCGATATATTATAAACGATGAAAAATACCGTATAGCAGCGGGCGCACGTGTGTTTGCATACCTGTGCCCTATTTTCTATGGCAGGGCGCTTCTCCACGTTCCTTCGCTTCCTGGGCTGGTCGGTCCCTGGATGCGCATCGGGACAAACAGGGAAGTTGCAGCGCGCCAGGCTCCTTGTCGGACGGGCTCCTGCGATGTCGGTTATAGTTCTTTTAACTTAGATTTGAGGCGCATGTTGAGGACCAGTCTGCATCCTCGTGTACTTAGTTCAGTTTATATCGCGCAGACAAACCCTGAACTCCTCGAGGTTGAGGACGCTGCGTGCGCTTCGACTTACGACTTCCTCGCTGCGTCGCCAAATAGGACCCTAGTAAAGTTATGTACCATGCAAAATACATACTGCTATGCCTTTATGAGGCACCTTCTAGAGTGCTGGTAAAAACAAAATCAGGGCACGATCCAGCCAAATTTATGCCTGCTCCTAAGCATACTTGCCTCGGAGTAAGTCCCAGAGAACTCGGCGGTGCTTTTTTCGGCTTATGCACAGTCAGCTGCAAGACCCGCAGGCATTTTAAAAATCTTAAAAATCTCCTTGAAATAACTGAGAATGGCCTGGCTATTATGATTTCATATTTGAAGAAGCATAGGCGGGTTCACATATATCACCTATTGTTCACGCAGCGTCCGCGTCAACGGGCTTTCATAGCGTCCCAACATGCAAAAAGAAGGGTTCTCCTGCAGCGAGAAGCCTACGCTCGGCGCGCGTAAAAATTGGGTAGCTTCAATATGTGGATAAAAGTTTGCCACGATTTCCTAGTATTCTATAGGGAATGTTATGTCTCAAGCCCCATCGATATTGTCTCTGGAAGATACAGTGATCGAAAAGGAATTTATTTTCAAGAGACATCTCAATTCTAAACACATTGTTTTACTTGTAAGTAAACTCTAGTCAAGTGTGATTTTTTAAAAGCCACCCACGCTTTCCGGCTCCCGCCCCTCCCTTGATAAAACTTGTAGGCAGATTCCAGAACAATACATTGGGGAGAACAATTCTGAAGACCTGCGCGGAGATCTGATACGTACTTACCTGCGAGTAAACCCCGAACCCAATGGGATTTACATCTGGTAAAACATGCAAATGCTTATCCTGTTAACCGTTTTGTTGTGTGATCTGAGTTCTGGAAGTCTTAAAGTCATCAGGCGGCTATTGAGATAAATGGAATTTACTTGCAACTAAATGTAAATGATCGGCTCGTTAGACTTATTAAAACTTAATAACCTCGGTGTTAGACGCAATTGAAATCCATCAGCCTTGTGCGAAATATATTTAGCATCCGGATGTATAGCAGCTTAAAGCAGTGCCGCCATTGATGCACAGCTGTCAACTTTTCCCTTTTTTTAAGGGAAATTCCCTTATTCCGAATAGGATTCCTCGGGAAAAAAAGGGAAAAGTTGACAGCTATGCATTGATGCCTTTTGACTCCGCTGGGTTTAAAAATATACAATGGTTTTAGAGTGCATTGGTCAATTAATTTTGGCAAGCCGCTAGGAAAGTCGACAGGTTAAGGTTTTGAATGTGATCTTTGAATGAAAAGCGGTATATAAATTTAATAAACTGTTATTATTGTTTTTCTTATTATTAATTTATTTGCTTGTTCTTGTATTTTGCATGAAGTTTTAATTTATTGTAATTATCTTTTGCTTGCTGTTGTGTTCTATATAAATGTTTGTAAAGTGAAATTTAGTTATTTGTATCTTACAAGAAACTCAAGGTTCTCCTCCTCCGTTTTATCCTCACGCGATCACATCAATCCTGTGAGATAGTTTAGGCGGAGAGATTGAGACTGTCCCAAAGTCACCCGGTGAGCTCCACGGCCCAATGGAGATTTGAACCCAGATCACACACCCCGCACCCGCTTCAATGCACCACGCTAACCACTGCACTAAGCTATTTTATTCTTGCTTCCTCCACCTCTGGAGCCTTTGCTGAAAGGCGATTTTATAAATGTGAAAAATATGTATATATACAAAGGGGGGGTCAGTATTTTCCTTTAGGTTCATTGTGGGCACGGACAGTTTGAAAACAACAACGTGCTTTATGTAGCGTAGACAGACCCACAAATGTATTAGTCTTTTAAGGTGCCACTTTAAGCATTATATTTTTCACAGCATGTCTTAAGTTAAGGTTGTCGAATCCGAACTGTTACTTTAAAAAAATAAACGAGAACCGTCAGCCCTTTCGAGGAAAT
The DNA here is from genome assembly GCF_964270895.1 of Podarcis filfolensis. Taxonomy (NCBI): domain Eukaryota; kingdom Metazoa; phylum Chordata; class Lepidosauria; order Squamata; family Lacertidae; genus Podarcis; species Podarcis filfolensis. The sequence goes on from NC_139605.1 coordinate 124,351,104, forward strand.
ACATAAAAATGTTGAAATGCCGCATCTCAAAATAATAACCTACAAAGTGTAACCCGCGTCGAAGCACAGGAGTAACTTTTAAAACCCAAAACAAACATCGGATTCAAAAAGTTGGTGCTTTAACACAACGTATAAAGCGGGCTGGACAACTAATACAAAATGAAAAGGAACCTAGCGGCAATTTCCCCCTATTCATGACAGAAAATGCCCATCTAATTGAAATGTACGACGCAACCTGTCTAGTGTCAACGTCTACTCAGAAGTAAGACCCACTGAGTTCAGGAGAAGTTACTTTTAAAGTAAGCGTGTATATATAAATATGACCTCAGCCTCAGAAAAACTGGAGAGGAGACGAGAGAGGAAACAGAGGAAAGCTTCTCGTTTTCCTAAAGACTCACAAACGCAACAATTAATGTTCAAGATCTCGCATCGCTTCCCTTTGGCCGAAGCGCCTGTTAGCGCAAAAGCCTTGGAACAGAATCCATTCTCTTCTCCAGCCGTCCTTTTGGGGGGCGAATAGAGCACAGAGTTGTTCCAATTATTGTTGGTTGGGTTTGCTGGGGAGGGTGGAATTTCCCAAGCCCCTTTCCAAATAATATACACTTTAAAAACAGGCGGACCAAAGAGAGAGGGGGAGATTAAATTGCGCCCCAAAGTCGAGCATTGATGAGACCCGGGTAGCAGCGCCTCGGCCGCCGCCAGTCTCGGAATTCGACTCCTCGCCGCCTCGGAGGAGAGACGCTCGTGGAAACGCGGCTTCTCGCCCGGAGCGAGACATCTCTTCTGCTTGGTCCGGGCAGGCGCCGGGCCATCGCGGCGAGTCGGCGGAATGCCAGAGCCTTCCTTGGCCGTCCCACCCCCACCCCCGCCCGCCTCCCCTTCTGGCTTCCTCCCTCTCGAAATGAAAAAAAGGAGTCAGGATCCGGACAGGTGGGCGGGGGCAGGCGGGGGTCCCACAGGTCGAAGCGGCAGGCGAGCGGCCCTAGATCACAGTTTCTTTCATCACGACCAAGGTACCTGCCTCGGACACCCGCCCCCACCCGCCCCGTTCTCTGTGTCCCAATCCGTTTCCCAACTCCTCCTCTGCCTGTTCCTGAGACACCTTGGTCCCCACAGCTCTTGCTTCTTCCTGTCCAAAGCAGAGGAGGAGCAAAGTAGGATACCCTCCCAGGTACTGAATGACAGGTAGAAATAGCTGGTCAACAGAATCTGATGATATAAGTATATTTACTGAGGAGTAAACCCGCAGAGGATTATAGTCTAAGGGCACAATCCTAACCAGCCCTATTTGATAAAAAAGGCGGGAAAGGGTTTCGTTTTGTTTTAACTTGGACTGCAAATGGAGAGAGACCTTTTGTTCTTGTCTCCATGCAGTAGACTTAAAGTCCGGATGGAGAAACAGTGGCTGGCCAGATGTTTCTGGACTCCAGCACCCATCATCGCTGACCTTTGGTCCTGCTGGTGCAACAGCGTCTAAAGGGTCACAGGCTCCTGACCCCTCAGCTATAGGCTCCCATGTTGGCTGCTGCAATTAAGGCATTCCCTACTTCTAGCATCTCTCTAAATTGGGGTGTTAAGAGCTACTAGTTGCACTCCTGAACTTTTCTCCCATTGGCCCTGCCAATGATATCTATGCACACTGCTTAATTGCGGCAAAATCTGGAGCCCCCCACCCTTCCATGTTTCCCATGCCCTGCTCTTAGTCTTAGAGCAGGAATTTGCAGTTTGAGTGCTGGGATTAACTACTCCTGAGAGTAATGAGAATTAAGAACATCAGTGAGGAATAAGCTAATCAAATTAGGAGAAACTCCTGTAAGCAGCTCCACTCACAGAGAAGGCCGCCCCACGGTATCTCTGTGTGATTTACTGTTCAGGCCAGTCTCCTTCCAGTTAGGTTCTGTGGTCCTTTCCCTGCATCAGGTGTCACACAGGAACTTCCAATCATTCCCAGCACAGAGACCCAGGAGATGTCCCTCATTTCTCAGAAGCTAGAGAACCTGATCTAGGGAAAGGAATCCCCCCCCCCCTTTGGAAGGTTTGCCCTATGACCAGATCAGATGGTTGTGCTCTTATTTCCCCAGTCATCCATCCACATAGTCACAGCCTGGCACTCACAACATAGTGCATCTCCTGCTTCTAATGGAGACACCAGCAATCCTCACCTACAACTCCAGCCTGACTGGGCAACTTCTCCTATAGCCTGATGGCTCACCTTGGCTTACTTTCATTTGTCATAGACGGAAGCAGTTTTGTCTTAGAGGCTTTGGTGTGGCCATGGGTGTCCAGACCTTAACCCTCAGATAGAATCCACTTTGAATGCCTTAAAACACTGGGCATGTGCAGAGTGTCACCTTCCCCTTACTGCTGATGGCTGACTAAATTCAGCTCCTTCACACGTGGGGTTAGGGGACTGCTTTTCAGGCAGGCTGAAATCCCAGCAGCATCCCACTTTTAGAATAGCTTCATATTGTTATGTGCCACCCCAATTAGCATTTATTAATTTCTAGGGTTTAGCACGCCCCCCCCCCCACCTATAACAATATTTTCATTTTGGCAGCCTTTATTCCTGTGCCATTCGCTGTGGCTGACATTTTGAAGAGGCTGTAATGTTAGGAAGGGAAGAACAAGAGCATGGATAAAGAAGATATTGTATAATGCTAAATTCATTTGTTAGGTCTGTTTTACTTCCTTGGTTTTACCTCAGAAAGCCTGATTTATGCCCTTATCTCTTACCCACCAGATTGTCATTTGCTTTTGCATCCCACTCTCAGTAATTCCCAAGGCTGTAAAGTGGGCCATTATAATAATTAGGGTTCCCAACTTTTCAACTAGCTCCTGTAGCTATGTTTTTAATAGCAGCTCAGTCTGTGGAAATGAGCAGGTAATATGTTTCTCTTTGCTCTGAAAATCATCTCCAGCTAGTTCCTGCTGATCAAGCTGCTGTTGGCACACCTAAAAAGGTTGTCTGAAAAGTTGACAAATAATCTAATTATAACCTCATATTACCATTTATTGCACCAGACACACACCTTAGGCTAGGAGAAAGTAGCTTGCTTGGTAAAGGTAAAGGTAAAGGTAAAGGTAAAGGTAAAGGTAAAGGTAAAGGTAAAGGTAAAGGTAAAGGTAAAGGTAAAGGGACTATTAGGTCCAGTCATGGCCAACTCTGGGGTTGCGGCGCTCATCTCGCTTTATTGGCCGAGGGAGCCGGCGTACAGCTTCTGGATCATGTGGCCAGCATGACTGAGCTGCTTCTGGCGAACCAGAGCAGTGCACGGAAACGCCGTTTACTTCCTAACAGAGGGGTACCTATTTATCTACTTGCACTTTGACATGCTTTCGAACTGCTAGGTTGGCAGGAGCGCGGACTGAGCAATGGGAGCTCACCCCGTCGCGGGGGATTTGAACTGCTGACTTTCTGATTGGCAAGTCCTAGGCTCTGTGGTTTAACCCACAGCGCCACCCGTGTCCCTAGTTTGCTTAAGGCCATCTATTAAAGAAGGAAATGCCTCTGAGTTTGTGCAGAATGCCTTTCTCTCCCTAATGAAGAATCACAGTTAGCATTCACACATCTGGCATGAGCAGGAACCATTTCTAGGTATGAACCCACAACACGTATCTGTTTTAAGAAGCTAAAGACAGATCTCAGGTCCCAGAAGTCATGTAACTAGTCTTTCTGGCAAATGTTTGTGGAGATGCAGTGGGTAACTTCACGTGCTGAAGAACTAGAACAGTCTGGCAAGTGCATTGCTCAAATCTCCCCTTGGCCATAAACTCACAAACTTACATATATATGTGCAAAGCTACTCAGAGGTAAGGCCCACTTTATTCTGTGGGACTTCCTCCCAAGTGGGTGGGTATACTCAATCTCCTTGAGTGGCCATTCACTATCTCTCAGCCACAATCAAAAATATGGGGGTAAGAATTCACAGGAAAGTTACAAGGACTATTGACATATTTTTATTTGTTTGTATATTTCTGACCTTTCTATATTCCCCATCAACTAAGTCCTCTGGGTGGTTTACAAAATATTAAAAATAAGTTTTAAAAATACAGACTAAAAATAAAAAATAAACCAATATCTCTATATTGCCAGCATAAAACTAACACAAGCAGAATACAAACCAATACAGTGGTACCTCGGGTTACATACGCTTCAGGTTACATACGCTTCAGGTTACAGACTCCACTAACCCAGAAATAGTACCGCGGGTTAAGAACTTTGCTTCAGGATGAGAACAGAAATCGTGCAGCGGTGGCAGCAGGAGGCCCCATTAGCTAAAGTGGTGCTTCAGGTTAAGAACAGCTTCAGTTTAGAACGGACCTCCAGAACAAATTAAGTTCTTAACCTGAGGTACCACTGTATAAAACTAGTCTAAAAACCAGCAAGGGAAAAATACTAACTGGCATATTAAAAGGCACGAGTGGGGGACGGAGGAGGACCATAACGGAGGCACCAGGTGAGCCTTTCTGGGGAAGGCATTCTATAACTGGGGCACCGCTATGCAGTGGTACATCTGGAGCTGGACCTCTGGGCTGAAATCCAGAGCCCACAGTCCAGAGGGTGGCAAATGGCAGGGGGAGTGGCAGCAAACAGGCACGAAACCAGCATCCAAGCTGTCATGAGCATACCATGGCCCAGTGAGGCTGATTTTGGGGGGCAAAGCATCTTTTTTTCTTTTCTTTTTTGTAAGCCAGAGATGGGGGGGGCTGGCCAGGTATGTACATGGTTACATATATTTTTTAGTTTCCCCCCATTAAGGATATCATTTTCTATAATAAAATGATGTATAAAGGTAAAGGTAAAGGTACCCCTGACCATTAGGTTCAGTTGCAGACGACTCTGGGGTTGCTGCGCTCATCTCGCTTTACTGGCCGAGGGAGTCGACATACAGCTTCTGGGTCATGTGGCTAGCATGACTAAGCCGCTTCTGGCGAACCAGAGCAGCACACAGAAACGCCATTTACCTTCCCGCCGGAGCGGTACCTATTTATCTACTTGCACTTGACGTACTTTGAAACTCCTAGGTGGGCAGGAGCTGGGACCAAACAACAGAAGCTCACCCCGTCGTGGGGATTTGAACCGCCAACCTTCTGATCAGCAAGCCCTAGGCTCTGTGGTTTAGACCACAGTGCCACCCGTGTCCCTAAAATGATGTATATTCCAAGTAAATATGCACAACTCTAATTTATTCCTTTAGTCTAAAAGATGGTGCTGTTAAGTGAGTTTAAAATGGGAAACTGCATAAGCTCAGAGAGAATTCATTTTTCATCAGGGTTGGCAAACCATTGGGGGGGGGGTCTAATCATACCAGGAATATAGGAGCAGTTACAAAGCATGGGGTAACTGGGGTAAGGGAAAAAAATAAATGTTAATTATGTACTGAAATAATACAAAGGAGGACCCCAGAAGTCCACGAAGCCTAGCATCTAAAACCATCAATTTGTACATCAGTGCCACCACCCCAAAGGCCCTGTCCCCATGCCCACACACCACCAGGGAGGGGAACCTCAAGGAGGGCCTCTGGTGAAAGTCTTGAGTATGTATATGCAAGAGATAATCCTTCAGTTAACTTGCTTAGGGCTTCGTTTAAACATCGGAGGGCTCAGAAAATAACTGGAAGACATTGTAGATGATGAAGCCTGGGTGTGATCATATCTACCAACAGATGGAGTCGGGGGGGGCATAGCTGGTCTGCTCTTGTGCTTTTAAGGTGCAGAAGTCAGCAGGTGATGCTTTTCAGAGCACAGTGATTAATGCTACCTACGGTTAATATTGATGGCTGATAGCACAGAAGCAGCAGCCGCTGAAACAGTTGGCAACCCTATAGTGAGATGGCGTACATGGGGAGCTGTAAACACTCTTGTGTGCCATCAGAGGCACAGATGTCCCACTGCCAGAAAAAATTAAAAATAGCAGCCCCACTCCCAAAGCCAGAACAGTATCCAAGAAAATACACTTGAGAGTACCTAGCCCTTTTTGGAGTTACTTTGTTGGCAAGCACTTGAGAAGGCAGAAGTTGGATCTATGCAGAGCAAGAATTCCCAGTTCTCCTTCATCCTGCTTGAGTCCAGCTGTTGCCTGCCAGCCTCCCTTGCCCTTATCTCTCTCTCTTTTTTATGACTAACTAAGTCTCTCCTCCTCCATGGCAGGTCCATCCTATGCTTGCCAGACCTGGAGGATGAAGACGGAAGAGGCTCCATCTTGTCTCCAGCAGGCCACGCCCGTCTTGGGCTATGGTGAGTTTCTGATCTAGGGAAGCGTGTGTTCAGCTCCACAGGTGGGGGGCAAATGCTCCACAATCCAGTGGTCTTGGCTGAATGTCTGCAGTGATACTCAGGCTCCAAGTAAGTGCTAGACGGGCCCTAGTATAGCATCAGCTTCAGAAAATCTTTCTTGGTTCTCTAGACTCTGGTTAAGGGAACAACAACAACCCAGACTAGGATGCCCTTTGCTAATCTAGAAGCAAACCTGCTACTTAATGTGAATTAAAGCTCACTGGTGCAAAATGCAGAAAGGTTATTTTTGAAAAGCAACGTCAGGACAGTGAACTTGAGTATATGTAGCATTCTCCTTAGATGTACAGTATTATGCTGACTGTTTTGTGCAAACACACACACATTGTTTTATCGCACTTTTGAATTGTTTTCATGAAATTATTTTTCATTGCCTTGAGGAATATAGCACCTTATATATAGAGAATCTACTATTATAATGACCACAGTAGAAATACAATGGCCATAACAAATTCAAAAAAAGGAATGTCAAGAAATGAAATGTGTAACCTTAATGACGCTTTTAGACCCATAAGGACAATAAAATACCAGCGGTGAATGTAATTGTGTTTATAATGGATAACAACACAGGCTGTTTATCACTGACATCCTGATATAACCTGCTCATTAACGTCTAAGTTTACATAAGCCAGGATTTTTTTAAGGCAACAGATGGGTTTTCTTATTTCAAATGGCGTAGTCCTACACAGTTTCCTAAGTTCCTGCTGGCACAACCAACATGTTTCAATGTTTTTCTCAATAATCATGATGGCTAAAAGTATTCTGAGGATGGGGAAACATCAGCATTCTGAAAACCATAGCTTGACTTTTGGAGCACTTCTAATTCCTTTGGAAAACAAAAGTGGTGCATTTACATTGATTTGTTGTTGTTTAGTTGTTTAGTCGTGTCTGACTCTTCGTGACCCCCTGGACCAGAGCAGGCCAGGCACTCCTGTCTTCCACTGCCTCCCACAGTTTGGTCAAACTCATGCTGGTAGCTTCGAGAACGCTGTCCAACCATCTCGTCCTCTGTCGTCCCCTTCTCCTTGTGCCCTCCATCTTTCCCAGCATCAGGGTCTTTCCCAGGGAGTCTTCTCTTCTCATGAGGTGGCCAAAGTCTTGGAGCCTCAGCTTCAGGATCTGTCCTTCCAGTGAGCACTCAGGGCTGATTTCCTTCAGAATGGATAGGTTTGATCTTCTTGCAGACCATAGGACTCTCAAGAGTCTCTTCCAGCACCATAATTCAAAAGCATCAATTATTCGGCGATCAGTCTTCTTTATGGTCCAGCTCTCACTTCCATACATCACTAATGGGAAAACCATAGCTTTAACTATACAGACCTTTGTCGGCAAGGTGATGTCTCTGCTTTTTTAGATGCTGTTTAGGTTTGTCATTGCTTTTCTCCCAAGAAGCAGGCTATCGCCATCTGCAGTGATCATGGAACCCAAAAAAGTAAAATATCTCACTGCCTCCATTTCTTCCCCTTCTATTTGCCAGGAGGTGATGGGACAGTGGCCATGATCTTAGTTTTTTTTATGTTGAGCTGCAGAGCATATTTTGTGCTCTCCTCTTTCACCCTCATTAAGAGGTTCTTTAATTCCTCCTCATTTTCTGCCATCAAGGTTGTGTCATCTGCATATCTGAGGTTGTTGATATTTCTTCCTGCAATCTTAATGATGAATTCTGCATAAAAGTTACCTAAATAAGCAGGGAGACAATATACAGCCTTGTCGTACTCCTTCCCCAATTTACATTGATATCAATTTAGACTGATATCTTGTGCTAAATAAGAAGGATCTCCTAGCACCTCTCCTGCCAGATTCTGCTTCTGTTCTATATTGGATAACAAGGTCTTTTATAATGTTGAGGAGTTGTGGGGAAAATGCAATTCATGCATCCTTTATTATCCCCGATTCTTAACAGTACAGGAACGCTGACCTTTCCACTCTCATGTGCAAAATATACAGCAGAGGGCAACTACCCCCATGCAGCCTATGCATCTTTACTCTGAAGTGAGGCTTACTCCTGAGTAAGTGTGCACAGGACTCCAGCTCATATTGCAAGCTTGGCTTGCCTATGCAAGCACTGATGAAGTCTGGGGGAAAATATATCCCTCTCAGTAACTTTCATACAAACAAACTGAAGCAAATAATGCACGGAAGGGAGTACAGAGACCTTTGAAATGGCATCTCTGGGACAATTATGCCAGAGAGTTTCCACTAAAGCAGCAAACCTCGGCATTTTGTCGTTAAATAAACTGGAATAATGCTGCATAAGAGAGGGTTGTTTTCTTGAGCTCAAACCAGCTCCATTTCTTTATGACTTTTAATTTCAGTATGATTATAGGCATGTGCAGGCGGAAGATGTGGGTGTAAAGGCAATGAGAAGAATGAGAACAAAAGTCCTTGCTCCCAGATATTACACTGGCCCCCTACCTGCCCTGATTGTGTGTGTGTGTTCAGCATGCCAATCCGAGGAAGAGAGATCTGCTGCAAGTGCTGCCCAAGTGAGCCTGCAAGGAATTGTAAAGGCCCTTTTAGTATAACTGGTGGTGATACTTGGGTTGTGCTGGAATCCCAAGCTCTTGATTCACTGCAACTTGAATTGTTTTATGAAATTGATGTGTGTGGAGAAATCAGAAGTCTAGAAATGGAGACGGGGACTGATATAATGCAAAGGAAAACAGTGCTCCCCACACTTTTAAGAGTTGCATAGAAGAGGGAATTTTGAAAGGTGCTCCCACTCGCCGCAATAAGATTATCAAGAGACTGCAATCAAACCAGAAAAAAATTAAGCTGAACATTGCGATACAGGACTTTGTCCTTTTGCTCCAAAAATTCATAGGATTATAACAGTCACCAATCTTTGGATAAATCTATCATATGTTCAGAGCAAGTTATTTGTCATATTTTATGTATTCTGGTGCTATGTTAACCCTTAAACATCTTTCAAAATTTCAGCAAATCACACTATACTGAGTGTGCCCTTCTTCGAAAACATGCACGTCTCAGTGTTTAAGCAGACCAAAACTGCAATCCTACAATCACTTACCTGAGAGTAAGTCCCATTCAGCTCAATGGAGCTAATGTCTGAGTAGACATGTGCAGAATTACATTGTTAAGTTTGCTTTTCTAGATAAAATAACCATGAAGTTTTCATCTGAATTTGAAATCCCCTCTTTTTAACCTGGTAAGGGTTTTTTCAAGGTTTAATTTTTATTTTTTTAAAAAGATACATTTAAATTATAGCCTGGAAAAGAGGAGACTGAGAGTAGATCTGATAGCCATCTTCAAATATCTTAAGGGGTGTGACATGGGAGACAGAATATGCTTGTTTTCTCTGGAGGGTAGGACTTGAACTAATGGCTTCAAGCTACAAGAAAGGAGATTAAACATTTGGAAAAACTTCCTGGCAGAAGGAGCTGTTTGACCGAGGAATGGTCTCCCCTGGGAGGTTGTGGTCTCTCTTTCCTTGGAGGTTTTTAAGCAGAGGTGGGTGGCTACCTGCCATGGATGCTTTGAGATTCCTTCATTGCAGGGGGCTGGACCAGATGACCCCCAGGGTCCCTTCCAGCTCTGCAGTTCTATGATTCTATGAAGGGAGGGAGCAGATCCTATGCTGTTGGTGTGTTCTGGTCCCTCCTCACTTCCTCCATAAACTACATCTTATCTCCACCCTAATAACCATCCAGCTAGATTATTGCAACCTTCTGTCCCTTGAAGACAGTCAGGATGCTGCAGCTAGTATCAAACGTGGCTCTGTGGGCCATGTGACACCAACCCTTAGGGAGTTGCCCTGGCTGTCTATATGCTATGGTTTTGATTTTGGTCTACAAAGCCTTATACAGCACAGGACCCAAACACTTGAAAGAGCATCTTTCCCAGTACATCCCGCCTTGGGCCTTGAAAATGAGCCGGGGAGGCTCTGCTAGTAGCGCTGGCAGCAGCATTGCCCAGCTGCTGATGACAAGGGACACAGACCTTCCCCACTGTGGTATCCAATTGTGGAACAAGAGACTAGGAATGTAAGGAGGCAGCCATTTCCATCCCGTCCTATGTTCACCACAATCAGCACTGCTTCTGTTCCACTGCAGTTCAGATTCCACTGAAATCTGTTATATGTCTTGCTATCCACTATGGCCAAAACTATCATCATTAATTACTCAATCAGTTTCAATACATTTCAGTGGAAAGGAAACATCAAAGACATCAACATCTTGGAGGCTGTTTTCCACTGTCAGTTTATTTTCTTTTCATGTTATTTTTTAAAGGTTTTTTTGTAATTTTACTGTATCATTTTATATTATGTCATATACTGTGGTCTTCAGATGAACTGCAATTTAGAAGGGAATTAATGATAACAGTAACAACAGCAACTGCAGGTTAGGCAGAGTCTCTCTGGGGTTCCAGGCAGGCTTCTCTCCCAGCCCTCCTCCCAGCAGGTGCCACCTGTGTGCAAAGCCTTACTACAGAGCCATGGCTCCTCTCCAGCACCGAGATGGCAGCACACAGCATCAATCGAGTGCGAACACATGCACTCACACATACAAGCAGGGAAGCCCAAAAGGAAAGGAAGTGCGCCAACAAGACCCAGCAACCTCCGCACTGAAGATGATGACATGCACTTGGCAGCAGCTTAGACTCCCTCACTGCCTCAGCCCCAAGCCACGTCCAACACACTGGAGAGGGTGTTTATGACCCACCTGCACTTACTTCCTTATCTGTTGCAGTCCATGCTAGGAAGTCTTTGAACGGCTGCCATAGATTGATGCACAGATAATCCTGATCAACTCAAGCAAGACATTTAAAAAGTTATCTCCTATTTGAAGTGAGGTATGTCCTGCTTAAGCCAAAGTATCCGGGGTGGTAGAGAGGGCTGGAAATTGACTAAATGGATGAAGCAGCGTCAAAGATGCGCAGTAGTGACTCTTACACAAGCAAGAGCATTGTAAAGAATGGAGTGTGGGGAATCTGAAAGGAAATTCTCTGAGCTTCAAGAAGCAGAAGGACATTTTTATTTATATTCTTGGGATTGGTTTTTAAAAAAGTTTTCTAAACTATGAAGGGATGTATGTTTTCAGGATAAGGGGAAACTTCTTAAAAATGATATTTGGGATTCAAAAAAATAATCAGATTGATTACTAATATAAGTAAAATTTTATAAATAGTGGAATGAGCTATGAGGGCAATTGGTATTATACCCATTTTACAGAAAGAAGAACTGTAGATGAAAAACTTTCTTCATGTAGGACTATGGAATATTTCCCATTCTAGTGACAGCAGTATAAAACACATATTATATGGATAAAATATTTTAAATGCTCTGTTACCTGTTGAGTGCTTTTGGGATGAGGCAGGTTAAAAAAATTAATCATTAACGTTCAAATATTGTTTGTTTGCTAAATTTATATTCCTTGCTTCCTTCCAAAGGTGGCAAACATGTAAATAACAGAATACAGTACAATTAAAATGTCTAAAAACAGTTTTAAACAATATTCTAAAAACAGATTAAACCTTTTAAAACAACACTTAAAAACTAAACAAAAACTGGGTTTTTTTGTTTTTTAAAACCACCTACTCTTACAGCTAATAATTTAAGAGTTGCCAGGAACAGATCTTTCAGCCTCCAATTGCCTGGGTAAAAATGAATATTTCTAGATTTTTCCTAAGTTAATGATGAGGGAGTTGGACCACCGTCCCTATGAAGGTCACTCCACAGTTGGGTTACCACTATTGAGAAGTATTGAATGTTCGAAACAACGGAATGACTTCAAAGTCACAGAATCCAAGTATGAACCAAACTGCAACATATAAGCTCCAACTATAGTGGGGGGGGGGGAGTACAATTATACAAGTTGCACCATTAGCATGCAGATTGTGGGTTCTTTTCAGCAATGAGTTCCTGGGACATGAACCACCCGAGTGTTCTGTTGCAGAAGCATCCCCAGGCAGGGTATCCCAGCAGGTCACGCCACAGACCCGCAACACCAGGCCTCCCTGTTTCTTTGTAAACTGTTCTCATTGATGAGGAGGACCTTTGAGTTTTGCAATTCATTGTTGTTGTTGTTGTTCCCTGCCATCAAGGCTCAGAGTCCAAAATGCGGGAGGTTTGTGCTGGCTGCAACACCCCGATCTCCGACCGCTTCCTCCTGAGGGTGAATGAGCGTTCGTGGCACGAAGGCTGCTTGAAGTGCGCCGCTTGCCTGCAGGCTCTCTCCGGCACTTGCTACTGTCGCAACCGGCAGCTGTATTGCAAGCATGACTATGAAAAGTAAGTGCCTGGCACCTTTTGATTTCTACCCCTGTGGCTTGGCAGAGCAGGCTGAGGTGGGGAATGGTCAAGGGAAAGATGGGCCCAAATAACTTTGTTACCTGGGCGGTCATTTCTGTAGTCACTAGTTAGTTAAATATCCACCGTCATAGTGGAACTGGGCAGGCATTGTCGTCCTATTGGCTGCCATGAACATTGCTGTGATGTCACAGAAGGTCAGAATAGTCCAGAGCTGGGCATCTAAGGGGGACGTGAAAGACCTCAGCACTGGAATTCTAGAGCCAAGTAATATGTTTCATTGAATTGTTGGTGCAAATCAGTTTATTTATTGTGGAGAGCTTTTGTCAGCTATTTTATGGTGTGGTTAAAGTTTGTATCACATGTAGGCTCAGAGACGTAATCTTTTCTTATCCAGTGGCATGATCTTATTGCCATGTGATAGGTGAATTGACTGTGAACAGGTTGCTAAAATCCATTATGAGATCAGGATTAAAGAACAACTGTGTATTCAGCTGCAAAATAAATCTAAATTCTGCAAACAGAAAATAAGTCATGCATGTTGAATATAATTGCTTTTTTAAAAACCTTATTTTTGGATAATTTATTCTGCTGCCTTGAACATGGTTTTTAAGGAACAGTTTGGCACACTGGGGAATAATGTGCATGTGGATGGCAGTAGGGCAAGGAGACACCCCCAGGCTTCACTGCCTGCCCAGGAGAGCCAGAAATACCCCCTTTCATTAACAAAAATGAAAAGGATAAAGTAGCATGATTCCATGTCAGACACACAGAGTCTGTGTTTGCACAGCAAACCCCTGGATTCATTAAATATATACAGGGTTGATGATAGCTAGCTAAGCGGTAGCACTGCATAGGCAGGGTGAATTATTAATGCCAGGACACAATGCTGGAACATGAGTCAGCACCAGAGTGATGCCACTGCAACTCAGAGAAAGGCAGCAGCTGCGGTGCAACAGCTTAAGGTGCCCAGACTCCGGGTGGAGCAATCAGCAATATTCATAGCAGGAATCCTGGGGTTGTTTGTTTTTCCTTTATGGGAGGGAAGGAAGACGGAGCACAGCGGAGCACAAGGAGTCTATTATTATTATTATTATTATTATTATTATTATTATTAGCTTTGTATATCGACTCTTCCCCTATATATATATATATATTTCTCTTTCTCTGTGTGTGTTTTTTTTGTAAATCTACCAAAGAATAAAATAAAATATAATCAGGATTAAGGGGTTGTCTCAGGACAGTGGAGGGTTATTGTATTTTTTATATTCTGTTGGGAGCCACCCAGAATGACTGGGGAAACCCAGCCAGATGGGTGGGGTATAAATAATAAATTATTATAATATGATGCTGCTGCTGATGCTGTGTGTGCTGTGTCCTGCTGGTGCCGCGGTGGTGGCCCTTGCCCTTCTTCTGATAGGAAATGCTCTGCAGGAGAAGACCCAAAAAAGGGGGGGTACAGAAGGGCCAGTTGGCGGGGAGTGAGCAATGCCCCTATTTTCATCTGAGGAATGTTGGAGGCTATACACCTTGTACATTTGAAAAAGGGTGTGAATTTGAGAACAAGCAATGCTTGTGCTTCCCTATACAGTCATACCTCAGGTTGAAGTTGCTTCAGGTTGAGTGCTTTCGGGTTGTGCTCCGTGGAACGTGTTACTTCTGGGTTTCGTCGCTCGCACATGCGCAGACAGTCGAAAAGACATCACGCACATGTGCAGAAGTGGCAAATCGCGACCCGCGCACGCGCAGACACAGGTTGCGTTCGCTTCAGGATGCGAATGGGGCTCCGGAACGGATCCCATTTGTATCCAGAGGTACCACTGTATGGTGTGGACATGTATGGTGTATGTATGGTGTGGACATGATCTCTTCTCCCACCCCGAGTTTAGATTGAGTGCTGTTTGGAGAAAGGACCTCTCGTTTTCTTCCCCCTTCACATTATCTGTAAAGTGCAATGAGCATTTACAATCATTAAAGATTATTGATATTTCTTTCCCCTATTCCCTGCAGGAAGACCTTTGCCAACCAGTTAATAAAACCAACCCGTTTTGCAAACGGCCTTGCAAAAACTCTGTTTTTATGGATTCCTAATGGAGGAATAGATAGCAACTTCAAAAACTAACAGGAAGCAGGGAGCTCCCCCTGCCCCGTTGCTTTTCCTTCAACACTTTAGCAATAGTGGGGGAAGCCTGTGCTGATTGCTCACGCTTAGCATGTTTTGGAATGATTAACCAGCCCTCCAGACCCATTACCTTCTGCTGCTGGGCCAAGTGTCAGGCCTGAGCATACAAGGCTGGAGGATTAGAGGGGGAGGATTAGATCTCCCAACAACACCGAGCTTTGATCGCAGCTGCAGAAATCAGAAAGCAACCAAACCAAACAAAGCCTCTTGGTCCACCGAGCTCCACACTCCTGTCCGTTACAGAGGAGTATCTCAGAGAGGGTACATACTTTGGGCTTTCTGCTTCAAGAGCTTCTCCAAAGCTTGCTCAGCAAGACCTGCCATGAACTCTCCCACCAAAACCTGAATTTTAGAACACAGGAAGTTGCCTTATACCGAGTCAGACCATCGTTCCATCTCCCTAGTTTACTGGCAACAAATCTCCAGCTCCAGCCGGAAATGTCTAGGGTTGAATCTGGGACGTTTTGTGCACAACCCCTGGTCTCTGCCAATGAACTTAGGCCCTTCCCTTATTCAGTTACGTTGCTCTGCAGCTGCACCCATGAGAACTGAATGGAACAGGAGAGTAATATTAAGCGTCAGTGAGCTGAAATCATTTATAGACAGCTGCCCATCCAAGGGTCCTAAACTCCTGTAGAAAATAAAGTTCCAACACTAAAGTGTTAAAAACAGACCAAATCAAGCAAATAGATACATAAAATCTAAATAAAATCAACAACAAACAATGATATTATCAGGGATGACAATAATAAATAAGGATACCACTAAGAGAAAGAATTCTCCAGACATCTTCTGCAGACTGTGGTGGGGGAAGAGAAAGCTGGACCTTAAGGCAGGAGTGGGGGATTGGATCTGGCCAAAGGGGCAGATTCAGAAGAAGGCAACTTTGGCAAGGGGGCAGAACATTCCACCTGACAGTCACATGACATCCTGCAATGTCAGGTGACTGAAATGTCAAAAGAAGAATCGGGAGTGCACTTAGCTCCTGAGTTGCCCCTTGCAGTCCTAGCTTGAATTGAAGCCAGGGCCACAAAGCAGCTAGTCAGGAAGAATTGCAAGATTGTCTTCCTGAGTCCTCCTTTTCAGTGGGTTGTCTTTCACTGAGACACAGCTTTCAGAAGTGGTCCAGTGCACTTGGGAGAGGTGGGAGCTGCCGGGTGTGAGCAGCCGTTGCCAAAAGCAGCACAACAGCAAAAGGCACCAAATTAAAACACTGCTTCACTCCAGCCAAAGTGTCAGTGCCTGTCCGTCAATGGAATGAATAAATGGATTTTCCAATCATAGCCATCGTAGCCGGATATGCTAGTTAGGTTTAGGGGTGCCAGACTCATATGGGTTGAAAGGAACATATTAAATAAAAGCAATGCATCCCAATGGCCGTTCTCTGCCATTTATTTTAATACATCCCTGGGCTGGAGAACCAAACTCCCTACCCAGCCAATACTTGTTCCTTTCTTCTTCACAGTAAAAGGCCTCTCAGTTGACAGATCTCTCATGCTCGTCCCTGCCATACCCAACACATGATAGAGGGGGAGGGTGCATAGCCTGTGCACACAGCAACAGATCATTCCATCTTCAGCACAAACAAATCGCATGGAGAGTTTCTTGATTAACTGCACATTTACAGGCCATAGTGGGAGAGGAGGCTCATGCGGATAGAGATGCAAGCAGCCATTGGAGAGAGCTGACCTCTTTACCTCTCTATTAAGCACATTGGAAGAATGTTAAGTAGTAGCTTGCATCAAGTGTGACAGGGATGCCGTGAAATGCACTGAGGACCCCTAGAAGGCCTGATAAACACTCACACATTGCTGTGCACCCCCTTTATGTTTGTTAGCTTTGTTTGAGGGTCTTTCCAGACTATTATTTTCATTATTTAACAGGAATATTTAACATTATTTAACAGGAAATTGGCAGCCCATCTTTGTCATTTCCCAGATGCAACCACGACCAGGGAGGGAGGGGGGAAACAATGGAGTATCATTGAAACAAATCTGGGAATCCAGTTCTGCCGGGGGTTGGCAGCCACAGCTTCTCCTGCTGATTTATGCCATCCACACTTCTGTTGACGGCTCCTTTGGCTGCTGTGAGAAGGATGACTTCAGGGAAGCCTCACAATCAGGAGGCAGGGGAGACAGACTAAAAGGAGATGGGGGCAAGACTAATCCAGAGAAGCTGTGGCAGTTTGGTTTCTCTCTTCGATCCATTGATTATGTACAAACTAAAGAGCAAATATTCGAGCTCCAGCAGGTCAACCGTCATGAATCCTCTGCTCAAGGCTGGATGCCTCCTAGGTCTCCTTCCCCTTCTCTCTGCTATCATCCTATAAGGACTGGCTGGAGTATTCTGCAAACTACATGGTGTGGTTGGTATGTTGCTTAATGGGTCTGACAAGACCTCTTGAGCTGATAGGCAAAGTCTCTGGATTTCCATCTGGCAGCCCCAAACAGATAACTATCAGTCATAGAGAAAGGGCTACTCACCTGCTTCCGAGGAATGCCTCTTCCATCTTCTCCTGGTGTCCCAGGAACTCATCCAAAGCACAGCAAGTGTGGGAAATTCATCTCCTTTACAGCGTAGAGCAGGGGTGAGGAACCTCTGGCCCGTAAGCCAATGGGAGGCAGTTTCCAAGCCTAGTCACCCTCTCGGGGGAATGTTTTGGAGGGGTGGGGCAGTTGTAGAAGGTGCACACTCTAGCTGAGTGCTATATGCAGGCTACCCAGGCAGATTGCCACCAGTAGACCTGAGAATGTCTCTGACCCTTTCAGCTGTGTTATGATGATGTCAGCACCTGTCCCCATGGCTACTGGTATGGCACAAATGTGGCGTGGCCACATGGGCCCACAATTCAAGTACAGTGGTACCTCGGGTTACATACGCTTCAGGTTACAGACTCCGCTAACCCAGAAATAGTGCTTCAGGTTAAGAACTTTGCTTCAGGAAGAGAACAGAAATCATGCTCTGGCAGCGCAGTGGCAACAGGAGGCCCCATTAGCTAAAGTGGTGCTTCAGGTTAAGAACAGTTTCAGGTTAAGAACGGACCTCTGGAATGAATTAAGTACTTAACCCGAGGTACCACTGTATTTAATTAAGCCAGCCCTCCAACATTTCTTAGATGAAAATAGAGACATTTCTACCCCCCCCCCCACAACTGACCCTCCTTGACCTCCCATTTTTTGTCAGTCCCCACCGCCACCCGCAAGCATTTTCACCACCACTTCACCAACAGGACACAGCCGACCTGAAAACCTCTTAATCCCAATTTTATTGGGATTGGACTCCAGCGCTCACCTCCTCAGCCAGCCTGGCCAATGGTCAGGGATGTGGGAGTTGGAGTCCAACATGCCCATCCTGGGAAAAAGAGACGAGTGGGGTGCCACAGGGTTCTGTCCTGGGCCTGTTGTTGTTCAACATGTTTAAAAATGGCTTGGATGAAGGAATTGAGGGGGTCCTCATTGCATTTGCAGATGACGCCAAACTGGGAGGGGTAGCTATTGATTGACGGATTGATTGATTGATTGATTGATTTAATGTGCCCTTCATGCAAGGATCATAGGGCAGTTTACAATATAAAAACACAAAAATACATAATATAGTTACAAAGAAAGACCCTCATTCCCCCACCCCCAGTTTAAAAGGCCACGATTGTTTTATTAGCCAAAGGCCTGAGAGAAGAGGAACGTCTTTGCCTGGCATCTAAAAATGTGTAGCAAAGGAGCCATTCCACAAGTGGGGAGCCACAGCACTAAGACCTGTTCTCATCTTGCTGCCTTCTGGACCTCTCACGGAAGAGGCATACAAAGAACAGTCTCATATGGTCAGTTCATATGGGGAGATTCAGTCCTTGAGGTACTGTGGTCCTGACCTGTTTAAGGCTGAAGAAACCAGGGGGTGTCCCCCTCCTGCTGTAACCAGCTCCCCTCCCCCCCAGTCTCCCAGAACATGAAGAGGATGGAGCAAAGAGAGACAAGACAAAGGACCTGGGGGTGGGAGAGTTAGGGAACTGTGGGAAGGAGGAGACCTTCGGTCCTCACAATTGCATCATTGGGGCAAGACCTACTGTGGAGAGTTACTGGGCTCAATGGGCCTGAGCTGTTTTGTTTCTTTGAATAAGGAGTTAACTTCGCTGGCACCTTGTGAGTCATTACTTACCTGGCCCTGGCACCTGCCTCTGACAGAACCTCTCTATTCTACCTTCGTCAGACCACACCTGGAATATTGAGAAGCTGGAATGTGTGCAGAGGATCGAGGTCTGGAAACCAAGCCTTACAAAGAATGGTTGAGGGCGCTGAGTATGTTTAGCCTGGATAAGAGGAGACAGAGAGGAGATATGAGAGCCATCTTCCAATATCTAAAGGGCTATCATGTGGAAGATGGAGCAAGCTTGTTTTCTGTTGCTTCAGAGGGTAGAACCCAAACCAATGGATTCAAGCTACAAGAAAGGAGACTCCAACTAAACATCAGGAATAATTTTCTGATCATAAGAGTGGTTCAACAGTGGAATGGATTCCCTTGGGATGTGGTGGACTCTCCTTCATTGGAGGTGTTTAAGCAGCAATTGGATGGTCATCTGTCATGGATACTTTAGTTGAGGTTCCTGCATTGCAGGGGGTTAGACTAGATGACCCTTGGGGTACCTTCCAACTCCACAATATTATGAACTTCTGGAAGGCCACAGGCTCCCTACCCCCTGCTCCACAGCCTGTGTTTTGTGCAGTAATGACCTTGGAGTGCCATGAATGGCCGTGGTTTCACATATGAACACTCCATTGCAGGGAAGTTCCAACAAAACCACGGATTCAACCCATAGCATGTGCTCACTGAAGCTGAAAAGTGCAGAAGAACCTTCTGAAGGGGGCAATAACAGTTGTTTTGAAAGGGGAAGAGCTGAGGTCCTCCTTTGGCAGCAGGCCCTGCTGGGAACGGAAATGTAGACATAGTACACACGAGACTTTGGGGAAGTTTTTGGGAAGACATCATGTAACATTATTCAGGAGAGCTTTCCGAGTCTTGGCAGTCTCCTTGAAAAGTTCCCCCTTAACGGTCCAAATCTTATCTCTTTCTTCTGAAGAGAGAGAAAGAGAGAACAACCTCCTCCCCAGCCACTGACGCAAAGCTTTGTCAGCAGAGCTGGACGGGAGTAATAAAAATACCAGCATTTGCCCATTTCCTAGTGATGCATTGCCAGAGGTCGAGAGAGAGAGAGAGCGAGAGACCTATAAGCAAGCAATGAACAGGGCTTGGGCTGCCTCCCTGTTTAAAGTAGCCTTTGCAGGAAAGGAGTTGGGAGTTGTAATGGGTCATAAATCGAACACAAGTCTGTGATGCTGATGAAAGAAAATGCAGGGGATGTTCTGGGGGTGTTTCATTCAAGCTCCAGACTGACTAGTGTCTTGGGCTGCACACTTTAAGAAAGATGTAGACAGATTGGGTGCGGAAGCAACAAAGGCGATAACAAGGTTTAGGCTGCTAAAGAGAGACTTTTGAAGGAACCTGGACCTGGATTTGCACATTAACTTTGTCTAGTATGGAATTGCCATTGCTGATCCCCCTAGGATTCATAGGTACCAGTAGTCTTTCCCAAGCTAATACGTGATTCTCTTGTCCCCTCCACTGATTCATACAACAACCTTAAAGAAATGTACTGCATTAAATTGAAGCTGGGTTTCTAGGAACGTTCAGATTATTGAACTGATATTTCTCAGTGGTACGGCAAGTGACTGTAATATGGCTCATTGCATTCTTAACAAAAATTGTTAGGGAAAATGTCCAGTGAGGACATGGTTAAGGAAGCAAAGGCAGTGCTGTTTTCTGGGGGGACTCAAGGGTATGCTGTACCAGCACCTCCCCCCCAAAAAAATATTACAAATGTGGCACTTATGGTAACAACTTCATGGTGAGTACTGGCACCTTTTTCCCCTCCAAGAAAAGCACTGGACATAGGTTATGTTACCATATTCAACCAAGCAAATTTGATGTGCCAAAATCTACAGCAAAAGCCAATTTGCCTTGAGCCTTCTATGTTAGAAGGAGTTGTGTGAATTGGCCCTCAAACTGTGGGTTGTATCCTATACTTGTGCAACAGAATTTTCCCTTCTTCTCCTCCACCTATGAATGCTGCTCTTTGTTCATATTAAAGGTTGTGTTCTCTTTAGTGCATTTTGCTGTTAAAGGTAAAGGTACTCCTGACCGTTAGGTCCAGTCGCGAACGACTCTGGGGTTGCGGCGTTTATCTCACTTTACTGACTGAGGGAGCCAGTGTTTGTCCACAGAGAGT
Organism: Podarcis filfolensis; assembly: GCF_964270895.1. Lineage (NCBI taxonomy): Eukaryota > Metazoa > Chordata > Lepidosauria > Squamata > Lacertidae > Podarcis > Podarcis filfolensis. Next base: position 124,372,125 of record NC_139605.1, read on the forward strand.
TTTTCCGGGTCATGTCGCCAGCATGACTAAGCCGCTTCTGGCAAACCAGAGCATCGCACAGAAATGCCGTTTACCTTCCCACCAGAATGGTTCCTATTTATCTACTTGCACTTTGGTGTGCTTTCAAACTGCTAGGTTGGCAGTAATTTTGCTGTTAGGTCACCACATTTGGCTCACTTGTAGGTTTGGTTTTTGAAGACTTCCTCAGTTTCCCAGTGCAAATGTATTAGCGTGTGCCTGCAACAGTGTTAGGGGCAGTTTAAATGCTATAGCCCTTGCACTTAAAGGTAGGTGGAGATATAGGATTGCAGCCTAAATGTACAATTACTTGCATTGCAAACATTCTACAATAATAGCATTCATTCACAGAAAACAGAAAGTGTTGCTGGGGCTTCAAAGGATTCTGACCGTGGCTGATGAAGAGGGTCTCTGCCACTCTCACTTTGAGGAAATTGTTGGAATGAAAATTATGAGTGGCTGCTGGGGATGGGGAAGAAATTATATTCAGATCATGTTTAAAGGTGAAGCTCCCTAATTCGCACTTTCTGAAACAAGACAAGAACCACAACGCAACAGTCCTTAGAAATTCTCACTTCTCTGAATATTGCAATGCAGTTCTCAAGCAAAGTAATGGGAACAAAAATCCATATGCTGAGGGAACGTGTGCATAGAAATGCAGAAATGCAAAAATAATATGCAGAAAGGCATTATGGGGGGAATTGCTTTGCAAAAATGTGCATTTTAGACAAAATTGCATAAAATTTGTTTATGAGGAGAAAGTTTTACAACTAGCAAAAATAAGAGACCAAAATATGAAATGTTTGTGGAAAAGTGGAGACCTATTTCATAGCCAAATGAAATCGCTCGGTGCTTCCCAGCCGTCTGTGATTTGCCTTGCCACTGCCACCTTTCTGGTGTTGCCTGGGGACCCTTTGGGCTGCAGGGAACCGGGTGCCACCTTCATCGTCCAAGTCTTGCGCAAGCAGATTCCTCTGGGGAGCCCACAACAGGACAGGAGGGCAACAGCCCTCTTTCCAGAGGGCTCCAATCCTGGTGGGTGTGTGGCGTATCAGCACCATGACTAATAGCCCTCTCTCCTCAGTGAATTCGTCAAATTACCTTTGACACCATCTCTACCTAAACTGGTGGCTGTCACCCAGTAGCAGCCAGTGGGGAGGCACTGGTGTGGTTCTGTTGCTGTCCCAGCTTCCCAATTTACCAAGAGGGAGGTTGGAGGTGCTGAGTGTGGTGGCAGAGGCCCTCCAGCTGCTGCTACTGCTGTCATCATCACATCTTGAGGCAGTGCGTTCCATGGTTTAAATATGTCCCCTGTAAAGAAGTGTTTCCCTTTGTCTGTCCTGGGTTTTCTGCCAACCAGCTGCATTGTATGGCTGGTGTTATGAGGGGGAAGAAGTTGCTGTCTGCTTTCCCTATGCCATGCATAATTGTGCAGACCTCTGTCACATCCTCCCATGACTTGCCATTTTCCTCAACTTATCATGCTGATCATCTGCTTGGGGGGGAACAAGAGGGATTTGGTGCACCTGCTCCCTCCTTCTGCCCCTGGAAGAGATTCCTAGTGCTCATGCCAATGACCAGAGCTGAGTGTGCTATGGGACAAGGCATGTGCAGGATCAGGTACTGGGGCTCCAGTGTCTGTTTCCAGGAGAAAGCTTTTGTGTGCTATGCACTGCTAGATATGTCTCTCATAAAAACTTATTCTAGATATCATACCAATTGGGTGATGCCTATAGATTATTGGGGGGGGTGGCCTTATGTTGCTTTTCTTGTGGATTGACTTGAATTTGGATACAAATTGTGAAGTGAAGAATATGTTGTGTGCGGTGCTGCTTTACTCCACGGGGGGAAACAATGATTCCATCATGGGGAAAATCCAGTCATTCTATAACTACTTTCTCCCTCTTGCTTGGTAAGTGGAATTGCAGAACTGTGTAGTATGCTTGCATTTGCAAGCTGCTCTCTGGACTTTCAGGCCTAGAGATGTCTTTTTCCTCCATCTGCTCACTGGTCTTTCTAACTAGAGATATGCCTGGGCTCTTCTGCACTCAAAGCATGTGCTCTACCTCTGAGCTATTATAGTCTCTCACAGCTCTTGGCTTGGATACCAGTTTTTGGTGTGGGGGTGTGTGTGCGCGCACACACAAATATATTCATCCACAAGATGTTTCCCTGCGCTGCTCATGCGCTAGCCAGGATGAACCAGGTTCGAGCCAAGTTCACCCTGGATGAGCAAATCATCTCCACATGGGACAGGCGGGAAGGGAGGAGGCTCCTTGGCAGCAGAGTCCGCCATTCAGGTCCTTCCTGACAGCTCCTCAGCTTCCCCCGCCTCTGCCTGCCATGCCATGAAAACAGACTTCAAAGCCAAGCAAGGGCGTCCAGGATGGAGGAGCTGCAATCACTTTATCATGGGGCCAGGCAAGCACATTTCCTCCCCTTCTGAATCAGGATTTACGGGGCAGGTGCCCAGAGGCAGTGGCCAAGATTGTTGTGAGCAGAGCAGGGAGGCCGGGTGGACTTGAAGGCGGGGGGCAGGGCAGGGGGGGAGTCAGAGGCACCCAAAGCTTTGGAAGTCCAGGACCGGAGAACAACATCCATCTTCTTTCTTAACATTTCATCTCAGCAGCAACAGGCTTCTCCTTCCCCCGCAACCAGCTGCAGCTGTCAGCTTATCTCTCCCCCTAAAACATTTCCCTCGCCTTGCAAAGAAAGCCTTTTAAAAACAAATGGTTTGTGGAGCTGCACTCCTTTCATGAAGAGAGGCTGGTTAGGGAAGAGCTGTGGATCCATGACAGAGCACAGGCTTTTCACAGAGGAAGTCCCCAGTTCAGACCCCAGGTAGGGGGGCAAAGACACCTCTCCAAAACCCTGGGGAGCTCTTCCCCACAGTGCCACCGAGATCCAGCGCAAGGAACCTTTGGCCCTGCAGATGTTGCTGAACTACGGCTGCCGTCAGACCCAGCAAGCAGGCCTGTTATGTACTGAGTTGAATAGGATCCAAACTGCAGCAGTCTGATTGGTCCTAGAACAATAGGATCCAAAAGGCAGCAGTCTGATTGGTCCTAGAACAATAGGATTCAGAATGCAGCAGTCTGATTGGTCCTAGAACAATGCAGCAGTATGATTGGTTGGCAGGAACCACCCAATCATGCTCCAGATAGAAGTGAATCCACAACCTGATTGGCTTACAGTAGAATTCCGGAATTAGCCAATCATGTGCAGCCCATTGTGTAAATAATGTATATAAAGCAGATACTTTGAGGGGACTTTCATTCATTCCTCCTCACCACTATGAGCTGAATAAAGAGCATGAAATCACTTTGCGACTCTGAGTATATTTCACTGGCAACGAAGGTGGGATCCCGCTGAGCTGACTGCCACACACAGCACCGCAGCACCGCCACCTGCCGCACCGCTGCCTCGCACCGTGTATCCAGGCTTCAGCTCCGGGACACAAGGAACTCAGAATGGCAACCGACAGCAGCTTCTCGCCGTTCAACCCAGCATCTGGAGACTGGGAAGCGTACGCCTCCCGTTTCACCTTCCTCCTAGAAGCCAAAGGGGTCATCGATGAAGACGACGCCAAGAAGAGGGCAATATTCTTCAGCGTCTGTGGAGAGGAGACGTTTGAAATCGCCCGGGCTCTCCTTGCACCTGAAGATGTTGCTACTGTTCCATACAAAACAATAATGGAACAGCTGAAGGGGCACTTTTCGCCACAGCCCTCAGTGGTGGCTCGTCGAAATGCCTTCTACGCAAAGCGGCAAGCCCCTGGGGAAACCATAACTGGGTTTGTGACCTCTCTCCGCCAAGCTGCCCAGTTCTGCAACTTCTCAGAGCTGGAGAACATGCTTCGTGACCGCCTCGTCGGTGGCCTGAAGGATGAGAAGCTGCAACGACGCCTCTATGCTAAGAAGAACCTAACGTTCCAGGTCGCTCTGGAGGAGGCCCTGGCAACGGAAGCTGCCGAGAGGTCGACACAAGAGGCACGGCCGAGCCAGCCGTCCCAACCGAGGGTCCACCACGAAGACCTCACCGACGACTCAGGATCCAACAGGGAGGAGGTGCACCGAGTACAGCAGCGCACTCAAGCAGCCCACGTACCACAGCTGCCTCGACGAGAAGGAGGGAACTGCGCAAGCTGTGGAGAAAGTCACGAGAGGAGGACCTGCCGTTTCCGCAACGCAGAGTGCAGGCAGTGCAGAAAATTGGGACACATTGCCCTGGTGTGTCGGGCTCGGCCCACCCGACGCCAGGCATCAGATGACCAATCCAAGAGCCCCAGGTCCCGGGGCCCAACGCACCAAGGCAACTCGACGGAGCTCACGGACTTCCAGGTATACCAGTTGCCCCACCCCAACGTAGAGAAAATTTATGTAGAGGTACAGATAGAGGGGGCCCCATGCCGCATGGAGCTTGACATGGGTTCAACTCTATCCATAATCTCGGCAAGGACCTTAAGGAAACTGTGTCCTACTGGGGGTCCCAAACTCAGGCCGGCTCCATTCACCCTCCGGGACTTACAGAAACGTAAGGTCCCCACAATGGGGGTGGGGACCTTCAGGGTGCAGTACCGAGGGCGGACGCGGCAACTGGACTTGCTTGTGGTCAAGGGCCCCTACATTAGCTTACTGGGATTGGCATGGTTTGGACCACTGGGGCTAGCCGTCACCGGGGTGAACCACACTACCTTACAAGTGGACGTGGATGCCATATGCAAGGAATTTCCAGGGGTTTTCGATGGGAAATTGGGACAGTATACGGGCCCCCCCATTGCTCTACAGCTTGACCCCACAGTACGACCGGTCAAGCTCAAGGCCCGCCGGGTCCCGTTCGCCCTGAAACCCCGTATAGACGAGGAATTGGACCGACTCGTGGAGCAAGGAGTGCTGGAGCCGGTGCCTAATGCCCCCTGGGAAACCCCAATCGTCACACCCGTCAAGCCTAATGGTTCGGTCCGCATCTGCGCAGACTACAAATGTACCATAAACAAGGCCCTCACAGCCCATGCATACCCAGTGCCAGTGGTCAGCCATGTCCTTGCTACCCTGGCTGGGTCGAAAATTTTTGGCAAGCTGGACCTGGCCCAAGCATATCAACAGCTGCCAGTAGATGAGGCCACAGCAGAGGCACAGACGATTGTGACGCACAGAGGAGCGTTCAGGGTAAAGCGACTGCAATTCGGTGTCAGCGTGGCACCAGGCATATTCCAGAATCTAATGGACTCTCTCCTTAAAGGGATTCCTGGTGTCACCCCCTTCTTCGATGATGTGTTGATTGCCGGGCCCACACCCGAGGAGTTTGAGGACCGCCTCCGCACCGTTCTGCACCGTTTCCAGACGGCGGGTCTCAAGGTGAAGCGGGAAAAATGTCTACTAGGAGTGCCTCAGGTGGACTTTCTGGGATTTATGGTGGACGCAGAAGGGGTCCACCCAACTGGGGACAAGGTACGGGCCATTTGTGATGCCCCAGCGCCCAAGAACAAGACTGAACTTCAGGCCTTCTTGGGACTATTGAACTTTTACCATTCCTTCCTTCCCCACAAGGCGGCGGTAGCGGAGCCCCTACACAGACTCCTGGACAAGCGGGCCCCTTGGGTGTGGGGCCAGCGCCAGGAGGCCGCATTCCAGGCAGTCAAGGACTTGCTTGTCTCAAACTCGGTCTTGGCACACTTCAACGAGAGGCTGCCGGTGGTGCTAGCATGCGACGCCTCACCCTATGGCATTGGCGCTGTCCTGGGACACCAACTCCCGGATGGAAGAGAGGTACCGGTGGCATACTTTTCCCAGACACTCAACACAACCGAGCGGAACTACTCGCAAATCGACAAGGAGGGTCTGGCAATCGTGAAGGGAGTAAAAAAATTCCATGATTTCTTGTATGGGCGGCCCTTCACCGTGGTGACTGACCACAAGCCGTTGCTTTGGCTTGTTTGCCCCCGAAAAGCAGACCCCCCAAGTGCTGTCTCCTCGTGTCCTCAGGGCAATTTTCCTTGCCAGCTACCAGTATGCACTGATTCACCGCCCTGGGAAGGCGATGGGCCATGCGGACGCCCTCAGCAGGCTACCACTACTGGAAACAGGCCCCGACCCAGCACCTGCACAAGAGGTTATGAGCCTGGAGCTGCTTCCCGAGCGCCCCATTCAGGCACAAGAAGTTGCACACCATTCCAAGAAAGATAGGGTCATCTCCCGGGTCCTGGACTGGGTGTGGAGGGGATGGCCCAGCAGCAGCCCCGGGCCAGAATTCGCCGGCTACATAACCCGCAAACATGAACTGTCGGCCCACAAGGGGTGCCTGTTATGGGGAAGCAGGGTCGTTGTTCCCCAGCCCCTCCGCAAAAGGGTCCTCACAGCCCTACACGAGACACACCCAGGGGTAGTAAGAATGAAGGCCCTTGCCAGGAGTTACGTGTGGTGGCCGGGGATCGACGGAGAGATAGAGGCCTGGGTCAAACACTGCCAGGCCTGCCAAGAATCCCGCCCAGATCCCCCAAGGGCCCCAGTCCAGTCCTGGGAGTCCACCCAAGCACCATGGTCACGCCTGCATGTGGACTTCGCTGGCCCCTTTCAGGGGAAAACATTCTTCATAGTGGTGGACTCCTACACCAAATGGCTGGAAGTCGCACTGGTACCGTCCACTTCTACATCCGCAGCCATCCGGGTACTACGCAGGCTGTTTGCAACCCATGGGCTCCCTGACACTCTCGTCTCAGACAACGGGACTGCATTTACGTCAGGAGAATTCCAAACCTTCACAGCGCAGAATGCCATCCGCCACATCCGTTCGGCGCCATTCCACCCTGCCACCAATGGCCAAGCAGAACGCATGGTGCGGACCACCAAGGACACCCTTCGCCGCATGACGCAAGGGGATTGGGAGTACCGCCTTGCCACATTCCTTCTAGCACAGCACAGCACCCCCAGCTCAACGACTGGCCGGAGCCCCGCTGAACTACTAATGGGTCGGCACCTTGCAATCAGATTAGACCGCCTTCACCCCGATAGAGCTCAGGATGAGGTAGTGGTGGGGGAAGGCAGGAACCCCCGGACCTTCGAGGCCCAGGACCCAGTGTACGCAAAGAATTTTGGGGCAGGCCCTGCATGGGTACCCGCCACAGTCACCAGGGTCACTGGCCCCGTGTCGTACAAGGTGCTAACAGATGGGGGGCAATGCTGGCGCCGCCACTGCGACCAGATACGGCGACGATTCCCGGGAGAAAACCAGCAGGAGGAGGACAGGTCAGAGGAGTCCCAAGGGAACAGTGGGGCAGTGAGGCCCATAGAGCAGCAAGGGCAAGCAGGAGAGGCAGAATCAGTAAATACAGAGAGGACCCGTGAGGCCGAAAGGACACCGGAACCAGAACCACGACTGAGCGAGCCGGTTGCGCCAGACCATACAGCCCCATCACAGCCAGCATCCTTGGAACACGAGCCAGAACCTGAACCCCGGACCAGGGAACACCACAGGCCGCAACACACACGTAGGCCGCCGGCATACCTTGAGGACTATGAATGCGACCTCCCGGGCAGGACTGGAACTTAGAGGGGAGGGGTGTTATGTACTGAGTTGAATAGGATCCAAACTGCAGCAGTCTGATTGGTCCTAGAACAATAGGATCCAAAAGCCAGCAGTCTGATTGGTCCTAGAACAATAGGATTCAGAATGCAGCAGTCTGATTGGTCCTAGAACAATGCAGCAGTATGATTGGTTGGCAGGAACCACCCAATCATGCTCCAGATAGAAGTGAATCCACAACCTGATTGGCTTACAGTAGAATTCCGGAATTAGCCAATCATGTGCAGCCCATTGTGTAAATAATGTATATAAAGCAGATACTTTGAGGGAACATTCATTCATTCCTCTTCACCACTATGAGCTGAATAAAGAGCATGAAATCACTTTGCGACTCTGAGTATATTTCAAGGCCAATGGCCAGGGATGGTGAGATATGTGGTCCAGCAGCATCTGAGAGGCCCAAGGCTCCCCACACCTGATCTAAATGGTCTGACTCAGTACCAGGCAGCTTCCTGTGTCCTTAACCAGGATAATGATAGGCAGAGGAGGAGGGGGCCCTTGTCTTGGTGTTCTCATATGGGTGGGAAATACATCAAATTCCGTTTTCAGAAACATTATTACTCTAGCACAATAAGCTACATTGCACACAACTTTCTACTACATATGAAGAATATTGTGGCACCTTTAAGATTGGTGCATTTATTGTGGCAACTTTCTCCAACAGTGAAAGGGAGACTCCAGAGTGAAACAGCTAAACAGATAACACAGTTTGATGATGTTAGTTTTGAGCTTGTATAGGGAGCATGGTCTGGATTCAGCTTTGTAGTTCTATTAGCGGAAGCCAGCACAAGGACTCCTGCGAAGGCAGTGGCTCTTCCTCCGCCCACCTCCTGGTGTGTGCTTGCCTACATTGGGAGAGATCTAACACAAGAGACTTCAAATCTACCTAACCATGCCAAGTGAGGATAGGACCATCTCCCTAGGCTTTTGTTCTACCTGAAGAGCTGAAGATGCTTGTTTACTAAGCATTGACTCGCACCTGACATTGCTGGAGCCTGGGAACCCCATGGAAGGGGCCGCTGTCATGGCTGCAGGTGCAGGTGTGTGGGTGCACCTGAACAGGTATGTGCATTCCCAGCTGGGGGGGGGGGGGAGAGACAGAGGCAGCTTGAATTCAACCAGAGAAAGAAAAGAATTCTGGATGTTTTGAGCTGCCTGCCAAGCAGCAGCCTTGGAGAGGTTGGGGAAACTGCTGCTGGAGAGGGCAAATCTGTCCACATTGGTTTCTCTCAGTGTCTCATTTTTTCCGGCCATCAGTTCATTTCTCTTCATTTACATATCAGTAATCAAATTTTCTTTTTTTTAAATTCCTTGTAAAAAATCATGTATTTTAGAGTAAATTTATCCTAAAGCACACATTTCTGTACGTAATTTTGCCTAATTTAGACATTTTTGCAATGCAATATTATGCATTTTTGTAAGTTATTTTCACCAGTGTATGCATTCTTATGTATGCTTTACCCCAGTATATGCATTTTGTACACATGGCCCAGCTGGAAAACCACTGCAAAATTTAGAGAAGTGCAGATTTCCAAAGCCAGCTGTATTTCAGTTCACTTACTGCTTCAGAAATTGTGAATTAAGCAGGTTCACCTTTGGAGGTTAACTGAATTCTCCCCCATCCCTACCTGCTGCCACGTTTGGGAACTATTTGAAGACTGTTTCTCCCTCTCTGGAGGAGCTTCGCTGCCTGCTCAACCTGCAAATAGCGCGCCTGCTCAACTCCCCCCTCCCCTTCCCTCGCCCTTCCTTCTTTCCTCAAAGGAAGGGAAGGCGCAACACATTGTTCTCCTTCCTATTTCATCCTCACAACAATCCTGTGAGGTAGGTTAGGCTGCAATCCTGGCCCAAGATCACCCAGCAAGCTTCATGGCTGAGTGGGGATTTGAACCCTGGTCTCCCAAGTCCGAGTCCTACTCTCTCACTATTGCACCACACTGCCTCTCAGGCATTAGGAACCTTCCGTGACCACAATCCAATTCAGAAAGTTAAGCACACTTAAGCCCACTGAACTATTGGCGTTAATTGCCCTTAACTGTGCTGCATTGGGACCCATACAACTCCTGTACTCACAAAAAGCTGACCACAGACTTTCCTAATGCTTGGCGGGGAATGGAGAAGCATGAAGCGATACACTTTGTTAGCAAACACAAGGCACTGTTTGCCTCTTGGCTCAGTCAAAATGGGAGCAGAGGGGCATTTCGTGGCAACAGCAATCTTTTTAATTGTACTCTGGGCCCATCTGAATATTCTGTTTATTTTCTTTTATTTTTTGCCATGATTATGAAGTTTGTGTTTTAATGTTCTGGGCTGTGTCAGTTTGGGGAATGGTGTGAACAAAGAGAGAGATAAAGCTTGCCTAATTAACACCATTAATCATAAGCTGGGTGGAGGGGTGGGGGAGATGTATTTTCCCCCCTCTTGTGTCAATGTGAAAGGAAGACAGTCTGAGACATGAGAAGATCTGGATTACTACTATCTGGTAAAGGGAGTTGGCAATAGGAGCAAATTCACTGGCTCAATGGGTCCCTTGTTAAAGTTAAAAGCAGCAGCAGCCACAACCAAGGAGTCCTCCACCCTGTGAAGCCACTGGTGCCTCGTTGTCAGAGCATCATAACACTTTCCCACTGCTGTCCAGAGCATAGCAAGTTAGTCCCGGCTCAAATCAGCTGTGCATGCATGAGTGGCCATAAGTTCCATGTTCCATGTCAGCTCATAATTGCACATTATAATGCAGCAAAGCAGCAAATGTCTCAAGTTCTCCGGAATCTGTATGGGGCTAAACAGAAGTCACTCAAAGCCTCAGAAGTCATCACCGAAAGGCAGCCCAGCCCAGCCTCTGTCCCCAAAGGTGCTAATTCCATGCATACAGCACTGCGCACATGCACTTGGACAAATCAAGATGTACAACTCGATCCCAGATCTGCACAGTGCAGCATGTCACAATGAGTGTCTCCACTGGTGCCATCATTTCACAGCTGACAATAGGGACACATTTATGTGCTGGTGTAGCACTGCATTTTGGTGAAAGGAGGTCAGGGAGTTACTGAGAAGCATATTGTTGTGTAGCAAATGTATTTATGGAAAGGCATTGGCCAAGAAGGGAGGAAAAAACCCCTTTGCTGAGGGGCTGGACTCAGAAGGCTTGGCACACCTTGCTTATGTGTAAAATCAATGCAGTAGCATGTGTGCATCAGAGAAGGCAGAATCCTATTCAGGTATTTACAGAAAAACTGGTGGCTGTTTATTCCTTACTGGGACAGAAAATGTACACCTTTTAGGGGGTGGGCCAGGTTCAAATCCTTGCTCATCTGAAAAGTTAACAGGTTGGTCTTGGTTCAGGTATTCTCTATTAGCCTAACCTACTATAGCACAAGGATGTTGTGAGGAAACAGGAGAAGACCGTATGTCCCACATTGAACTGTTGGGAGAAAGGGTGAGATTAAAAACACACACCATTGTTTTATTACAGTGGTACCTCGGGTTACATATGCTTCAGGTTACAGACTCCGCTAACCCAGAAATAGTACCTTGGGTTAAGAACTTTGCTTCAGGATGAGAACAGAAATCGTGCTCCGGCGGCGCGGCAGCAGCAGGGGGCCCCATTAGCTAAAGTGGTGCTTCAGGTTAAGAACAGCTTCAGTTAAGAATGGACCTCCGGAACGAATTAAGTACTTAACCCGAGGTACCACTGTAATTCACAACATTGCCTAGAGACAACCAGATCAGACCTGCTATGAAGCTGAGGTTCATTTTGCACATGCCCCATGGAGATTTAGAGAATTCAAATAATCTAGGAACTGTGAGACATTTGCAGATCAGACTTTGGGTGGATTGTCCCTACTTGTAGCCACGTCTGGAGCCAGGAGGGCATCTGGGCCAAAACTTGGGTAGAGAAAACCTCTGGCTGTATCCCACAACTGAGGGCTCCTCCAGATGACTTGTTTATTGAGCATTCATCCTGCTTTGCTTTTACAAAGGTTCAATCACATCCAGTCTTTATTGAATGTTTGTTCTGATTTGTTTGTGGGGCACTTGCACAACAATCCTGATCTGCTTGCAAGATGTTTACAAGTCTTCCAGGTGGCCTTTCCTTCATCCCACACTTTCCCAGGCATCGCCCATCACTTTCCAAACCATAAAAAGTCCAATTCTTTTTCAGAGCTGATTTGTTGCACTGGGGCAACAGAGCCCTATTTTTATTATTATTATTATTATTATTATTATTATTATTATTATTATTACCTCACCCATCTGGCTGGGTTTCCCCAGCCACTCTGGGCGGCTCCCAACAGAATATTAAAAACACAATAAAACATCAAACATTAAAAGCTTCCCTAAACAGGGCTGCCTTCAGAGGTCTTCTAAACATCAGATATTTGTTTATTTCCTTGACATCTGATGGGAGGGCATTCCATAGGGTGGGCACCACTACCGAGAAGACCCTCTGCCTGGTTCACTTTAAAATTTCACTTTAAAATACACAAACCTAAAGTTCTGGTAAGTAGATGAATCCCTCCCACAAAATGATGGCAGTCTGGAGACGCCCTGAGACACTGAGAATGCAATCCTATATCCATCGACTCGTAAATCAGACTTGTTGAGTTCAGTGGGTCTTCCTTCCGGGTTCTGATTTCATGGCTGGGATATACAATCTCTTAACTTCCCAGGTTCAGAAATTCAACTCTGTATAGGATTGTACCTTAAAGTGAGAAGTCACAAGGCAACCCCGTAAATATAACCAGCACTGTTGAACCCAGTTTGCTCCCCAAACTGGTGCTTGTCAAAGATGGGACCCGGGTTGTGCTCAGACCCAAGGGTTTTCCATCAAATGCAAGGTTTCTTCTTTTCTCCTGTCTGCTGCAATGCTGATTGTACTGTTCTGCTTTGGGCAAGGTGGAAGGCACCCCCTATCCATCACTGCCTTGTTGAAGCTGCTCTTTATCTCATTTGCTTGTTTTGCTCTGTGCAGTCACCTTTCATCAGTGTTTTCCCTAGACTGGAGTGGAGGACTTCCAATCTGCAGATCAGGAACTAAAAACTTAACTTTTGCACAATAATGGTAATAATAACCAGGTATTAGGGTGTTAGGGAGGTGGCGTTTCAGACTGGATTTTTCATACTCTGTCCCTAAAATAAATCAGAAAGATATGCCAAGAGCATTTGCTTATGTATTTATTGTTTTAAAATATTCTACCCTACCTTTCTATTAAAATGCTCATGGCAGCTTACAAAACAAGTATGAAAATGCAAGGGGATATAATCAGTAGCTGGTGAAATACTTTAACATGCCAGGGAGATCAGAAATATATGTTCCAATACTGTGCTCAGAATAAAGCCCAACCATAAAGACTGTACAGTGGAACCTCGGGTTAAGTACTTAATTCATTCCTGAGGTCCGTTCTTAACCTGAAACTGTTCTTAACCTGAAGCACCACTTTAGCTAATGGGGCCTCCTGCTGCCACCACGCCACCGCTGCACAATTTCTGTTCTCATCCTGAAGCAAAGATCTTAACCTGAGGTACTATTTCTGGGTTGGTGGAGTCTGTAACCTGAAGTGTATGTAACCTGAAGCATATGTAACCCGAGGTACCACTGTATGTGTATATTATGTAGTTTATTTTTGCATGAAGTTGAATAACAGGCCTCTGATTAAGGACTTACATTCAAGGTCCCCATGGGCAGCAGATTCACAGGGCTGAGGGCCCTGTTAACTGAGGGTTAAACTTTGTACGCTTAAGTTTGCAAATGGGGAGGGGGGAGTATGCAAAATCTGTGGCCCATGTATATCTCAGAAACAAACAAGTGTCTTGTGGCATTTTAAAGACTAACACGTTTATTTATTGTGGTCCTAAGCTTTCATGGAATCAAGCCCACTATGTCAATTGTATGAAAAGAAAACTTACCGGTAGTTGGCAGGTATGGAAAGGAGAAAGGTGTCAGGTGGGAGTTGAAAGGCAGCAGGATGCAAAAATTACAGTCACCAATTGTAGAACTTAAATATGTGTTAAATAGGCACACCTTTTACAGTAGCAGATTGGTGATAATTTACTCAGCATTGCTGGGCTAATAGTATTAACACCTGTAGAGAACCATTAACAAGAAACAATTATGCATGGCATAGTTATTTGGCATCAGAAATGGCAAAAGCCATAAAACATTGGGAGAACATTTCAGCCATTTGCAACACATTCCTATTCATTCAGGCATTTCACTCTTAATTGATGTTCATTTTTAAGTTGGGTGGGGCAGGATGCATCCTCCTTATGCATGGGCACTTTTAGTTAATAGGGTTTTTTATATATATAAAAAATCTGATGAGCTGTACTGTGCATGTATCATGTCCCAGTCCGTAGACACCTTGCCATGGTGACTCCAAGGCAAAGCTCTCCCTGCCCACTTGTGGGTCAGTAATAGTCTGCTTCAAGGAGCTTACATTGCCCCACTCTAAGGGGATGCCATTCTGAAGGAGAAGACTTGAAACTGAACTTGGACCTTGAAGTCAGAATCTCATACTACTCATGTGAGGAATTTGAATCTGCTGCTCTGACATGATGTTCACAACCCAAGGCTTCTTACTCCCACATCAGCTCCTGGGTGAGATGACATGCCAGGAGACTCCCTGGCAATGCCACCTTTCCATGGTGGGTGATGACTCAAGACTTCACAGGTCATCAGGGGAAAATCATTGCAAAAGACAGGGTTGGGTAACCTGTGACCTTCCAGTTGTTGCATCAGGCCAAGCCAACATGGCCTAAAGTTCAGAAAAGATGGGAGCTGGAGCCCAAGAACTTCTGGGGGGCAACAGGTTCCCCAACTTTGTCTTAAGAGTCCAGTTGGGCTCTGATGATTGTTGAAACAATATCTACTTTCCCTGGGAGCTTGCCAAGGTACTGAAGAGCCTGCCCCTGTCCTGCTATCTAGAACTCACTGCCACTCAAGCTCTGTTCCCTTCCAAGCCTTGTTGAGTACTATCTCATATGTGCAGAGCTCCCTGCAAGGTACTTGGGATGAGGGCTCTGGTCTCCTCTTGACACCAAAGCAAGTCTAGCTTTGCTGCAGCTGAAATTTATGCATACAAATTTGTGCTGTACCAGTGGCTGCACTCCTTTATCTCAGGTCAGGGACAGAGGGTGACGCTAAGGAAGGAGTTGTTGTTGCAGCACTCCTTGGTGTGTGGAGTTCCACAGGGTGCAATCCTTTCCCCAATGCTTTTCAATATCTTTATGTACCCCCTTGCCCAGATTGTCTGGAGTTTTGGGCTGGGTTGTCATCGATATGCTGATGACACCCAGCTTTATCTGTTGATGGATGGCCATCCTGACTTGGCCCCGGACACACTGACCAGATGCTTGGAAGCTGTGACTGGATGGCTGTGTGGGAGCCGGTTGAAGTTAAATCGTTTGAAGACAGAGGTCCTCTGGCTGGGTCAGGATGACATGGGGTTGGGGGGCCAACTCCCATCTCTTGCAGGAGCTCAATTAGTGCCAGCGCCTTCTGTCAAGAGTTTGGGTGTAACCTTTGATGCTTCCCTTTCTATGGAGGCGCAGGTTGCAGCCACAGCAAAGGTGGCATTTTTCAATCTCTGCTGTATTAAGCAGTTGGTCCCTTACCTTTCTCGCCCTGATCTGGCCACTGTGATCCATGCAAAGGTCACCTCCAGGCTTGATTATTGTAACTTGCTCTATGCGGGGCTGCCCTTGAAGCTGACCCAGAAACTCCAGCGGGTGCAGAATGCCATGGCGAGGCTCCTTACGGGGTCCTTGCTGCGGGATCACATTCATCCAGTGCTTTACCAGCTGCACTGGCTCCCGGTGGAGTACAGGGTCAGGTTTAAGGTGCTGGTTTTGACCTTTAAAGCCCTATGCGGCCTAGGACCCTCGTACCTACAGGACCACCTCTTCTGGTATGCCCCACGGAGGACCTTAAGGTCCACAAATAGCAACACTAAGGTCCTAAGGCTCAAGGAGGTTAGATTGGTTTCAACTAGGGCCAGGGCCTTTTCAGCACTGGCCCCGACATGGTGGAACGTTCTGTCACAAGAGACCAGGGCCCTGCAGGAGTTGACATCTTTCCACAGGGCCTGCAAGACGGAGCTGTTCTGCCTTGCCTCTGGCTTAGACTCACTCTGACCCCTTATATGGGATTTTGCATATCAATTTTCCCTTGGTTTTTTTGCTGGTCCATGTAGGACCAGCATGGATAGCTGGCTCTGCTGAATATCTGATGTTTCCTCCCTTTATGGTCTTGATCTATGGGCTACTACTAAAATGAGGCCGCATTTTCAGCTGTATTTTAATGAATTGTTTGTTGTTGTTGTTGTTGTTGTTGTTGTTGTTTTCTATTATGTTTTATTGTAATTCATATTTGGTGTTAGCCGCCCTGATCCTGGCCCTGGCCGGGGAGGGCGGGATATAAATAAAAAAAAAATTATTATTATGGCTGAATATGAATTTAAGCCATCATTGTTTCTAGAGCATCATTATTATTTCTACTACTAAGTATGCAAATTTCTTTGGAGAGTTTGCTTGCTTGTTTGTTTGTTTGTTTGTATGCTTGCTTGCTTGCTTCTTTTGATCCTCTAAAGATCAAGGGGGAACTGGAAGCTGAATTTGCCTTAGGCTACCATCAGCCCCGTGAGAAATAAGGATTTGAACCCAGAACACCCAATTCCACATTCAACTTTGTATCCAAAGTGGTGACTCTCTGGGGGGGGGGGGGACTAGCAGTTTTTCATCATTCAGAAGTCTCTTGGGAAATTTAAGAGCATTGATCAGTTTTGCTTAGTGCTTTTCCAGAAGTTCAGACTATGGACACTTCAATGCGCCTTTCCCCAAAGTAGTATATCAAAACTTGTAAATGTTGGGTGATACCGAAAGAAGAGAAAAGGCAGATCCCAATAAGATGCACATGTGGTCTGTGCTCCCAGATGTTCCCCCACCAAATGAAGAAGTCAATGGGGTTAACCTCCAATTTCTGAGAGCTGTGTAAACAAGCACACAACTCCTGTAACATTTGAAATGTCAGGATTAACACACAGCCTGCCATAGATGCTCCTGTAAGGAAAATAAATATGAATGACTTGAGGAGGCATCAGAGATGTATGAATGGGCTATGCCTTTCCAGTCAAGAGAATCTAGTAGGAGTCATTTGCATTCTCTGGAGACCATGTAACTTGCAGAAATTTGTTAATGCCCCAAATACACACACACATATCATAACTTTGAACAAGTACACAAATGCAAATGCTAGCTCTCTTAACCCTTCAGATTTTCAACTCTTGGATTAAGGTTACCAAATATCCCTTACTATTAGGGGGGAGATGCTCATCTTAAATCAGCCCCAGGCCCTCCCAGTACGTGGTGCAAACTAAGGATTGCCTGTGTCCGGCATTGTTCCAGGTGTATCCCTGCCCTCTTCATGAGAAGACATGCTCAGTGTGACTGCTGTGCAAAATATTGTTGTGGACAAACAATCCAGTAAATAGAGGAAAGGATTAAGAAAGGAATTATTGATAAGGCTACCACACTGCACCCCAGGAAGACTCACCCTCCCTCTTCTGCAGCCATGAGAGATAAGCTCTACAGCTTCTTCAGTTCCATTGCCCACCCTCGTCTTCTGCCTGCTGGGACAGCCCCCATTTGGTGATGGGCAGATAGAAGCCATGGCTGCACCCTTCTTTATTCTGACCCAGTTCATGTCATAACAAGCAGCAGCAGCCAGTGCCCATTGGGACTGGGAGGGTAGAAGGCAGGGAAGCCAGAACCAATGGCAGCCTGAACAGACTAATTCTGGTTTTGCCCCCATCCTCCTTCCTGCTGAGTTTGACCAGAACAAAACTGAGATTGAGGAGGAGGAAGCTGGCAGCCAGGACCATCTTATGGGCTGGTTGTAAGTAAGGAGCCTGGGGAGCCGGTGGGTGCAGCTGTGCCCCATTTGCCCTGTATCCAGCTAGCCCAGCGATGGTATTCACTTCCCTGTTTGAAAGCAGGTGCCTCCCCACCTGCAGATGTTTTGGGGTTCCAGTTCCCATCATGGCTGGTCACTGGCCATGCTGGCCAATGGGAGTTGGACTCCAGCCACATCTGGGGATCCACAGGTTTGCCACATCTCTAGTTTTAAAGGATTATATTTTATATTTGAAGATTTATAAACATTCTGTATTTGTAATTAATCTGAGATTGTTCTAGGGAATTCAAAGTAGTCTGTGAATAATTCTAAAAGAAAAGCAAAATAGATAATTTGGTTAAAATAATAACAAAAATAAAAACCAAACAAAATACTGGAAGGCTAACAAAACAAAAAGAAAATTAACCAAAAGGCTGCTGAAAAATAAAAGTTTGGCAGCCTTTTCTGAATCCTAACATAAACATAGGTTTTGCTTAAGAAGGAAGACCCAAGGTTTGGGGGATATTGCCAGAAAAGGCCTTGCTCTGCTCCTATACGACATGCAATTTTAAAGCATGCAATTCTATATTTATTAGAAATATAGAGAATTCCAGAAGTGCATGATGGAGAAAAAAAATGAGTACTGATTATTATACATGTATTTTTGGGATGTTGAAAACTAAGAACTTGGCAGAGGCACTCAGTGTCCTGGCAGTGCAATTCTGTACATGTCTATCAGAAGTGAGCCCTGTTGAGTCCAGTAGGACTTGCTGCTTGGTAAGAGGGTATAAGATTGCAGCCTAAGTTTCTTAAAAATTCTAGCCCTGCCCTGAGTCTGCCTTTGGAACCACCATTAATTATCTCCCCTTTGGGTGTTGTTGGACTGCAACTCCCATCGTTCCTGACCACAGCCATGCTATCTTGGGCTGATGGGAGCTGGAGTCCTGCAGGGCAGCGTGTTCCCTGTGTGTAGAGACACTGCAAATGAGGCTTCCGTGCAGCGCACGCTCCTCCAAAGCAAAGAGAAGCAAAGCGAGGACCTTTCCCATAGGAGCTCTGGGGCTCTGCCGCTCCTTCTGCTTCCTTGTCTGCAGGCTGAACATCCCCGGTTCCCTCAGCCTTTCTGCCACTCCAGATTCACCAGCAAAGGAGGACCTGCACAGGCTCCTTGGCAAGCTGTACTCTCCCTAGTTACCTTCTGACACTTTTGCAGCATTTAAAAAGGGGGGAAACACTGTCAAAAAGAGAAGATGAAAAAGAGCATAGAGTTTAATTTAAACCCCTTTTCTCCCACTTGTTCTTTTCTCAATCAATATTGCTTTTTTTTTTTTGCATCATATCTAATCTCTCTCTATTTTCCCCCCTTCTTCTCCCCTTCCAAAGCAAAATTTAATTAAATAATTCTAATGAATGTTTAATGATGTTCTTTTGTCATTATTAAATCTGTAATATAAAAAAGGAGAAGAAGCCGGAGTCTTGCCACCCCTTTCTTTGTATAATCTCCCCCTCTCACGCTGTCCTCTCTCTGACAACGGCTGGCATTCAGGCCCGCAAACAGGAAATGAGAAAAAGAGAAACAGGATATTGAGTTTGAATACTATCTGGATCAGTAATATCACCCCTAGCTACTAGGGGGAAGGAGGCTTTTCCCCATGCCGAGAATATTAATATAGCCCACCGCGGCTTGGCACAAAGCAGCAGAGAAATCAATAGGAATTGATTAGCTGAAACAGAAATTCTCATACCTTGGAGGACAATCCTAGGCTGGCTCTGACGACCCCATAGCCAAGAACTGGCAATTCATACATTTGGGTTGGGGGTTGGGGAGAAAATCAGCCTTGGAGGTTTCACTCAGTGAGATCAATTCTTTTCCCTCCCCCCTGTTGACTGGAGAGGGAAGTCTGATGGACAGCATTGCCTGAGAAGGAACAGATCTTTAAAACCATCATGGTTTGCAAGGAAGGTTATTTCTTACACCTCCAGCGTGGGAGCCAGTATGCTGGAAATCACAAGTGAGGAGAGTGCCGTTGCCTCAGGTCCCTCTTGCAGGCACACCCCCCGCCCCCCGCCGGGCATCTGTTGGCGAGAATAGGATGCTGGACTAGATGGGCCCCCTTTGGCCTGACCCAGCTGCAGGGCTTTCCTTATGTCCTCATATTGCAAACTGGTTTCTCTTTCGATGCACAGCAAGGAAGGAAGGAAGTTGCTTTGTAGTTGGAAAATAAGAGACATGTCTCCCTAACCTCCGGGTACAATTATTATTATTAATTAGATCTCTAGTTTGGTCTAAGCTCCAGACAAGCGTGTTGATGTTCTTGACCTGGGTTCAAGACCTACCTCAAGGCCTGCTCACACATTATGCTTTTAGATGCACCTCTAACAACGTTGTAAAGAGTAAATGTGACACCAGCAAAACACATGTTTGTAAATGCATGCGTCACAGAGGTGCACTGCTCAGCAGCCAGGATTGGCTGAGATGATGGCAGAACACCATGGACTGGCTTCTCTCTCTCATCCATGTCTGTAAAATGGGAACAGTAGCAATCTTCCTCACAAAGTGGGAGGGGGGCAAGAAGATGAAGGCAGCAGAGCACTTTGCAGCTTAATATTATGTTGAAAAATTCCCAGCCTCAACAGTGATGCTGCCCTTATCCAAGCATCTGATCCCAAAACACTTGCACACAAATACTCCCCCCTGCTTCTTCCAAACACCTTTTCCCTAGAGTCACTGCCATTTAACAAAACAACAACAGAATCAAGACCCCCCTGAATCCCCTGCAGAATATTCTGACAGCCATTCTGAAATTTGCCTTCAAGGTTTACAGACCACACAAATAGTGGGTCTGCATTCTTCTAGCTGAACCATAGTCCAGCCTTTCCACACCACCTGCACTCTCCTACTTGGCACTAGGGCTCAAAAGGTCAGGCATGGGGGGTGATGCCAAGCCAAGTCCCAGACCAATGACCTCTAATCCATCCTCCCTGCTGCTCCCCCTTGACACTCAGGGGACCAGCAGGGAGGAAGAGTAGGAGCTCTTTCACTGGATTAGCGGGCAGCCTGCCTGGAGGAAGAGTTGCTTTCAAGCCAATGGCATCCTCTCCCAAAAAGTTCACTGGACTCTGGGTGAGTGTGGTCTTTCTCTTACTGCTGAACAGTTAGGAAGGTTGGCGGCAATGCCAGTGTCTCTTGCTGTTAAAGTGAGGGGAACCACTGCTGTCTTGAATGCCCCCTACCTGGAGCCCTCTCACCCTGTACATTCTCTCTTTTAATCATTTTGCACCAAACTGTTGACATTCTGAAGGTGCAAAGGGGACCTGAAACAAAATATTACAGTGGAGGTGCTCCTGTTCATAATTCCAGCTAACCAGCCATGTTTTTTCACAGGATGCCCCATTTCCCACCCCACCCCTCAACCTCCAAATGTTCTGCATTCTAAGGCTGCTGCATATGCTCAGTCATCCTTGGGCTATTTGTAGGGGGGGGTCTCTCTTAAATATTTTGCTTTTGCTTCTGCAAACCTTGGCGTCCCACCCCCCCCACACTCCCAGCCTGCTGATGCCACCCTCCTGCTTCTCCATAGTCCCATTGGGGCAGCTTAGCCATCATGACTTAGCACCTGAGTTCATGATTGTGATACAGGATTTTAACACTTTCCTGCTTACCACCTTTAATCACACAAAGACAGGGTGAGGGGTATGATATGTTAATTGCAAAGTTTAAAGGATGTAAATATTAAAAACATAATGTTAAAGAAGGGACGCGGGTGGCGCTGTGGGTAAAACCTCAGCGCCTAGGACTTGCCAATCGCATGGTCGGCGGTTCGAATCCCCGCGGCGGGGTGCGCTCCCGTCGTTCGGTCCCAGTGCCTGCCAACCTAGCAGTTCAAAAGCACCTCCGGGTGCAAATAGATAAATAGGGACCGCTTACCAGCGGGAAGGTAAACGGCGTTCCGTGTGCTGCACTGGCTCGCCAGATGCAGCTTGTCACGCTGGCCACGTGACCCGGAAGTGTCTGCGGACAGCGCTGGCTCCCAGCCTATAGAGCGCACAACCCTAGAGTCTGGCAAGACTGGCCTGTACAGACAGGGGTACCTTTACCTTTTACCTTAATGTTAAAGAGGGAATTTCAGCATGTGCAGTCAGGCCCTGGGGTAGCACAGCACAACGAAGAAGCACCTGCTGAAACTCCCTCTTCTACACAATGGTTACAAAGTGGAGTGTGTGTTTTAATGGTTCCCCTGAACCCTTAATCCCAAGAGCTCTTCTGGATCAGACCAAAGACTCATCTAGTCCAAAACACCTGGCAGACAGCAGGGCCCTATCCAGACTGGTGGTTTTCCTCAGGTGTATTCTTCTTTCTTCTCTGTAGCCAAGTAAGATTGTCTTCCATGAAAACTGCCTTAACAGTGAGTCTGTAAGTGACTGTGGAGGCCAATTCTGGATCCACATGTCCTTCCACAGTGGGGACATAGGTTTCCAGGTAGGAGTCAATCAAGGTGAGGGTTTGCCAAAAGTTCTTTCCTTTTAGCTCATTTCTCCCTTTTGCCCTGAGTTCATGCTTCTTCAAAGCCCATGAAGTAAAGGCTCACAGGCCAGCGTTTCCCAGTTATCAGTGTTTATGTTACATTCTTTTAGATTTGCCTTGAGAGCATCTTTAAACCTCTTTTGTTGTCCACTGGTATTTTAATTTCCATTCTTGAGTTGGGAATAGAGTAGTTGCTTTGGAAGACGATAATGAGGCATCCAGACAACATGACCAGTTCAGCGAAATTGATGTTGAAGAATCATTGCTTTGAGGCTGGTGATCTTTGCTTCTTTCAGTACACTGGCATTTGTTTGCCTGACTTCCCAAGTGATGTGTAACATTTTTCGGAGACACCATTAAATGAATCTTTTGAGGAGTTGGAGATGGCAGTTATAAGTGGTCTATGTTTCACAAGAATACAGTAAAGTTGATAGTACAATAGCTTTGTAAACAAGCATTTTGGTTTCCCTGCGAATGTCCCAGTCCTCAAACACTCTGCACTTCAGTTGGGAGAAAGCTGCACTTGCAGAGCTCAGGCAATGGTGGATTTTGGCATCCATGTCAGCCCTTGTGGAAAGATAACTGCCCAGGTAGGGAAAGTGATTGACCCTTTACAACATTACACCATTAAGTTGGATTTGTGGTGCTGCAGAGGGGATGTTTTGTGATTGTTGGTGCAGCACTTTGGTTTTTTGGATGTTGAGCGAAGTTTTCCATAAGCTTCTGCAAAGATATTTAGAATGGTTTGGAAGTCATCCTCTGAGTGTGCACACACTACATTGTCATCAGCATACTGAAGCTCTACGAAAGAAGTTACAGTGACCTTACTCTTTGCTTTCAGCCTACTCAGATTAAAGGGCTTTCCGTCTGTTCAATAAATGATTTCTACCCCAGTTGGGAGTTTCCCTTCAGTGATGTGTGGGATCATGGCAATGAAGATAATAAATAGAGTTGGGCGATAACACATCCCTGTTTAAAATGCCCAATTCTACTGTGAATGGTTCACTTTGAGAGCAATTGTTATCCGCAATTGTTGCCATAATGTTATCATGGAGGAGCCAAAGAATATTCACAAATATATCTGGGCAGCCGATTTTCAGAAGGACAGTCCACAGGGTATTACTATTTACAGTGTTGAAGGCCTTAGTCAGGTCAATAAATGCCATATACAGGGGTTGGTTTTGCTCTCAGCATTTTTCTGGAAGCTGTCAAGCAGTGAAAATCATATCCACTGTCTCCTAAAAGGTCAAAAACTATTTTGGGATTTGGGAAGGGTATCCTCGGATATAGTTAGGAGACGGTTTGCTAAGATCCTTACAATAATTTTGCCGGCCGCAGCTAAAATTTTCCCCAGGTTTATTCTGCAACATGCTATTGAAGCAGTGCGTGGTGGATTTATACTGCATCGTTCCACTTCATCAGTTCTTCTGCGGTGCTTTCCCAGAGTTTCCCCATGGCTGATCTCTAGAGGGGCCCCTTGTCCTGCGACACAACAGAAGGAGGACATAAAAAAAACCCCACCCCAGAATATTTGTGGTATAAAAAGGTTAGAGAATTTCAGCAGAAAGTTACAGAACATGCACAGATTAGAACTGCCCCCCTAAAAACATCATACATACATACATCACAGAAGGGGGGTGGTCTACAGCAGAAATACATCACAGGAGGCAGTCTACAGCAGAAATCAGATATCTGTTAATGGTCACTTTACCTGAGCAGCCTGACCATTCTTTTGTGATGGTAAATACTTTAATTCCCAAATCCAGGTCACAGGCTCACCCTATTCATATACAAATGCACCCTTAAGACAGGTAAGCAAAAGACAATGGAGAGGCTTTCCCATTTCCTTCCTCCTTGCAGAGAAATATTTGAGGTCAATTTGGGAGAGTCAAAATGGCTTCAGGATTGCTCTCCTGTACTATTTCAGACACGTGGTTTATATACTTATGTATGTGTTTGCCTTGTACGTTTATGAACATTTATTTTATATTTGGGACCTTAGAATTCTTATAACACATAAATGATACTTTGCACTCATGGGTGTATCAGAGTTGTTGTTGTTAGTCATTTAGTCGTGTCCGCCTCTTCGTGACCCCCTGGACCAGCGCACGCCAGGCACTCCTGTCTTCCACTGCCTCCCGCAGTTTGGTCAAACTCATGTTGGTAGCTTTGAGAACACTGTTCAGCCACCTCGTCCTCTGTCATCCCCTTCTCCTTGTGCCCTCAATCTTTCCCAACATCAAGGTCTTTTCCAGAGAGTCTTCTCTTCTCATGAGGTGGCCAAAGTATTGGAGCCTCAGCTTCACAATCTATCCTTCCAGTGAGCACTCAGGGCTGATTTCCTTCAGAATGGATAGGTTTGATCTTCTTGCAGAACATGGGACTCTCAAGAGTCTCCTCCAGCACCATAATTCAAAAGCATCAATTCTTTGGTGATCAGCCTTCTTTATGGTCCAGCTCTCACTTCCATACATCACTACTGGGAAAACCATAGCTTTAACTATAACGACCTTTGTCGACAAGGTGATGTTTCTGCTTTTTAAGATGCTGTCTAGGTTTGTCACCGCTTTTCTCCCAAGAAGCAGGCAGGTATCAGGGTAGTTAGACGCAATCTTGCTTCAGTGCTGTTTGCAGCTGCAGAGGTTCTAGGCCAGACATGCCACTTCATTTCCTGGCTATCTGTTGAACTCCAGTCATTTTCCCTACCATAAATGTACCAGAGGGCAGGGGATGTTTGTGTTGTCCTCTTTTTGTTATACCAAAGTACTCGAGTATCCCTCCAAACGTGTAGAAATATTTGGGAAGCCTTGCAGAACAACTAATAAAGTGGAATGATGTTTGGATGGCCCAATATAAATCCACCACTAATGCAGTACTGTTGTGTCAGGATGCACGCGCCAAAAAAATCCCCAGCCTGTAGGAGTCCTTCCTAGGAAGCAACAGGGAGCAGATCTGTGGGCTGTGTCAACACTATGCCTTTAAAGCACATTCAAAGCACATTCTTCCCCTCAAAGAATTCTGGGCACTGCCCTTTTGGACATGCACATAAGGTGTGAAAACATCCAACTCTAGCATAATTCTCCACAGTTTGTCACTAGTGGCATGTGGGCCAGAATATTCTGAGCAGCCATTTTTCAGAATGCAGAGCAGATGGGGATGGAGGAGAAAGTTCTTGAGAGGCTCATCAAAACTTCTGCTTGTCCTGCCACTTTCCCTGGGAAAGGCCACTCTTTGTTGCTGAACTGGAGCAAATGTCAATCAGATTTTCCATGGATTGACGTCTTCTCCAATTCAGCTGTAAAGAGCGAGTTTTCCTGGGGAAAGCCATGGGGCAAACAGGCAACCACTCAGAGCTGTGTTCTCTGGGCCTGAGACAAGCAGATGTGTGGACAAGTCCTAGGTGTGTGACAATTGTGCCTACTCCTTTTAGAATAAACCCGGGCCCTGGACTACAGCTCAAATTCCCAGGCCAAAAACATTCTAATCCAACCCCTCTGCCTTCTTGCAGCCTGGGCAACTTTTCCTGACATGGATCACGTCTCCTGCAAGACCCAGAAAGAGAGGGAGGAAATGCACACCCACTTTCTCCCACCCCTGCTTTCTGTGTTTGATATGACAGGAACCCTATGCATTCTGGGAGATTTTAATAAAGAAGACAGGCCTGTGAAATTTAATAAAAGAGTTCATCAGATTATACTGCGATGGCTCCGTGCCACCGCACCGGCAATAATATCCACGCAGCAGGGGGGCTTTAACCCCTTGAGGGGCGGCATGGCGGCGCTGTATTAAATCTTTCGCCAGCGTTCAGCTCACGGTGCTTTAATATTTATGAATCTCATCAGCTTTGGGAACACAAGACCAGCAGTTTGTTTGTGTGCACGAGGGAAGGGTTCTTCTTGTTTTTCTTCTTCATCTTCTTCTTCCTCTTCACAAGTGTCAATTTTATCTCTGAGATGATGGGAAGACTCAGACCCCAGACACTCACTGGTGGTGTTTGCAAGAACTTGTCTCCTTTTTTGGCGGGGCTTCAGAAGTACTGTGTCTAAACTTTGCCTGAAGCAAGCCATAGTCTTGGAGGCCTTGACCCTTTCCCCACCCTAAATCTCAGATCCCTGGTTCCCGTCTGTGGTGAGCCAAAGGCAGTTTGTTGACTCCTGGTCTTCCAGGTCCTAGTCAGCCGCCATAAAAACCACCACATCACCTTGGCTTCCAGTTCCAATCCTGGTTCTATAGCCTGAGATCAGGTAGACAGGGTGAACTGGGGACCCCCTATTTCACAGGCATGAACTGTCAAAAGTCATGAGGGTGGTTAGGTGACGTAAGCAAAACTATGAGTGAGACAATGTCCAGAAAAGGGAGTGTAAGTCATTCACATCACTTAGGAATATCTCCATAAGGTTACAGATAGGTAGCCGTGTTGGTCTGCCATAGTCAAAACAAAAAAATTTTTTCCTTCCAGTAGCACCTTAAAGACCAACTAAGTTAGTTCTTGGTATGAGCTTTCGTGTGCATGCAGTGTGCATGCACACGAAAGCTCATACCAAGAACTAACTTAGTTGGTCTTTAAGGTGCTACTGGAAGGAAAAAATTTTTTTGTTTTGTCCATAAGGTTAGTACCTGGTGTTTTTTTTACAGTACTAACTCCAGCAAAGGATAACACAGAAGTCAACCACTGTTTGGGACAGGACAAGAGCTTCATTGCAGACTATGCAAGCTACTAGTAGTATTTCCTGGGAAAGTTTGGGTAAAAATTTTGTTGCTGCAAAAATCATACAACTGGCCAGTCAGAAATCACTACTCTAAATTTGCTTCCTCCTCCCTGCCTCTTGCCCTACACATCCAACCTCCTCAGGCTTCATCACACTCTTCCAGTATTGCCTCCTGCTGTATCCCTTGGTCTTAGTGCTATGGGGTAAGGCAAAGCTGACCAATGTGGTGCCCTCCCAGCACCCTCAGTCATTGGCCATGCTGGCTGGGGCTGATGGGAGTTGTTGTCCAACAACTTCTGGAGGGCATCACCTTGGAAGCCATTGCAGATGGTCAGACATGTCACATGACCTGGTCTTTTGCTCTTCTCTCGGTTGTGTTGCAGGCTGGCTTTCTGCTGGACATCTCTGGGGTCTTAGGTTGATGACTTGCTCAGGCTTCCCCTCCTAACCATGCTGAAAGAGAGCTTCACCTTACCAAGACTGAGCACTCTTATAAAGGAGAGGTCATTGTCCTACTCCATAGTTCAAATTTCACCCAATCATAACTGGGGGGGACTCCTGGTGTTGGACCACGTTAGGTGGTCTCGCAGCAAAAGCCTTTTTCAGCATTGGTGCATTGGATTTACTTCAGCTGGATGCTTTCATCTGAACTACAGAATTGGCCCCACGGTCCAGATCCAGAATGATGGGTGGGTTTTTCCCTTCAGCGAGGTCTGAGGGGGTTGGCTGCTCACTGCTAGAAGTGGAGTCTATTACAAAGTCCAGTTTGGAAATCAGGCAAATCTTGTGGATCACAGGGACAGTGGTTGAGGTGAAAGTCTGAAAAAGCCATTTGCCAAGGGCCAGGGCATTACCTGGATGGGATGTTAACCCTATAAATGCTACTTAGAAGATCATTGGCAGAGCAGCAGGATAATAATAATTATTATGATGGTGATAATAGCACCAGTAGTAAGACAAGGTCAAGGGGTGATCTGATGGAAACCCCTCTGAATTTCTGCCAGGAAGAGCATGTGAAATGTGAGAACATGTAACCAAATCTAGAAATGGGAACTGGTTGCTCACACATAACCCTCAACTGAATTGCCTCACCTACCTACAATTCCATTTTGTTTGCTCTTCCATAAACCTCTGATGGAATAAGGCAGAGTGGACAATCTGAAGCCCCAACATTACAGGGCACAACTCCTTGAAATGTCACTTCGAAGTTGGAACTCAGTCCTTGGCAGTGGAGTTTGGTGAAATTTTTCATAGGGGAACAGTTACGGCCAAAGGCGCCAGCTTATGAGGACAACGGGGGGACGGGGATGTTGTGCATGTGATGTTGCAACGTCCTGACGTCACATGTGTGAGCATTGTGCTTCCCTCCCTAAGCCAGGCAGAAGCTTCTCAGGCTTTGGGAAGGACGCACCAGGCTTTAATACTTGTAATACTCTCATTTACAGGGAACATTTAGGAAGCTAGCCTAATCCCCCTCGCCCACTGACCACACGTCACTGGGTCTTTGGTTAGGCTGAGGGTTCATTCACACTTCCGATTGTCCAATGCCTAGAAAGCATGGGCCCAAGCGGTTTTCCACTTGACCCACACTTTCCAAATGGTTTTTGCCTTGCTCCACTCTTTTCCCAGGGAAAACCTGCTTTTTAGTGCTAAATCGGAGCAAACGTCAATCCAGAGAAACCCCAAATTGCTATTCCCTCCTGCTGAGTGCTCAATAGAGGTTTCCCCCCAGGGGAAAGCAGTGGAACAAGAGGAAGTGTAGATGAGCCCTGAGGTGGGTTTTAGATGTCATCGTAACAACGCCTGCTCTCCTCAGGAGCTCTCCCAGGTCCTGTAGTTTCTGAATGTAACCAGTTTTCTGTCACCATCTCTATTATTTGAGACCAGCCCCTTGCTTCCCTAGCCTGACGGTTGCTGAGGGTCAACTGGTGAAGGACTTCTTTGACTCCAGTGCTAAAGGGTGACAGATTAAGCTCTACCTGACCTCCAAAAGGATCAATTTACAACAGTAAAAGGCAAAAGGTAGAAAAGGCTCTACTGGTAGATTTCTGGAGGATTTCTGACTCCAATTGTTTAAACAATAGCAACTCCCCCCCCCCCCAGTTTGGCCTCTCCAATGTAACTGTGAACTCAAGTTCTGGTACTGAAAACAAATTGCTGGGCTGGAATGCTATTTTTCTTAATTCTGTATGCACTCCTCTTTCTAAAGTTGCTATTTTGCACTTAGCTCCCACTGAGGACAGGGCATCATAATAATATGGTATAATAACTTATCTATGAGATATGGCATCAAATATTTCTTTATTTCATTTTCTTTTACAGAAGTAGATAGAACAATTAAAACTCCAAGAAGAAAAATGAATAAGAATAGCCAGGAACAATACAGTAAAAGAAAGAACACAGTAGTATAATTACTCAGTATTGTGTATGTCTTTGTCCATGGAGTTTTCTTGGCAGGGATACTGGCGAGGCTTGCTGGTTCCTGCTCCAGGTGGATCACATTTAGTCAAAACTCTCCACTATGACCTGTCTGTCTTGGGTGCCCCTGCACAGCATAGCTCATAGCTTCTCTGAGTTATTCAAGCCCCTTCGCCACGACAAGGCAGTGATCCATGGACATCCCCAGATGGGCAGCATCGAAATCAGATTGATTATATTCTCTGCAGCCAAAGTTGGAGAAGATCTATACAGTCAGCAAAAACAAGACCTGGAACTGACTGTGGCTCAGATCATCAGCTTCTGAATACACAGTGGAAGTGAGGAACAGATTTAAGGATTTAGATTTGGTGGACAGAGTGCCTGAAGAACTATGGATGGAGGCTCATAATACAGGAGGCAGCAACAAAAACCATCCCAATGAAAAGGAAATGCAAGAAAGCAAAGTGGCTGTCCGACCGAGGCCTTACAAATAGTGGGGGAGAGAAGGCAAGCAAAATGCGAGGGAGATAGTGAAAGATACAGGAAATTGAATGCAGATTTCAAAAAAAATAGCAGGGAGAGACAAGAGGGCCTTCTTAAACGAGCAATGCAAAGAAATAGAGAAAAACAACAGAATGGGGAAACCAGAGATCTGTTCAAGAAAATTGGAGATATGAAAGGAACATTTTGTACAAAGATTACCATAATAAAGGACAAAAGTGGTGAGGACCTAACAGAAGCAGAAGACATCAAGAAGAGGTGGCAAGAATACACAGAGGAATTATACCAGAAAGATATGGATGTTTCGTACACCCCAGGTAGTGTGGTTGCTGACCTTGAGCCAGACATCCTGGAGAGTGAAGTCAAATAGGCCTTAGAAAGCACTGCTAATAACAAGGCCAGTGGAAGTGATGATATTCCAGCTGAACTATTAAAATGTTTAAAAGATGATGCTGTTAAGGTGCTACACTCAATATGCCAGCAAGTTTGGAAAACTCAGCAGTGGCCATAGGATTAGAGAAGATCAGTCTACATCCCAATCCCAAAGAAGGGCAGTGCCAAAGAATGCTCCAACTACAGTTCAACTGCACTCATTTCACACGCTAGCAAGGTTATGCTTAAAATTCTACGAGGCAGGCTTAAGCAGTATGTGGACCGAGAACTCCCAGAAGTGCAAGCTGGATTTCAAAGGGGCAAAGGAACCAGAGACCAAATTGCAAACATGCGCTGGATTATGAGGAACGGCTAAGGGAGCGGGGCATGTTTAGCCTGGAGAAGAGGAGGTGAAGGGGTGATATGATAGCCATGTTCAAATATATAAAAGGATGTCACATAGAGGAGGGAGAAAGGTTGTTTTCTGCTGCTCCAGAGAAGCGGACACGGAGCAATGGATCCAAACTACAAGAAAGAAGATTCCACCTAAACATTAGGAAGAACTTCCTGACAGTAAGAGCTGTTCGACAGTGGAATTTGCTGCCAAGGAGTGTGGTGGAGTCTCCTTCTTTGGAGGTCTTTAAGCAGAGGCTTGACAACCATATGTCAGGAGTGGTCTCTTCCAACTCTATGATTCTATGATTCTATGATTCTATGATTCTATGATTATGGAGAAAGCTAGAGAGTTCCAGAAAGACATCTACTTCTCCTTCATTGACTACACAAAAGCCTTTGACTGTGTCGACCACAGCAAACTATGGCAAGCTCTTAAAGAAATGGGAGTGCCTGATCACCTCATCTGTCTCCTGAGAAATCTCTATGTGGGACAAGAAGCTACAGTTAGAACTGGATATGGAACAACTGATTGGTTCAAAACTGGGAAAGGAGTACGACAATGCTGTATATTGTCTCCCTGCTTATTTAACTTATATGCAGAATTCATCATGCAAAAGGCTGGACTGGATGAATACCAAGTCAGAATTAAGATTGCTGGAAGAAATATCGTCTACCTCAGATACCTCAGATGACACAACCTTGATGGCAGAAAGTGAGGAGGAATTAAAGAACCTCTTAATGAGGGTGAAAGAGAAGAGCGCAAAATGTGCTCTGATGGTGTTTCCTGCTTGGCAGGGGGTTGGACTCGATGGCCCTTGTGGTCTCTTCCAACTCTATGATTCTGTGAAATATGGTTTGAAGCTCAACATCAAAAAAACAAAGATCATGGCCACTGGTCCCATCACCTCCTGGCAAATAGAAGGGGAAGAAATGGAAGCAGTGAGAGATTTTACTTTCTTGGATTCCATGGTCACTGCAGATAGTGACAGCAGTCATGAAATTAAAGGACTCCTGCTTCTTGGGAGAAAAGCAATGACAAACCTAGACAGCATCTTTAAAAGCAGAGACATCACCTTGCCAACAAAGGTCCGTATAGTTAAAGCTATGGTTTTCCCAGTAGTGATGTATGGATGTGAAAGCTGGACCATAAAGAAGGCTGATCGCCGAAGAATTGATGCTTTTGAATTCTGGTGCTGGAGGAGACTCTTGAGAGTCCCATGTACTGCAGGAAGATCAAACCTCTCCATTCTGAAGGAAATCAGCCCTGAGTGCTCACTGGAAGGACAGATCCTGAAGCTGAGGCTCCAATACTTTGGCCGCCTCATGAGAAGAGAAGACTCCCTGGAAAAGACCCTGATGTTGGGAAAGAGAAGGGGACGACAGAGGACGAAGGGGACGACAGAGGACAAGACGGTTGGACAGTGTTCTCGAAGCTACTAAAATGAGTTTCACTAAACTGCGGGAAGCAGTGGAAGGCAGTGGCAGTGGGAGGCAGTGGAATGCCTGGCGTGCTCTGGTCCCTTGGGTCACAAAGAGTCGGACACGACTAAACAACAATTGTGTATGTATACATTATGTATCGGGTACACTTGGCATCCTAGTGGTCATGGTCCCAAACAAAGGGCTCATCCGCACTTACCTTTTGCCTCGCACTTTCTAGGCATAGGTTCAAGCAGGTTTTGTTGGCCCGCTACTTTCCCCAGCAGAATCTGAACAAAAGGCAGTTTGGGTTACCATGGATTGCCATTTGCTCCAATTCAGCAGTAAAGAACGAGTTTTTGCCGGGAAAATGCCAGGGCAAACAGAAACGTGTCAGAAGAAGAAGAAGAAGAAGAAGAAGAGGAGTTTGGATTTGATATCCTGCTTTATCACTACCCGAAGGAATCTCAAAGTGGTTAACAATCTCCTTTCCCTTCCTCCCCCACAACAAAACAAAACAAAAAAAAAAATTTTCCTTCCAGTAGCACCTTAAAGACCAACTAAGTTAGTTCTTGGTATGAGCTTTCGTGTGCATGCACACTTCTTCAGATACACTGAAACAGAAGTTGCCAGATCCTTCTATATAGTGAGAAGGTGGGGAGGGGTATTACTCAGAAGGGTGGTGGGAATGGGTGATTGGCAGATAGCTGTGATGAGCCTGTTGACGACTCTTAACGACTGCAATAGGTCTTACAGGAAAAAGCAAGGGGTGAGACAAAGCCATTTTTCACCTTCTCACCCCTTGCTTTTTCCTGTAAGACCTATTGCAGTCGTTAAGAGTCGTCAACAGGCTCATCACAGCTATCTGCCAACCACCCATTCCCACCACCCTTCTGAGTAATACCCCTCCCACCTTCTCACTATATAGAAGGATCTGGCAACTTCTGTTTCAGTGTATCTGAAGAAGTGTGCATGCACACGAAAGCTCATACCAAGAACTAACTTAGTTGGTCTTTAAGGTGCTACTGGAAGGGAAAAAAATTTTTTTGTTTTGTTTTGACTATGGCAGACCAACACGGCTACCTATCTGTAACTCCCCCACAACAAACACTCTGTGAGGTGAGTGGGACTGAGAGACTTCAGAGAAGTGTCACTAGCCCAAGGTCACCCAGCAGCTGCATGTGCAGGAGCGCAGACGCGAACCCGGTTCACCAGATTACGAGTCCACCCCTCTTAACCACTACACCATACTGGCTCCGAACATGGAACTTTAAAGCATAAATCTGTGCCTAGAAATGCAGCACAAAAGGAGGTCTAGATGATCTCTGAATGCCTCCAAGAGTTGATTTGTGAGACAAGAGGTCAGCGTTTCTTGTCCATCCAACCAATACACACCAGATGAAGCCACCCGGTAACTTCCAATTGATTGATCAGTCAGCCTTCGTAAGACCCTTCCACCAGCAAAGTTGATGTGTTGGGCATCCCGTTCAGATGCCCATCTGTTCTGAGAGGCCCAAAGACACCTTGGAGCCCTGCCTTTCACCTCCTGCTGAATCAGACCTGGAGCCACGGACGATTCAGACACAGCTTTTTAATCTCTGCTTCTTTGTGGCATTAAGGAAACAAGGCCAAGTTGGAGGAGGGAGGAAAGGGAGAGAGAAGGAGAGATTTCCCTCTTCAAACTTTGCTCATCACACTGCCATTGTTAGTAGGACTCAAATCAAAACTCCTAGTAATGAAAGGGGAGTATTGCTGTATTTCCAGGGTTCCTTCATCCCTTGCTCCTGGCTCTGGCCTGGCAATCTGGAAAGCAGCTTTAAACCTTCCACTTCAATATTTCAGGCAGCTAAGGATGGATTTTGGAGCTCAGCGCTGAGTAAACAGACCCGCTCTTAAGCCAGGGACCGCTTCATTTTGACTAAACCCTAACTAAACACAGCGGCTTCATGAAGCAGGGGACCCAGTCGCCTTTGAGGTGGTCTCAAGTCCTGCTTCATTAACACCTTTTAATCCCACTGGTACAGTTTTATATTCTCCAAATTAGCCTTCCCAGGCTCAGGTCAGGGCTCTCCATGCTGTTACCACAGGACTTCACAAGGCCTCTTACAGGCACTTGAGGAGAGTTTTCTCGTTTAGGCTCCTTGGATCCAGTTTTGATTCAAAATGCAGGTAATGCGGCTCAGCTCTCCTGATTGGATCATATCTGGGTACAGGAACACCCAGAAGTTAGTGGGTGGGGGGCGGGATGAGAGAATTCAATAGGAAAGGGAGGGTGATTGCAAACATTTTTGGTTGTCACTATGCATACATTTATTTTATTTTTTATTTATTACATTTGTATACTGCCCCTCACCCAAAGATCACAGGGTGGTTCACAACATACATGAAGGGGGTTCAGTAATTGGACTGTGTGCCACAAACTCTAGTTTTCTGGCACAAAACATTGTATCATTAAAAAAAATTAAAGGCAACCTTTTGCAAAATTAGTCTGGATCAAGTTTCATGTAGTGATTGACAGAGGCGGAGTCAGGGGAGTGGGGGGGGGGAATGAAGGCAACAAGCACCTGCATCTCAGAAAGGGGGCTGCCCCTCAACTCCCATATTTCTTGATCCTTGTGGTTTCTTAAAGGAAAGGCCCTTTTATACTGGGCATTAAAATACGGCTGCAGTGTTAAGGACGTTCACTTGAACATTATCAAAAAAAGGTTGTCCTTATTTCAGAGGAAGGGTTTTGAGAACAACAGTGTTAATGTGAAATGTACTGTTATTTCTCATTCAGAAATCTAACCTGTGGGAAAAAGCTCTTCTGTGTCTCCAAATGCAGACTGCCCCTTCTGTGCCTTTCCCCCACAGAATTCACCCCATCCAGAGGTCACGATGGACCATTGGCTTGCCTCTTTGCTTTAATTATCAAGGGAAATTGCATCATTGCACCCTTGGACTCTGGCCACCAACACAGCTGGGCGCATAAGCACGGGGCACAAACGGTTCACGGAGCTTGTGCACAGTTCAGCCGTGGCCACCAGAGCCAAGCGGGGTTGCGTTGTGCCCCCGCCTGCCCATGCAGGGAGGAGCCTGGCCAGTAGAGCCAGTAGACACGGCCCTTGGCAGGCAACTCTACCCCCACCCAAACACTGGCCAGGCAGCCATTCAGTGAGGGGGCCAGGAATGCGGCAGCAAGGCCAGACTCAGGGACCCAGAGACCCCTGGTAGCAGGCAGGGTGGGATCCCCTGTGTGGGAATGCCTTGCTTGTGCCCCCTAAAAATGGTGCACCCGGGGCTGCCGCCCCTCTGCCCCCGCCATGCTATGCCCCTGCACCTTGCTGAGTTTTCCTTGCTAAGCAAAGCTAAAAAGTTGCTACTTCATGATCCCACCCAAGCTTCCCATTCATCAGCACGCCCTAAGTCTTTGATGGGAGCGGGCTTGGGTGTACTGGTGCACTGCAGCTGAGTGCTTAGAAGTGGAGCAAGCATTCGTTTCTTGCCCAGAGGAGTGAACAGACTAGCTATTGGCAGGGGCAAGACAGCAGAGTGAGGAAGGGCAGATCACAAGGGAAGAATAGTTGCAAATGCCTTTACTTTCACATAGGCCTAGTTTCTGTAGGGCTCAGGACGAAGGGGTTGAGGCATGAGGGTGGCGTGAGACCTTTTGCTGTCTGAAATGAAAGACAAGGTGCTCCTCTCCCCTCCCCATTCAATGCAGAAAAGCTCACTCAACCGGGAGTCAAATCTCTCTTGAAAAACACTGGGGTGTGGCAGCACCTTCCTCCCCCCCCCCAAACTGAGGGCAGCTGGCTCCCTGAGAGGGTGGCAATCTAGTCTTTGGCCCTGTGGAATCTGCCTGTTTAAACACTGGCCTTTTTAAAATTCTGCCCTAGCCATTTCCTCTGGACTTACCGTCCTTTGCTCACTTCCTTCTTAGAGAGCATTCTGATGACAATGGCATTAGCCCTTTCCATTTCAGTGTTTTTGGCCCTCCCTTTCTTTTCTGACGTGATTTGTTGCAGTATTTATTTATTTTTGTAACAGAACATAGTTGCAGCCTTTGAGGCACCTCATGGCTCTTGTGCCTTTAATTAGACATTTCCTGTTTGCAGGTTTGTTTCAGCCTGATGACTGATGGAGTGTCCCTTGAAAAGTCCTTGTTTTGTTCCAGTATCAGTTTCTGTTTCTATGGGGAAAGAAAAATACAATTATTGTCTTTAATTACTTTCTTCTATTCCCCCCCCCCCACAATTTTATAAAGAAATAGCATTATTTCACTATTACAAATGGAAAGGAGAAAATGATCTGAAATCAGTAGTTAAATCCTCCCCCACCCCCTTGTGGGAACCAAAACCAATATTGGGGGTAATCAGAGTGGCTATTCAAAGGACAAATGATAGGCTATTTATATTCAATCCCCCCACCAATGCTCATCAAGAATCAAAAAAGCAAACTTGAACCCACAAGGAAGAAGCGTTTGAGTAACATTGCTGGAAACCTTTGCTGAGCAGGACTTACTTGTGAGTAAACATTATAAGACCGTGGGGAAGGGGGCTGCTGGATAATATGGCGCTCCATTAAGTGCTTGTGTGGAATCTCTGTTTTAATCCTGCTGCCAGCTAATTGCAGGGAAATAATATCTGAGCTGCGCTGAAGTGCCCCAGTGTGAAAGCAACCCCTTTGTGCTGCCCCAAATGGCAGCTGTCCCATCTTACAGGTATCGCACAGACTCCCCCAGTTACCGTGTCTGTCAATCCGGCACCAATAATAAACTAGTTTTCAATCCACCAGTGGCTAACAGAGCTGCCTTCTGTTCCCATGGCAACCTAAACAATATTACCCAGGCTTAAACGGATTCGGACGATATTAAAAAAGCAGCCTCTTTAGGAATTCCTAGTGCTGAGAATTTTAATTTTGCGTAATGCGAGCTGACACCGTGTTTATGAGGCCTCGCTGCCTGTTTTCTTCAATTAGTGCAGAGAGGCGTGGATTTGTTTTCAGGGCTTAAGGGGGAGGCATTATTGAGTTATGGAGTGAGGAGGGGAGCCGATGAAGGTAGGTCACCCTGGCGTAGCCATCAATCCCCTAAGATGTAAATTCAGGGGGGATTTCTGGTAAATGCTGTGATTTTTAGACCTTGGAAGATAACAGCCTCCTCCTAAGAAGTGAGGACTAGCAATAGGCTGGTCTGTGTCTGTGTGAGCTGCCACGGTGAGCTGAAGGAACGCTTCACAACAGAGAAGGCAGCTCTGCACATGAGGAGAAGACACAGATTGGTGGCAAAACACAACTTGCTTCTCCTGTGTACCTCCCACCATGTCCTGGCCGCTTCTAGCCATCCGTGAAATTCCTGAAGCTGTCACGGCTTCTGACTTAATCATGGGACGTTCCAAATTCCCCCATGGAAGCAGCTCCTGGGGCGGCAGCAGCAGCAGCCTTGGAAAGGTGGCATGAGGGCTCCTTCGCAAAGCGCAGTTTGCCCTGTCAGAGCCCTCTCACCTCCTGCCCAAAGCTGTTGTTCTTAGGGTGGCCATATTTCAAAAAGTAAAATTCCTGACACCTGCAAAGTTGTTGAGCTTTCCTCCCCATGTGTGTGTGTATCTTCTCTGGAGGGAAGAGGCAGAGTGGAGATGCTGGAACTCTTCACATGTTGGCTTGGTGTTTCTGGGGACCCACAGGGGCGGTGCACTCTGCTTAGGTGGAAGGAGCTTCTCTCTGTGTGTCTTGGGGGGTGGCTGTGCGGTCAGCTGGGTTGGCGGCTCCTCTCCTTTGTTTAGATTAGCGGGTTGGTTTTGCGGCGCTTCTCTCCCACCCATCTGCTGTTGAGATGACCAAATGCAGCAGCCGGTCTGGGGAAGAGGCAGCACCAGAAAGACGAGATGTGAGTGAAATTGTCAGCTCTCCCACCCACCCAGAGGAAAACCTCCCTCCTGTCTGGTCATGGTCGCACCAGGCTGCTGAGCCTCTCCTCTCAGGTTGGTGCCACACGAGGGAGGTCTGTTTGGGTGCCTGGGTAGAAAAAGTGGCATATAAATGATATGGTGTGGGGACATACGGACACAGGCATCATAATGCGTACTGTTTTGTCACTTCAGCTTTTTTACATTTTGTTTTAATCTCTGTGCATTACACACACACCAGGTTTTGCCACACTGCTTGGTTTTTGTTTTTTAAATAATAATATTTCTTAATCAAGTTTCCAGTTTTAAATCACATGTACAACGACAACACAACACACCAACTGCCTACCCTCCAACATTCCTCGGATGCCAATGCCCCTATTTTCATCTGAGGAATTTTGGAAGGTGTGGAATGTGGTGGAGTGGACTGCACCACTGCAGGCTGTAGGGGTTGGAGGTCACCTTTAAATGCTTCTCCGTGTAAACAATTCCCTGCAATGGAAAAGAAGAACAGCAGGGATGCAAGTTCCAATCCTGGTTCTTTGCTGTGCCAATACTTGCAGGGTGTTTTTCATGCACGGGAGCATCCCAAAATGTGATACACACCACCCTTCCATCTTCTCTGGAGAGAAGAGGCAGAGTGGAGATGCTGGAACTCTTCACATGTTGGCTTGGTGTTTCTGGGTGGGGCACCCACTCTGCTTAGGTGGAAGGAGCTTCTCTCTGTGTGCTCTCTGCTCTGTCTGCAGTCTGAAGTGGCACAGTCCATTTCCCGACCTCCTTCTGCAACAACCTGTCTATAGACCAGACCTTAGTTGGGCTCTGGAGTTGGTCCCTTTCTCCTTGCCTCATGGTAGGGCTGTCTTGACAGAAGCAGTATGCCACACATTCTTAACATCTGGGATTCCAGGCATGTCCTATGGCTGCCTGAGCTCCTGTGTGCTTCTGCTCACTTGCAAGCCATACTCTTCATATAATCTTCATAAAGACACTGCCACCCTCCATCCCTCACCCACCAAAGGAAAAGTGCCACCGCAAAGCCTGCTCTGACCATTTCACTCAGGAAAGAGAACAAACACATCCAGGCTTACCTTTTCTAAGCTGTCCATGTATCAAGGATCATGTAATAAGTTAGAAGTTGTTGGAAGAATAGTTTTCATCTTGGAGTAATTGAACCTGGTAAATGCCAAGCCAGATGTTAGCTAGGTCAGAGGCTTATTAAGGGCAGCAGGCCTGGAAGAGCAGTTGTGCTTGCTACCTAACAAAGCAAAGCACATTCAGGTACTGAATATTGCTGGAGAGAGATGGGACAATGGGAGGCAAGTGATTCTTGCCTGCAACTGCTGACGGAAAAGGAACAATGGGGAAGTGGGCATTGTACAAGGGCTTCTGCACTGACTCATCTCAGGGCAGCAGGAGCAGTCTCTCTGAAGAGTGGCAACTTGGGAATGCAGCAGCCACATTATTATTATTATTATTATTATTATTATTATTATTATTATTTATATCCCGGCCATCTGGCTGGGTTTCCCCAGCAACTCTGGGAGGCTTCCAACAAAAGATTAAAAATACATTAAAACATCAGTCATTAAAAACTTCCCTAAACAGGGCTGCCTTCAGATGTCCACAATGTACCTAATGACCCTGATTTGCCTTCCCCAACCCAGCACCTTCTGGAAGTTGTGAGACAGAAACTCCCAGCTGCCACAGCCAGTGATCAGAGATGCGGGCAGTAGGAGCCCAACAATGCCTGGAGGGCACCAGGCTGGAGACAGTGGCCCCTGGACTATTCCAATCCCTCTTCACTGTGGGATGTCCAAGTTTCATTCTTGTTTTATATGTGTAACTTCTTTACCTGTTCCAATATCCTCAGGGGAAGGGAGGTTTGTACCCAGTACCCAGGAGGACATGGGTGGACCTTGCCTTAGACATAGTAATGGACGACAGATTCTGATCCTGGAAGCTGACTCCAGCTTGGAGGAACTTTGCCTCCCTAGCAGCCGATACGATTAAGGGCCAGGCAGGACAACATACTTTTGGACAAAATCCAAGTAGGCGCTGGAAGTTCAGTAGGGAGGGGGCCTCTCTGACCTGAGCTAGAGGGGCAAGCCCAAACATTGGGCCCTGCTGGAGATGAGCCATGCATCTAAGCCATGGGGGAGCACTAGCCATGAATCCCCCAAAGACCTCAGTGGTCTGGCAGGGATATAAGGAGCCAAGTGGTCCCAGGTATCCTGTACCCCAGTTGTAAATCATGCAAGAACCTTGAGCCTGGCCTGGCAGCAGGTGGGCAGCCATTGCAGGCTGTTGAGCACCAGAGCTATGAGCTGGTGATGGTCTGTC
Organism: Podarcis filfolensis; assembly: GCF_964270895.1. Taxonomy (NCBI): domain Eukaryota; kingdom Metazoa; phylum Chordata; class Lepidosauria; order Squamata; family Lacertidae; genus Podarcis; species Podarcis filfolensis. The sequence continues at coordinate 124,412,181 of NC_139605.1, forward strand.
CCCATCAACAGTCCAGCCGCAGCCGTTTGCACCATCTGGAGCCTCTTGTCCAGGCCCAAGGGGAAACCCACACTGAGCACTTTGCAATAATCTACAACTATGTGTCTTTCAGAGTTTAAAGGAATGCCCTCTCAACATCCCAGGTCCCCTCAAAATGAGGGGCCATAGTGATCCAAATATTCTGCAGCAGCCGTCCGTATCTGACCAGCAGCAGTCAACACTTGCCAGCACTTGCAATATTATTTGGTCAAACCTCATTTCACCCATCATCAAAACTGTACAATTCTGATGATACATTTTTAAAATTCTGAATGTTAGGTTTTGAGATCAGTTTTGAAATTCCACCGCAGGACTACCTGTCTTTTCCTCCCCGTATATGTGTTGCATCTATATCCTCCCCAGGAACTCACATGGTTCTCTCCCCCTCCCCTCCATTTTATTTGCACAACAACCCTGCCAAGTAGGTTAGGCCAACTGGCTCAAGGCCACCCAACCTTCAGCTTCTGGCCTGATTGGGGATTTGAACCCAGGTCTCTTAGATTCCAGCCCAACACAATCTTCCCGCTACTCCAGGGGTCAGCAAACTTTTTCAGCAGGGGACTGGTCCACTGTCCCTCAGACCTTGTGAGGGACTGGATTATATTTAGTGGGGGGGGGGGAGTCAACAAATTCCTATCCCCACAAATACCCCAGAGATGCATTTTAAATAAAAAGACACATTCTACTCATGTAAAAACACGCTGATTCCCGGACCGTCTGCGGGCCAGATTGAGAAGGTGACTGGGCTGGATCCGGCCCCCGGGCCTTAGCTTGCCTACCCATGCGCTGCTCCACCCACCCTGGCTTTCCATACATCCTTGCCTGCATTGTTTCTCTCTGGTACTCAGGCTCTGCTTCTGTTTGTCTACATCTATATGCCTGCCTCGTTCTCAGCCCACAAGAAAGAAAAACGCGGGCAGGAATCCTGCCCAACCTTGCCCTGCAATCAGAACAGCCCCAGCCCATTCAAGCAAAAGTGCAAATCCAGGCAGGGCGGCATTCGGAAGGGATGAGTGGCCCTCCCGGGTAAATCCTCTCCATCCCGCGCTCGGCAAGAGTTTGCTGGGAGGATTAACCCACGTCTTGTTCTCAATCCTGGTTTATGAGTTTCCCTGCTGGCTGGGAGGATCGTGTGTGTTTAAACAACAGCCTAATTAATCCTCATTTTATTACTTTCTCTTGTCAAGTGGCTAAAGAGAAGCTGTCAGCCCAGTGAGCCGCCCCACACACGTTTGCGTAGCTCCCAAATTACTTCATCAGAACCATCTGCTGCAAACGCCTTTGCTGGGCTTATTTATTCCTCCCTTCAAACGCCTCTCCTTCCAGGGGCAGAAGATGTTAAAGGAAGTCTGAGGGTCATGAATCCAGCGGCGGGGGGGGGGGGATGAGTCTTCGGTGGAAGGAGTGGCTGTCAAATTGGCAGGTGATGCTACAGGTAGGGAAGAAAATGGGATCTGCAAAAAATTAGAAGAGACAGAGCTGGACAATTCAGGTAGATTTCACTTAAACTGAAGGATTCCTCTGACACAGCAAGGGAAAAATGCAATGGGAGATTTACAGTTTATCTGTGTTGACATCTGGAAAAAGACCTTAGCCCCTACTTCATTTGCAGTATGTAATGCTTGCAAATCATTGAAACTGTTTTTATTTTATAAATTTCTATTCCACTTTTTCCAAAGCTCACTCTTCCTTAAAGCTGCAACATTTATTCAATCTGTTAGAACAGGTGATTAGGGATCTAGAATTAAGGGTGATACTAAACGACTAAACAACAACAACAACAACAACAACAACATACAGTATGTGAGCCCCAATTGATCAGACAGAAGATTATTATAATTTACGAAGCTGCAAGAGGTAAAAAAATGCATCTTCTGAGATGATGCTGGTGTGTGTCATTGCAGGCATTATCTCAAACCTAAGGAAGTATTCTTCTTTTTGTCTTTGAAAGTGTTTTTCTCGCATGCAGACTTGTGCAGATTTATTCCACCAGTTAACAGATCAAGTGACCAAAACTGATGGCTTTGGAGGAGTAAATAAACACTGGTTCAAGTTTTTTTGTAAGCCCTTGAGGGTGTTTTTTCTCTGCGTTTCTTCTGCTTGCTGTTTGTGGCCCACTCTGATCAGGATAATATCGCTTGATAGATGGATGATCTTGCCTCACAGCAGAAGGCTGAACCGTGGGGCGGGGGGTGTGGAGGCCTTCCTGCCTCAGTCATTCTAAGCATAAGTCATGCCATTGCACTGGTGTTGGCTGGGGGGGGGCATTTCCCAGTCTCCATTAGCATCCCTTGAAAATCCTGCTGCACTGGAAGGTGAAATGCAAGATTGCATTGCTCACCAATCTTCCATTGAGAATGGCATCCTCTCTGTGGCATTCTTCCTGTGCTGAATCATTTCACTCACCCCTTGACAATATCATTTTGGCTGGTTTATTACATGAATCTCCTGCCATTCCTTCCTCCTGAGCTCAACACAGCATGCTTGGTTCTCCCCTGTCTTCTCACAGCAATCCTGTGAGGTAGGATAAGTTCACCCACTGATCTTCATGACTGAGTGAGGAATTGAACATGGATTTCATCAGTTTGGAGTGCAGTTCTCTACCCACGACACCTTACTGGCTCTCTCGTGTGTTGTATGTGGTTCTCCAACCCCTGCTTCTTTCTGTTAGAGGCCAAGATGTGGTCTGGCAGGGCAGAAACTTTCAGTATAGCATCATCACATTGCAGGGTACGTGAAACTCTGTGTCACAAATAATATGGCATGGGGGTGCGGTTTTCCATGGTAGCCTCTTGTTCTTCTACAATGTGTTGCTTCATGCTGATTCAACTGTAATAATAATTAGATGTCATTTATTTTAAATAATTTACACCCCACTTAAAAAAACTATTCCCATCTCTCAAGAAAATAAGTTAATGCTGAACTACAAAATAACTGAACAGGAGGTAGAAGGTGCCATCCAGAATATGCAATTGGGTAAATCTCCAGGACCGGACGGCTTAACTTCAAGATATTATAGATCCTTGAAAGATTGGATAATACAACCATTAAAGGAAGTTTGTAATGGAATTTTGGAAGGGAAAAAAGCACCAGAGTCGTGGAAAGAAGCTTACATTACACTTATACCGAACACTGAGTCTGAGAAGACACAACTTAAGAATTACCGCCCCATATCTCTGCTTAATGTGGATTACAAAATTTTTGCAGATATTTTGGCTAAAAGATTTAAAAAAGTACTAGTGGAGGAGATACATAAAGACCAAGCAAGCTTTCTCCTGGGCAGACATTTGTCTGACAATACGAGAAATATAATTAATAGCTTAGAAAAACTACAAGTTAATATTAATACTAAAGCAGTTTTGATATTTGTAGACGCGGAGAAAGCCTTTGACAACATTTCTTGGAGTTTTATGAAGAAGAACCTGCAGGGGATGGGGGTTGGCCAAGGTTTCGGAAATGGTATAGGTGCAATATATTCAGAACAAAAGGCCAAATTAATTGTCAATAATGTGGTGACGGAGGAGTTTACGATAGAGAAAGGGACACGACAAGGTTGCCCAATTTCCCCATTGCTTTTTATTTCGGTCCTGGAGGTTCTCCTAAATATGATTAGAAGGGACCAATTGGTTAAAGGTATACAAGTCGGAGCCAAACAGTACAAATTGAAAGCATTTGCAGATGACTTAGTATTGACATTACAGGAGCCTGAATCTAGTACTAAAAGAGTACTGGAACTGATTCAAGAATTTGGTCAGGTTGCAGGATTTAAGTTGAATAAGTTAAAAACTAAGGTTTTAGAGAAAAATCTAACAGCGATTGAGAAAGAGAGGTTTCAGAAGGAGACAGGTTTAACATTGGTGAAGAAAGTAAAATACCTGGGGGTTAATATGACTGCTAAGAATGTGAATTTATTTAAAGATAATTATGAAAAATGCTGGACAGAAGTGAAAAAAGATTTAGAAATATGGTCAAACCTGAAGCTTTCTTTGCTAGGCCGTATTGCTGCTATAAAAATGAATGTATTGCCAAGAATGTTGTTTTTGTTTCAATCATTGCAAATTTTGGATAAAATGGACTGTTTCAAGAAGTGGCAGAAAGATATTTCCAGATTTGTCTGGCAGGGCAAGAAGCCCAGAATAAAATTTAAAATACTAACCGATGCAAAAGAAAGAGGTGGATTTGCCCTGCCAGACCTCAAAACTTATTATGTTTTTTTTATATATAATAATATTTTATTAAGTTTAACAATAAAAAGATACATAAAACACACAGAAAAGTAAAAATCAACAATACAATCTTTCACAAAAAGGAAAAAAAACAATCAAAAACACCACAAATGACATAAATAACATATAACAAACACAAATCACTCTTTTCTAATTTTTCATCTTTAGTTAACTTATTTTCCTGACTTCCTCGCACCTCCCTTTTTTGTATCCCTCTCTAACAATTAGGTCAGCAAATTCATATCGTCTATTTTGTCCTTAAATGTTTACCTCCCAAATTTATAGTTTCCAAATTTTTATCTCTTGTTACTAGAACTTCTTCTTTTTAATTTAATATCATCCACATTCATACATTTTACAATACTTCTGTAAATAAATTTTAAATTTCCTCCAATCTTCTTCCACCAATTCTTCTCCCTGGTCTCGGATTCTGCCAGTCATCTCAGCCATCTCCATATAGTCAATTACTTGCATCTGCCATTCTTCCAAGGTGGGTAGATCTTGCGTCTTCCAATGCTTCGCAATAAGTATTCTTGCTGCTGCTGTAGCATACATAAAGAAAGTTCTGTCCTTCTTTGGCACCAATTGGCCAACTATGCCTAGGAGAAAGGCCTCTGGTTTCTTCACAAATGTGCATTTAAGCACCTTTTTCATTTCATTATAAATCATTTCCCAGAAAGCCTTAATCTTCGGACATGTCCACCAAAGGTGAAAGACCTCAAAACTTATTATGAATCAGCTGCATTTTGCTGGCTGAAAGAATGGCTGCTTCTTGAAAACACAGACATTTTGGATTTAGAAGGTTTCAATAATGTATTTGGGTGGCATGCATATTTGTGGTATGATAAGGTCAAAGCACATAAAGCGTTTAAAAACCATATTGTCAGGAAAGCACTGTTTAATGTTTGGATAAGATATAAGGACCTACTGGAAAATAAAACCCCAAGGTGGTTGTCACCGATGGAAGCGAAGGCTCAGAAAAAACTCAATATGGAGGCCAAATGGCCGAAATATTGGGAAATTTTGGAACAAGAGGGAGATAAATTAAAATTGCAGAGCTTTGAAAAACTAAAAAACAAAGTGCGAGATTGGCTTCATTATTATCAAATAATAGAGGCATACAATTTGGACAAGAAAATTGGTTTCCAGGTGGAAAAATCAAAATTGGAAACAGAACTGTTAGATCCCAAAACTAAGATTCTGTCAAGAATGTATAACTTGCTGTTGAAATGGAATACTCAGGATGAAACGGTGAAATCTGCTATGATTAAATGGGCTCAAGATGTTGGACATAACATTATGTTGGCTGACTGGGAACAGTTATGGACCACAGGTATGAAGTTCATGGCATGTAATGCCTTAAGAGAGAATATTATGAAAATGATATACAGGTGGTACATGACACCAGTCAAGCTTGCAAAAATCTATCATTTGCCCGATAATAAATGTTGGAAATGTAAAGAGACTGAAGGTACATTCTTTCACCTTTGGTGGACGTGCCCAAAGATTAAGGCTTTCTGGGAGATGATCTATAATGAAATGAAAAAGGTATTTAAATATACCTTTCTGAAGAAACCAGAGGCCTTTCTTCTGGGCATGGTTGGCCAATTGGTGCCAAAGAAGGATAGAACTTTTTTTATGTATGCAACAACAGCAGCAAGAATACTTATAGCGAAGTATTGGAAGACACAAGATCTACCCACCCGGGAAGAATGGCAGATGAAAGTGATGGACTATATGGAACTGGTGGAAATGACTGGCACAATCCGAGACCAGGGAGAAGAGTCGGTAGAAGAAGATTGGAAGAAATTTAAAGACTATCTACAGAAACATTGTAAAATTAAGGAATGTTAAAAGGATGTTGGAATGAAGTAATGTTATTTAGGGTTAAGGAAGAATGGATTGTTAACAGGTCAGAATGTAAAGTTACAATATATTAAGATAAATTAATAAGATAAATACAAGAATGGAAAGGACTTGCTGAAACAATCAATTGATCTAGAATACAAAAAAGGGAGGTGTGAGGAGGTCAAGGAAATAAGTAAATGAAAGATAAGTTATCAATTGATCTAGAATACAAAAAAGGGAGGTGTGAGGAGGTCAAGGAAATAAGTAAATGAAAGATAAGTTATGGAAAGATGGATTTCTTTTTAACTGTTTTTACTTTTTCTGTATTTTGTATTTTTTGTTTTTTTCTTTTTCCTTATTTTTGTAATTTTTTTTGAAACTTTAATAAATATTATTTAAAATAAAAAATAAAAAAACTATTCCCCCCCAAGCAGCTTACAAGGGGGGGGGGAACCCACAGACATAACAACAAAACACACATTAAAATAAATTGGCATTTCAAACCGGGATGGGGAGCTTGCCCCACCCCAGCCATTGCTGAACTACGACTCCCATCACCCTAATACTGATCATGCAGATGGGGGCTGCAGTTTAGCAACACTTGTAGGGCCACAGGCTCCCCATCCCTGACTGAAAAATAATTTGCACATGTAAAATGTTGCTTTCCACACTGTGAAAGTACAAAATACTCAAGGAGTTCCTCTCACAGTTTCAAAGTGAGATCTTAGTGAGATGCTGCACCTAGCTGGAAGGTTAGAAAAAGGCTTCTGACTCTTGGGAGGGGAAATCTGAGCTCTGGTACTTTTCCATTTCTAACCTGTTCCATCAGAATTGGTGTGCCAGCTAGAGAGATCCATTCCTTGCCTTTTGTCCTCCCCACCACCGCATGATGATGCAAGTCATACCTAGGGTTGCCAGCTTTTTCTAAAGGCTCTGCTCCTGTGCCTGTAACAGCAGCCCAACCTCCAGAAATCCAAGAGGCCAACTGTTCCCATCCCTCTATTTGTTTCTCATCCCCTGCTGTTTGGGGTAATCTGCTGTGCCCCATTGCTGCTCTGAGTTTGCTTAGAATTCCTCAACATTCCTCCTTCTCTGCCCAGGGCTTGCCCTCCTGTTGGTCAGGGTGAAATGCCATAATGCCACCATCATTTTACGGAGGGCATTACACTGGTCAACAACAAATTTGTTGTCTGCGTTTTTTTTCAGTTGATTTAGGATGAATCTGATGCACTGAATCCAAAAATCACATTGGTATTGCTCAATCAGGTCAAGTTTTTGAGCTATGGCCACATGTCGTTTTTTTTTACATTTTTGTTCACATGTACACTTGTGTGGAGCATTTTAGAAGAAGTTGGTGGGGGTAAAATGCCATGTTGAATAATTGTTTTGATTGGAAATGATTATTTTAATGACAAGAAGTATTCAGGTCCGATAGTTCTGGGTGATTATGTCAAAAAGGGATCAATTTGAAGTCATAAAACCTCGAAATCTTCCATAAGTTGGTGCAGCTGGGATCAACAGAAAGAACCGGAGCAGCCTCAAGTATCCTGATCTTCAATCAGCACGTCGTCCTGTAGCTCATTGTGATGAAATTCCAGTGCCTATCTTCAGAGAACTTCCTGACATTAGTGACGAAGATGCCTCCAGTGTTGAAGGACATGAAGAAGAAGAAGTGGTTCTTGAAGATGATGCTCCACATCCATTTTCCCAAAAGGAGTTGAATGATCTAGTTCACGACCTCAGCTTGTCAAAGGACTCTGCCGAACTGTTGGCATCCAGATTGAAGGAAAAAACCTCCTCTCTGACAGTGCTCGCATCAGCTTCTTCCGCAACAGGCATCAAGAGTACCTCCGTTTTTTCTCGGAAGAGAAGGACTTGGTGTACTGTGCAGATATTGCACAGCTTCTGCTCAAGCTTGGAGTGCCACAGTATGAACCCAAAGATTGGAGACTGTTCATTGACAGCAGCGAGCGATCACTGAAATGTGTTCTGCTGCACAACGGCAACCAGTTTGCCTCTAAACCCCTGGCTCACTCGAGCACAGTGAAGGAGAAGTATGAAGCGGTGAAGTATGTGCTGGAGAAAATTGGTTATGATCAGCATAAGTGGTTATTTGTGTTGACCTGAAGATGGTGAACTTTTTGTTGGGACAACAGTCTGGCTTCACCAAGTACCCATGTTTTCTGTGCATGTGGGATAGTAGGGACCGTGCTCAGCATTACACGAAGAAGGACTGGCCTGTGTGGGAGGAACTGGTGCCTTGCAAAAAAAGGAATGTCATCAACGACCCTCTGGTGGACAGAGACAGAATACTCTTCCCACCACTGCACATCAAGCTCGGCTTAATCAAGCAGTTCACCAAGGCTCTGGACAAGGATGGTGACTGCTTCACTTACTTGTGCCAGGTTTTTCCAGGATTGACCATGGAGAAGTTGAAAGCTGGCCTCTTTGACGGTCCTCAGATCTGTCAGCTCATCAGAGATCCAGAGTTCGGAAAGTCAATGAACGAAGTGGAACTGGAAGCATGGAAGGCATTTGTTCTGGTAGTGAAGAACTTTCTTGGCAACAATAAGGCCAGAAACTATGCAGAACTTGTCAACAACATGCTGAATGCTTTCAGAAACCTGGGCTGTCAAGATGCACTACCTATTTTCACATATGGACCGGTTTCCTGAGAACCTGGGTTCAATGAGTGACGAGCAGGGAGATTCCATCAGGACATGAAAGAGATGGAGACCAGGTATCAGGGTCGCTGGGACGCAGTCATGATGGCTGACTACTGTTGGACTCTGAAGAGAGACCTCCCTGCTGCTGAGCATTCTAGGAGTTCCAAGAAACGGAAGTTCAAGCCCTGAAGTTTGAAAAATGGTGAAGCAACATGCAATTTACGTGTACTTACCTTTATCAATGCCCACCATTCAGTTTACAGTAAACCTGACCTGATGGCGAGAAACGGATGCCATTTCCTGATTCAGCAGTGCAAAAATACCCTAAATTAGTTGTAGAAATCTAGACAACATTCAAAAAGTAAAAAATTGTTGCCCAGTGTTACACTTCCCTTAAATTGGAGGAGCTAAACCCTTGCAAGGAGTTCCAAGCAGAGAACTTGCCCCATCATTTCCCTCATAATCGTCGATCAGGATTTGTTTTTGTTTATGTTTAGGAACCTCAGTAAGAAAATTATTGTGCGTCCAGCAATCTGGATTTGACTAAATCAAAGCAAAAGCCAACAATAAACAGTTAACTATTTATTATTTCTAAAACATACAGATAAATCAAAGTAAAATAAAGGGAAAGCCATAGGCCTTGCCACCTTACAGTGAAGTAAAGATGGAACAAGAAGTTGCCTTGGCAAATGTATTTTCCCAAACCTGTGTTTGCTGAGATAACAGATGTGAGTATGGATGAAGCATTTGCTCAAGAGAATCAGCTGGCAGGGAAGATGGTCAGCCCATTGCTTTCTTGCTGATTCTCCCCTACAAACCCATGGAAGTGGTACGAAGAGCCCTACGGGCTCTAATTCAGCATCTTGTGGTCACAATGGATGAGAGAAGCTCTGGGGGAAAATATATATAAGCAGCTCTGAGCTTCTTAGACGAAGAGCAGGGCAGGTAAATCCTAGCTTGGGATTTGGATTTCTTTTTCTTTTTGGCTGAGGGCTTGCATAGCCTTGTTGTCCACCTGGGAGAACAGACCTGGCACGTCTGAATGAACCATGAAAACAAAATGGTTGGTATGTTTGCAGGCTCTGGGGGCAAAGCCACCCCAGCAGAGAGTGGTGGTGAAGCAGGAACTAGCTTTGCCTCTTGCCTTCCTGGTAGCTGGCCAGGCTGAGTTGACATCTATCACCCAAGATCCTTCCTTAACAAATGGCCAAATGTCCGTCTGGCCTGAGGTAAGTCAGACTCACTCATGGCTGATCAGATAGGAAAATCTTCATAAATTGGAAAAGAGTTCCAGATTCCAGGCTGCTGATGTGCCACACCTTATTAACACACCCAGGAATGTATGTAGGTTCACCAAGCAAATGTAGCTGCACACAGGTAGGTACACCAAGCCTAGCAAAAATGGGCTAGTAACTTAGGTGGACTTCCTTGCAAGGGTGGTCTCTTTCCACCATATTTGCTTTGCCTCAATGTCTGGCTCCCCTTTTTTTTCAGGCTCTTCCAGACTAAATGCAGTGGTTGCCTCAAAGCAGTGGCTCCCTCAGAGTTCATCATGCGGGTGCTGGAAAACGTCTATCATGTCCACTGTTTCTCCTGCTGTGAGTGCGAGAGGCGGCTGCAGCGTGGCGATGAGTTTGTACTCAAAGAAGGGCAGCTGCTTTGCCGCAGTGACTATGAGAAGGAGAGAGACATGCTGAGCGCCATCAGCCCCGCTCCCACCGAGTCAGGTGAGAGGCAAGAGCAGTGAGACCTTCTTTGTAGGGATGGAGGCAATTGGGCAGAGTCACCACTCCAGAGTCCTATCACCAGCTCTCGGGCATCTGAGGCCACATAAGCACAGTCCTATGTAGGAAAATGGATACCATGCCCTCCCACTCTAGTTCCAAATTTGCCATCCACAAAGCCCCCATCTGCAATCCAAATCACACTTCTGTGGGGCGGGGCAGGGGAAACCCAACAAATTCAGGATGATTTACTTCTGAATAGCCATGCTTAAGAATGCAATGCACAAGTTCCTGTTTCAACCAGGAACAACAAGGCTTTGTGGCATCCTCCTGTGAAGCTGCTGACCTTAGCTAAGGGGCTAGAATGAACAGGTGCAACCTTAAAAGACAGAGGGTTGTACCCAAAGCTACTCCTACTTAGAGCAGACCCACTGAAATGAATGAACCTATGTTCTAACATGTTCCTATCCGTGCAGCAGGAGCCTGAGGGGCACCCTCCTCCAATGTGTGCATGCCGTGTCTCCACTCGCACTCGGTCCAGGCCTCCTCCGCTGCGCCATCTCTGCACCCATCTCACTGCTTGCATGCAGCACTGGCTCACAGGAGAGGCAGGGGCCGTGGCATCCTCCCAGCGGAGGCAGTGCTCAGCTCCTCAGAATGGGGCAAGGGGGCTGTCACAGCCGACCCTCCTATGAGCCAAGGTGAACCGACTGCCTCAGGCAGCAGAAGCCCACCAGGCAGTGTTCCCCCGGCACAAACACACCCGCCAGGGAAGCAGAACCAACAGTGGCAGCGGAGTTTGGTGAGATCTCACAAGAGTTCTCTAAAATCTCATGAGATCTTGTGCAGAGCATGGGATGTCGTGAGATTTTTGTGAGCTCTCACTAGAAGCAGGCACGGCTGTTTTGCAGTTGCTGCCACGCAACCCAGGCAAAGCAGGCTTCGGCGGGGGGGGGGGGCAGTTGCAGAGCTGCAGTGGGGCAGCATGTTCCCCTTTGGCCACAAGTAGCAAAATGCAACGTTGAGCCTCTGGTGGCAGCAGTTGGCTCAATGCCACCTCAGCCTGACATCTTCAGGAGAAGGCTCAGGAGTAAACCTGACACCAATCTGGAGTGGAGTCCCTTCCGGCAACTCCTGCCACCAAGCTGGTGCCAAATGTGTTGCTCTGCTTTCCTTTGGACCACCTCAGCAAGGCCAAGAGGGGGTCTTGTCATCTGGACAGTCCAAGACCTCCATCCACACTGCCCAGGCTTGTGCCCCAAAGAGGCCATGCTTGTTTGTTGCAGCAAAAGCAACAAAATCTTGCGGCCCCTTAAAGATGAATCAGTTTTTTAATGCCATAAGCTTTTGCAGCATCTGATGGACTCTGGTCCACAAAGGCTGGTGGCATTTAAGGTGCCGCCTCAATTCTCATTTGTAAGGCTTCTCATTAAGATGAAAGAAATAGGAGACCTAGCCAGTATATGTGCTAGCAATGCTAATTTACCGGTATATTTTCCCTGGGGGGCTTCCAGATGTTGGACTCCAACTCCCTTCAGTCCCACCCAGCTTGGCCAACCGAAGGATAAGGGGAGACATATTTTGGCAACAACTGGGGAGCTGCAGGTTCCCCGCCCACAGCACAGATCCCCGAGGCATGGGCTCCCATGGGAGAAGTGACCATGAGGAGCGCCTGCGTTTCTTGAAGGGGACAGGGCAGAGAAGCTGTCTCCCACTGGGCACCCAATGGGGGGGGATCCTGAGTCCGGTGTTTTCCTTTTCCCTTCATAGTGAAGAGCGAGGATGAGGATGGGAGCCACCCGCAGGGCAAAGGCAGCGAGGAAGCCAAGGACCACAAGCGCTCCAAGCGGCCACGGACCATCCTCACCACACAGCAGCGCCGTGCCTTCAAGGCCTCCTTCGAAGTCTCCTCCAAGCCCTGCCGGAAGGTCCAGTATCACGGAAGATCCCTTTGCATGGGGGGGGGGATAAGAGTTTCCCCGCCCTCTCCTCCTGTCCCCCCTCCCCATTGGCTGTTGGGGGTGGGAGAACCCCCAGAACACCCGGGGGGTCAGGGGAGAAGACGGCAGATTGTTGCCTTAGGCAAGCAGTAATGTTTGCACTGACGGAAAAAGTGGCTTAGCAATATCCTGAATTCTTCCCATAGGATTGGGGAGAGATTAATTTTAGTTCACATTTTGATATCAACCTATCTTTTAATGCAAACCTCATTTTAATGCAAAATATTACATGAACTGAAATGCAGCTATTCATCAAAATTCATTCAGCTCTGATCCAGTTCTCCAACTAATGTGTCAAAAAATGCCTCTCTCTCTCTCTATATATATATGGAGAAAGTGTGCAATTATTAGTATTAGTATTGTATACCACCCATCTGGCTGGGTTTCCCCAGCCACTCTGGGCAGCTTACAGCATACATAAAACATAGTAAAACATCAAACATTCAAAATGCATTTGTTGTCATCAATTTATTAATTGCCTTCTAAACCTCCATTCAAGGCAATAAGATAATTTTAAAAAGTTTTTTAAACAAAACATTTAAAGCAAGACGCAGGCCACAACAAGCCCACACTCAGTTCACAGAATCCTAGAATCTGAGAGCGGGAGGGACCAGCCAGTGTCATGTCGTCCGACCCCCCCAATGCAGGCATCTCAATATGCAACCCCCCCCATCCAATTTGAAACCAGACCAGACCCTGCTTAGCTTTGCAAATGTTAGCGGGAAATTGTTTATAAAAGTGTCTGTTAGGAGAAACGTCACTAAACTCTGACAAAATTTCATGGGAACTTTGTGCATTTTTAAACAAATCACAAACTGGAAATGTGGAGAACTGAATTTAAGACTGGAAGATAAAAATAAAGGGTGAGAGACCAACATTAGTTTTGTCGATCCCTACCCACAGACAATGTTGTACGCCATGGGTAGGCAAACTAAGGATCGGGGGCCTGATCCAGCCCAATCACCTTTTAAATCCAGCCTGTGGACGATCCGGGAATCAGCGTGTTTTTACATGAGTAGAATGTGTGCTTTTACGTATTTAAAATGCATCTCTGGGTTATTTGTGGGGCATAGGAATTCATTCATTTTTCTTCTTCAAAATATAGTCCGGCCCCCCACAAGGTCTGAGGGACAGTGGACCAGCCCCTGCTGAAAAAGTTTGCTGACCCCTGTTGTAGGCTGAACAAGCCCCACTTTCAGCCCTGAGGAGTTGGAGGCGGGTAGATTGCTTTCTTTTAGCAATCAGGTGTGGGGAGAGGAGAACCTGCAAATCCTTTGGCAGCGCATAGCATCTCTTAGCCCCAACCTGAGAGGGATGGAACTCTTTTTAACCAGACGCTTTTCCACTCTCCACACTGGGCAGGTGAGGGAGACGTTGGCAGCTGAAACAGGCTTGACTGTTCGGGTGGTGCAAGTTTGGTTCCAGAATCAAAGGGCCAAGGTGAGTGACGGCCTCAGAGCTTTACATTTGAGTGGCAACCTATCTCTGACTAAACAGGAGGAAGGTGAAGGGGCATCTCTCTCTGCCAGAGTCGGGCAGGGAAAGGGGGTGCAGTGGGGACGGGCCGCCCCAGGTGTCACCACTGAAGGGGGTGACAAAATGTCGGGCGGCACTCACCGCGGGGCCTGCAGCGCACCCAAGCCATGCGTCTCTCTTGGGAGTGACACAGTGGCTTGGGCGCCCGCAGGCTCCACGCTACCCCAAACGGTCTGACGGCGCCTCCCCCACAGCTGTAGGGCAGCCGAGTGGGAGGAGGCAGGCAGACCCCGTGGAGGCCCCGCAGAGCATCCTGCCCCAGCTCGCCCTGCCCCCGTGGGCAGCTGGTTCCGCCCCTGGGCACAGGGCACGCACGCCTCCCAGGCGCCCGATCGGCTTGCTCCGCCGCTGGCCAAAGTTATCCAGGGCTGTGAGGCTGGAACTCTCAGGCCTCTGAGCAACACACAATCCCTGACCATTATTAAGAGGAGGAACACCTTTGGCTGGCTCTTATTGCAAATAGGCCCCTAAACGTTTAGAAAGGTGGGCTATAAATGCTGAAACAAACCAAGAGCGCACACTTTTGGCAATTGCAGCTGTGCTCTCTCCATTCCTAGAGCACAACTGCCTATGCTTTTGCCTTGGCAAGGGCTCCTGTGCCAGGCAGAAATTCACCAGGTCTTCCTCTCAGCATTCCTACTTATTCAAGCTGGGATTCCTGCACTTGTTGAATTTCTGCCTGTCATGAAGCTATTAAGGGCACAGGAACTGTACAAAAACCCAGCAAAAAAGAAGTGGCAACCCTTGCTGAGTCTGGTGTTTTAGAGTTGCTTTTAAATGTGGGTGCAATATGAATGAGTGCCAATTTTATTCACTGGCCCATCAGCAATGCCTTGAGCTGTGGTTTCTGGTCTGCAGGAAGTAGCCAGAGAACAATATTTATCTCCCTGTTGTGGAAAACCACATCTTTTGCTATTATCGAAGATAATTCATTACACTTCAGCCAAAGTTCTCTGAGCAACTTTACAGAGCAGCATCATGCCTGCTGACTTCCTCAGCTTAAACCACGGTTAAAACTTAAGGAGTAGTCTATCTTAAGGGGCCGTCTTTCTGCCTTCCTTCCTTCCTTCCTTTTCTTCTTGTCAGCTGGCAACCTTAGTTGGTGCAGCAGTGGCGGGAGGGGAGGAGAGCATCCGATGCAAGGCAGGGGCAGGTGTGTGGCACTGGCCTCGGAAGGGGACAGACCCCCTCGCCCCAATTTAGGAGGGGGATTCTGTCCTCCCTTCCCCCTTTTGTTGCACCCCTGCCCAGGAGCATCCGTCCTCCTCCTTGCAGATGAAGAAGATCGCCCGCAGGCAGCAGCAGCAGCAGCAGCAGGAGCAGGAGCAGCTGGGCAATCCACGCCTGGGCACCGGAAGGGGGACCGGAAGGAGCAGCAGGCAAAGCAATGAAGACAGCGAAGGTGAGAATCTCTGGTGGAAACTCGAGGGCACCTGAGTCCCTTGGTGTCAGGAGCTGGAGTCAGGCGGAGGTCAGCAACAAAACAATAAAGCACCGATGTCAGTGAAGTTAACTCAAAGTAACTAAACATCTCAGGGCTAGTGGTCACAGCAACGCTTCCCAGCAGGTCTTGCCCCAAAGACGCCATTGCAAGGACTGAAGGTCCCTGCCTTCCCACCACTCTCTGAGGCTCCTTCCCCAGCAGCCAAAGGCTCCGTTAGTAATTACTATAAACGAAAGAGAAATACAGTGCATCTCACCATGAGACCATGAACAGGTGAGTGCCTCTGTGTGCATCTGCTCAGTTACAGAACAGTAACCTTTGTTGCACATTCAGTGGGAGAGCAAACATACCATTTTTGTAACTTGCAGTCTATATTTTGGCCCTGGTTTATGCCATCAAAATAGTGTATTGTAATTAAACAGCTCTGGGTCCCATCCCGTCCCGTCCCGTCTGCCACCCCACCCCCACCCCAGGATTGGATTACTGTAGAAGAATAGGAGTCTGTGCACAAAATAGAAATGGCTTTAACTCACCAGTTTACATTTGGGATTGTGGGTGTGGCATTGTGAGGATACTGGCGCCTCCGGAGAATCTGTGGCCCTTCAGATGTTGGTGGACTGCATCCCTGACTGCATCCCATCATCTTTCTGCTGGCCCTGCTGGTGGCCGGTGCTGATGGAAGTTAGAGTCCCACAGCACCAGAGGGTCAGTGGTTCCACCCCCACCCACCCCAGTGTTAGAGAGAGCTACAATCCCCAAGATTCCCTGAGTGAAAGTAAAGTGTGCCCAGGCACACAGAGCTCTGAAGTCCTATCAAAAGCTTCATTTGACTTCTGAGGAATCAGCAGTCTCCGCTCACACTCTGCAGCTGTGAGGGACAGAAACTTGCTTTAAAATAAATTAAAATGAAATACTGGTTATCAGGAGATGGCTATACATGGCCTTCCAAGTTGTCTATTCACAACAAAGATATGCCTGGAACAGCAATAATTGATCATAGCAGCAAACCTGCATTCCCCAATGTCTGTCTTTTCCCCAGGCTTGGCTGTTTTAAGTGCTGTTTCAGAGAGGATGTGAGAGCCAAGTATTTAAAAAATAAAACAGCTTTTGAGAGGACAGAGTAGTTTCAGTAACTTAGTTGTTACTTAAACACACACAGAGTGTTATTACTAAATCCAAAGTGTTCGCTGATAGGCTTCCCCCCTTCTTTGCTTCAACAGATGGTGCCAGTGTGCATGGAATCGAGGGTCTGATGGTGCCATACTCCAGGATTGCCCAACAGCAGCTGCTTCCCCTGGATCAGAACAGCTACAGCACAGACTTGTACCGGCAAGGACTCACCCCACCCCAGCTGCCAGGAGACCATCTCCACCCCTATGGTGAGCTTCTCCAGAGGAATCTGCTATGAGCATGTGCTGTGCACCAGACCCCTCTGTCACACTTTTCCTACAGAGACATAATGCTCCTGCACAGTTTTTTCTGCCAGTGGGTGCATAGCAGAAGTAAAAATCTCCCTCCATGGATGTTGGTGGCAAGGAAAAGAATAGGCATAAAAGGAGAATTCCCTGGATGCCAAGATCCAAGTCTGGGGCAAGTACTCTTTGATGAGAGAACCTAGGCAGAAATTTAAAATCACAAAATATGCAGCAAAGCATGGGAATATAGACTGTTAGACCTTTAAAATAAGCCCTTAGAAGTTCCAAAGCTTCCTTTCTTCCCCTAGCATAGATTAAAAACCACACATTTGGTAAGTGAAAAATGGTTTACTTACAAACTCTCCAAAGGTTATATTCATGTTCTTTTCCATACAGCATTCAGAAAAAGTTGCACAGGCAGTAAAACTTAGTTTAGTTACAGTGGTGAAAGTTCCTAAATTATTGGGTATAGGAACTCAAGAGAGGCTTGTAAGAGCCATGTGGTCTGAGCTGCAACAACCAGCTCAAACCTCCTCACACACTGAGCTTCTTAGGTAGATGGAAGGGAACAAAGGCTTGACACTTAGTTCCTCCTAAGGTGAGCTAAGCCTGTCAGGACAGCTTACTCTATAGTCCTAACCCTTTCATGCATTAAACATGTTGGTTATATGAGGCTGGTTATCCCACAGGATGTTCATGACACAGGGTGTATGTGACCTGTGAAAGTTAAATACCGTATTTTTCGCCCTATAGGACGCACCGTCCCATAAGGCGCACCTAGTTTTTTGGGGGGAAATAAAGGGGAAAAAATTATTTCCCCCCCCAGGCGCAGGGCTGGGGCGGGGGAGGCCCGAGCTTCCACTGACCCCAGCCCTCAAACAGGCAGCTCTCTGCAAGCCGTGGGAGCCCAGCGCTGGCTCCCGCTGCTTGCTGAGAGGTCCGCGAAGCCTGGACGCGCTGATCTCAGCGCACGCAGGCTTCGGCATGCTGGCAACTCTCCGCAAGCAGCGGGAGCGCTCCCGCTGCTTGCGGACAGGTCCGCGAAGCCTAGAGAGCGAGAGGGGTCGGTGCCCACTGACCCCTCTCGCTCTCCAGGCTTCAGCGAAAGCCTGCATTCACCCCATAGGACGCACACACATTTCCCCTTCATTTTTGGAGGGGAAAAAGTGCGTCCTATAGGGCGAAAAATATGGTAATTATTTTTACAGTGGCCCTCAAAATGAAAGACCGAAGACGGCAATGGCCCTGGCTGTGCCTGTTGCTGTTCCTCATCTTTCTTGCTTCCGAAGGCCACACCAGACATTTAAAACAGTATCATGCCACTTTAAACAGTCATGGCCTTCCCCAGAGAATTCTGGGAACTGTAGTTTGCCAAGAGTTGTTAGGAGACCCCTTTTCCCCTCACAGAGCTACAATTTCCAGAGTTCCCCTGGGAAGAGAGATTGATTTTTCAACCACTCTGAGAACTGTAGCTCTGTGAGGAGAAAAGGGGTCTCCTAACAACTCTTAGCAAACTCCAGTTCCCAGAATTCTTTGGGGAAGGCCATGTCTGTTTAAAGTGGTGATACTGCTTTAAAGGTATATTGCAGATGTGGCCTTTGGGGGAATCCATGATGGCTTAAAGTGGCATGGTGCCTCTTTAAAAGTGATGGGGCCAAAGTAAGATTCCCTGAGGGCCAAACTGAGTGTTGGCCTCTTGTTTCTACTTACCATTTTTGTGAGAATGTCGCCATTCACTGAATGATGTCCATGTGGCTTTCAAAATAACCAACACTCATTTTGTTTCAAGTTATATCCTGGTTCATTCCAGTGGTGGCGTTAAATGGGATCGATGGTGATGGTGTAAATGCCACTGTGCTTTGTTTGCCATTGGCGTTTGCCTGTGAAAGGGGAGCTGAGGAATAAATTAGCCAACAGGCAAAGCCATAATGGTTTAAGAGGAGCGAGAAGAGTGTACAGATAATCACAAGGCTTTTGACTGGACCTTTTGCTCATATTGCTTAGAAATGTTTTTAGATGTGCTTGGGTGTTTTGAAATGTTTTAGTTGGTCTTTAAAATATCTTTAAATATATATATTAAATTATATTGCTTTAACTTGCTGATGTTTGTCATCCTGGGCTCCTTTGGAAGGAAATGTGGGTTAGAAATTTAATCCTCCCCTCTCTGTGGGCTCAGTTGGTACCAGCAGGAAGAGGTGGTAGCAGCCCCCCGACCATGGCCACTGTCAAAGGGGAGGGGGTCTCCTTCCCCCTTCTTTGCCCATAGATGGCTGGTTCATTTACCATCTGACCCAGAGGCCCACTGGGGTGCAGGTCCCAAGGACACACCAAAATCCAGAATAGTTCCTGTTTTTGTGGCATCTTTTTTCCCCCAAAGGGAGAGGAGGCTGGCCTTCTGCCGCAAGCCCTCTGCCCGCTTCCTTGTGAAATGCTCGTGAGCAACTTTCCTTCTCTTTCCACACCCTAGATTCAGAAGGCGTCTTCCATGACATGGACAGTGACACCATTGGCCATTTGGGTGACTGCCTGCTGTCAGCGGCTGAAGCCAACCTCCTGCAGACCCGAGTGGGCAACCCCATTGACCGGCTCTACTCCATGCAAAGCTCCTATTTCACCTCCTGACCGTGGGGACGTTCCTGGCTCTTCCACCTGATCTATGCCACTCTGGGCTTAGAAGTGTGGAATGGCACGGAGGAGCAAGCCCGTTGCATTTGGAAGGACTCTTTGGACCCTGCAAAGTGAAGGAGGCATGCAAGGCTGCCGGGCATTTGAGGGCCAAGCCTTAGGTGCTGAAGTTGAGTCTCAGAGGACTTTGCTGCACTGCCTCTCCCCTTGCCCTTCACCCAGTGTCCTAGAGATGGACAATTTCACATTGTGTAGCTTGTATTTCTAGCAGTGTGTTTTTGTGCTTAAACTATGTAGGGCATTAAGGCTAATTTGATGCATCACCAGCAGGGACGGGAGACCTGGCTCATGCTGGGAACAAGGTTTCCAGGGCCACTGGGCTGCTTTTCATCCAGTTTGTTGTGGTCCTTGTTAATACTCTGCAACCTTGGCACAACTAAGAGCTTACTTTTCAGGAACGTGAGGAGTCTGAGAGGTGCTTTAGAAACATTAGGTTAGTTTTATACTTTAACTATTATGCCACTCTAAAGAATTATGGGAAATGTAGTTTGCAGAAGGTCCTGAGAGTTCCCCACTAGAGCTACTTAAACCCCCCTCCAGAGAGGGGAAATGAATGTTAAACTAGATATGATTATAGTGAAAACATGCTCTTAGATTCAAAGTGTTCCAAGCATCTCAAAGAGAGGGTCTAGAGCAGGGGTGGGGAATCTGTGGCCCTTCAGAGGCTGCCAGGCTGCAATTCTCATCAGCTCTTGCCAGCATGGCCCAATGATCAAGGATGATGGCAGCCAGAACCCAGCAATTGCCGGAGAGCCACTAGTTCCCCATCCTTGCTGCAGATGGAAGGCAGTTTTGCTCTCTGTTCATCCTTCGACTCCCTTGCTCTTGAACACCTCCATCTTCTCTTTAAGCTCTGCCCCAAATACTTTCCATTGGCCACTTGATGCTTGCTGGAGATTTCACACAATATATTCCCTGCAGGATGGTTTCATTAGCCAAGGCAGCACAGCAGACCTCAGAACAGTTCCTTCCATAATCATAGCAGCAAAAAAATCTGGATCCTCTTGTCCTGTTTAAAAACCTCCAAGGAAGGAAAGTCTACCACCTCCCAAGGGAGACTGTCCCACTGTTGAACAGTTCTGACTGTCAGAAAGTTCTTCTTGATGTTTAGTAGAAATCTCCTTTCTTGTACCTTGAATCCAGAGCAGGAGAAAACAAGATTGCTCTTCTTCCCTGTGGCAGTCCTTTAGATATTTGAAGATGCCCCGTGTATCTCCTCTGTGATTCACGATGATCCATGGCAGGTTACAAAATCATTATATGGAGGGAAGCCCCTTTTGTTGCAGATGACCTGTGATGTGCCTGGGCAAAGCAAATATCTGGAATGTGCCAGGAGGCAAATGATCTTGTATAGAAATGTCCAGTACAAAACCAGACCTCTCTTCTAGACTGGCCACCAACATCAATGCTGCTTTATAAACAGCTCTATATATATAGTTCATATTTATCTGCAGATCAGTGTTACAACAAAGGTGAAAAGAGCATCATTAGACATGCAGAGGCCGCTGAGATGATCTTCTGTCAAAGTCATCTGGTTGTTTTTTTAAGGCAGGTGCCCATTTAAATGCAAGTAATCAGCCCTGGTTTAAATACATTTTGACGAGGGGGGAGGGTTTTGGGAGAAGGAAGGTTCCCCAGTCTGAGTGACCTATGCGTGGGCATGTTGGAAGGGCTTCCATCCCCCCCCCTGCCCACAACAGAAAGTGTGTGGTTGTTATGTGTGGGGTGGGAGGTAGGGGCACAACTTCACTCTCCCAGGCACCCCATGTCCTCTCAGTGAGTGAATCCTGTGCAGGTGTACTCCAGTGTATTACCCATTGAGCTAAATGGGCTTTCCTTCAGGTGTGTCCAGGACAGCAGATCAATCTGTAATGGTTCACTGTAGCCAAGATGTAGGATTGTGCTCCCAATGGACAGTGGGAAAAGCAATTTGGTTGTTGTGAGCTCTGAATATATCTACTTGTAGAACCACCACTTGTCACACATTACTCTAAGTTGAGCTTGAGAGGGAGACTACAGAGAAAGAGGGCTCCTAGCCTGTCCCTGGGCTGCCTGGGGAGCCTGGCTTCGCCACCAAGATGTGCATTTTGGCTCATCAAATGCCAGCTCAGCTGCCTGTTTTGACCATCTCCCAACGCTTTCAGCAGTCTGACCACATTCTTGGTGTTTTGTTTTAATTACTGCATCATGTATTTACACCTTCCATCATCATCTTGTTTGAAAAGTTGCAAAATCTGTTGCAAAAACTGCAAGTGCAAGCGGGGTTGTGAGATCGCACAGCAAGCTTCTGCTGGAAACTTCCAGAACATTTACCCCCAAAGCCTAACTGCAGAAACAACCAGTACATTTAGCATGAATGTGGCGACAGCACTTCCAGATGGGCCCTACTGCGCTCTACATATTCTGTTTTGTCTTTGGGCAGAGAGACCTTGTTCTGACAGTGCTTGAGCAAGGGCCTTTTAAAAACTGGAAGCCAGAGGTTCCTTGGAGTCCCCACCCCCTGCTCAGTTGAGTTCATGCGCTGCTTGATGTGCCCCCACCAACTGTGAGGCCCAGGACAATTAACCCCTCCAGAAAGGCTCTACCTGCAGCTGGGAGCCACAGGAGAGCTTCTCAGAACCTATTGCCTAACTGTGGTTCCAATCTGCAGCCCACAATCTAATTATTTCTGCTTGGACGTGTGCTAAAGTTGCAGTTTGCATCCTGTTACACACAGTGGTCTCCCTGTCTTCAATGGAAGTTGCAGGGTTGCAGCACACATGGTGTAACCAAAACAGAAAGCTTTCTTTCATGGGTCAGGAAGCTGTGGACCTCCAGGTGGACTACAACTCCCATTATCCCTGTCACCAATGGCCATGCTGGCTGGAGCTGATGAAAGTTGAGAGTCCAGCAACATTTGCAGGGCCACAATCCAGTGGGGTAGGAGGAGAGCCTTGCAAACCCCACCAGAATGAATGGTTGAAGGTCAACACAGAACACCCTGCTGAGTGGCACCCTCGCTGTAGTGTTCCCCTCCAGCAGAGGCATTTGCTCTAGATTTTGGGTCCAGAATGAGCTTTTGAAAGAGTTTCTATCCATCCGAAGCACACATTGGCCAGTGTACTCCATATACAAGGCCTGGTTGGGGAGGGATAGGAGAGACCCTTACATTTTCATACCCGTTGTAATCTAGTGTTGTGCTGTGCGGGTGTCTTTGCATGTGCATTTGGAAATTAAACAAGAACAAAAACTCAAAGCCAAGCTTGCCTACATAGTCTGCACTTTCAGCTCTTTTGAGATTCAAGCCAATTGGTGAAATCCCAGGGGTGTGTGTGTGTGTAAAAGAACAAATAATTGTGCTCTTCAACGACAGTACTTGTTGCGCTATCTCACTGGCATGGGCCAGCCTACTAAAACACAGAGATGATGCACCATCTAAGCTGGTGCTAGTTAGAAGAAAAACCCTCTTTCGCTCAGATCCGGCCTGCACAACCTGGGTCCCAGAAAGCCGACTGCAGCCCACAAGGCAATAATGGTTGCCCTCCAGGGACCTGCTTTTAAAAAGTGAGGCGGTACCACAGGGGAGTTGACAGGCCCCCAGCCAGCTGCATCATACGGCTGCACTTGCCTTGATGAGGCACAAGTTGTGCAGGATCCTCAGAGCGGATCATTGATTAGGCTAGGTAAGAGTGTGAAGCAGCCCACAACCCCCTGATAAATTTCATCCTCGGGAAACATCTTGAACTCATGGCTTTGATTCTTTGCTCTGCCCAGCTCCTCCGCACTCCTACGCTCACACCCAAGAGCCTTGTCTTGCTTTTGGCTGGACGTCAGCCAGTCAAAACCAACGTACATGGAATGCCGTTCCCCCAGCACCCTGAGCCCGTCTCACAGAGAGGCATTCATCTCCCCCAAGGAGCCCGTCGACACCAAAGGCTGTGGTGCTGATTAATGGGCATGCTCAATAGCGAGCGAGAAGCGGGGTGTAAAATGAGGACATTTTTCTGGATGAGGAATTAAAGGCAGAGCTGGCCATGAACTTGCTCTGATCTGGGCTGCGTCCACATGCAAAGTTCCACTCGGGGTAGAGGTGACAACTGACAAAGCCGCTTGGTGCCAGGTTCTCATCCAGTCTGACTCCACAACTTTGGGGCAGAAGGGATGGGGGGCAGAAGGGAGTGGGATTGACATACATGACTGCATATGCGAGTGCAAGAATCACACCACCGAGTTCTGTTTTTTTAAAAAACAAATTACCTTTCATTTCACTGCTCTGGGGGAAAAAAACTATTATTTATGTCACACAAAGGAGAAAACAGAGGCAAAACAACAACCCAAAGAGCTTTTGTAGCCCTTAGATCATTTCTGTATGGCTTCTTTCCAGAACTTTTGAACACTAAATGAAGCCAGTCCAGAGATGGTTTCTCGTGCCCCGTGGAAATCAACAGAACAGAACAAGCTAGTTATAAGTCAACATGAAGTTGCAATTTGTACAGCTAATTTCCTGTAGACTGAAGCAATTACCTCCAATGCAACCCAAGAGGAAATCATCTTAGACGAGGGTGCTTCAAAATGGAGGTTGGTTTATTTTTAGCGTTCAATGTGCTGATGCCTGAAAGCTGCACAGGGACTCTGCTGATCTCAGTTCTTGATCATGGTAGGCTAGAAAGAATCAGGGTAAAAGCACAGTCCCATCAAGGAATTGTGGACCACTTCCACACTGGACAAATCTCACCTTTGATGCAAATTGCCCCAATTTAGCACTACAGCACTAAGGTAGTCAGCAGACTATGCTGGTAATTTAAACATGCCAACTCCTATGTCTGTTGCCAGCTCTGGATTTTGGTCATCACATCCTCTTAAACAGAACTCGGAGTGGCCACCTGGAAGAAATGTTGCAAGCAAAATATGACTTAAGCACCTTGCACTATGCAACCACTTATGTGATCAGCAATATTATAGCCAGTCCCAGTTAGAAGTGGGAAAATAATTTGCTCAAAAGAAAATGGAAAAGTCAGCTTCCAGACCCTTAGGAAAGCAGTGTGGTCTTCCTAAAATGCTCAGAGAGCTGGGAGAATATCCTCGAAGCCCCTGCTCCCAGCCCCCTTCCTAGTAGGGGGAGAAGACTTTGGACCCTTCTATTGTTATTCTAAGCTTAGACTCTGATCCATTCCTCTGAAAACAAGTACACTTTCCTTTTATCACTTCCTGCTGCCCTACCCACATTTTGCCAACAAACAAACTTGCAACAGCATCAAGCAATGGCAGCACCTGTCACACTCAAAATCTTTTAACCAGCACCCTTTAACCATAACTTAGTTCGTAGGGACACAGTCAACCTTTGTTTCAGCTGAATCACATCAGACTCTAGGCAAGGAAGGGAATGATTTCCCCTGCCACACCAGATTGTTCTGGTCAGGAAGTGCTTTTGTTTGCAATCTCGATGGTACACCCCCAGCACAGGTTTAGTGCCTCCAGGAGAAGCAAGCCATGCAATGCGTTTGACTAAAGAGGGGATTGTTTTCCTCTTGTTCCAGCCTGGTTATAGGTGCAGTGGGGATGCTAATCCATCCAGAAGGTGGTAGTTATTTCACATGAACCAAGATGGTTCTCCTGCTGAGATAGTGCCCTCTGCTGGCTCTGGGCAAACACAATGCAAACATCTACCTCCTGTCCCCTGCTCAAGGAGAAATGACAATTTAGGCTGCATGGATTTTGCAGGGAAGATCCACAAGCAGAAAACCAGACTCCTTTCTGTTCCCATCCATGTATTTCCCTGCAAACTCCTGCTGATCACCTTGAAACTGGTTTAGGTTATGTGTAGGTAGACTTCATGCACCAGCTGCTAAACTGGACGATTAGACTGAAAGAACCACAAGAGACTGTTCTGGTCTTTGACTGCAGTTTATTGCACTGTGCCTGGATGAGCTCCAGGCTCAGGAAAACACACACACTGGGCTCCAAGAGGCAGGGCTGGCTTTGCAGATGGAGCTGAGACTACCATGGTCATGCCTATGTGGTTCCCATGGTTTATTGATCAGAAGCTGCACTTCAATGTGCCACACTGAGATGGCATTGGCAGGCATGGCTGCACAAATGGGCTTCCAGGACCGGGAAGCAATTCTTGTGACCTAGTAGATCTTGAGGATGATGTTGTTGCCATTCCTGGAACCAGGAATCTTTAATCCAGTCGACACCCCAGAGTTAACACAGAGGAGATCACCTTTTTTGGTACTGAAGGAGAAGGAGAGAGGGACAAAGAACAAACACAGCACAAATGAAAGGCCTATCAAAACAGTACATCACAACAGGTGGAATTCAACGTAGTGCAAAATGGGGGATGTGTCCCTGGAAGGAGGTCCATTTGCACAATGAGACTTTTCCTCCCTCTCCTCTCCAACACATGCCCCCTAAACCGTTCTGGAGATCGCTCCAACCCTCCAGAGCAGATTTAATGGGTGTGGAGGAGGCTAACAAATGCATTGTGGAAGTGGAGCAAGTGTAAAAGGTAAAGGTAAAGGTACCCCTGCCCGTACGGGCCAGTCGTGTCCGACTCTAGGGTTGTGCGCCCATCTCACTTAAGAGGCCGGGGGCCAGCGCTGTCCGGAGACACTTCCGGGTCACGTGGCCAGCATGACAAAGCTGCATCTGGCGAGCCAGCGCAGCACACGGAAACGCCGTTTACCTTCCCGTCAGTAAGCGGTCCCTATTTATCTACTTGCACCCGGGGGTGCTTTCGAACTGCTAGGTTGGCAGGCGCTGGGACCGAGCAACGGGAGCGCACCCCGCCGCGGGGATTCAAACCGCCGACCTTTCGATCATCAAGTCCTAGGCACTGAGGCTTTTACCCACAGCGCCACCCGCGTCCCGGAGCAAGTGTAGTCCATCATAAAGTGGTTCATCTTTTACAGTGCCACAAGACTTCTTGGAAATAGAATGGCAGCAAACATCCTGGCTGCCTGTTTTCCAAATATGTGCCTAGAAGAGAAGATGGAGACAGCAGGGGAACAGGAGGCCTCAGGGGACTCTCTATTTTCAAGGCTGATGGAGGCTTGCACACTGTTACCAAGCCTAACTTAGGACAGGAGAGCTGTTTGGCAACCGAGAGGTGAGAAGAAGTCCCTGCCAGTGCAATTTTATCTGGTCCCTGGCAGGCCGACTAAACAGTAATCGAGTGCTGCTTATAGGAGAGGAAGAACAAAAGCTCAAGTGAGAGATATATTTCCCCCTTTGGAATTGTTTGTAAAGAACAGCTATGTAAGTGTATTTTTGTAGTTCCAGGCTCGAGCATGCATGGCTTAAACAGAGAAGTGTTTACTCTAACAACGGCCACAACTGGATTAGTGGGTTAGCTTGTTTGGCAAAACACACTCCTGGATCACTGCTGGGGAAATAAGAGTGGCCTCCCAAGAATGACACATGCATGCACATGGAGAGCGGGGGGGCGCGCCCTCTTACATATCAGTTTGGGGCACCAACCTTATGTGGCCAGTTTCACCTGGTCAGCACAGAGCAGGAATTTCTGGACATGTTCAGTGCAGTTGACTACAGATGTCTGGTTCAGTTTAAGACACTGTTCGAATGCAGCAAATGGTTCAGCGCAATCGTGGCGGATTTTCTGTACAATTGGGCTGCAATGAAAGCCACACAGGTGGTTGTGTAAAAGGTGAGAAATTGACAGATACTCTTGTTTGAATGGTCGGAGAAAGATCTCACTTTGGCCTGGCACATACATCACAGTTAAGTTCAGCTGTGGCTTACCATTCATGAGCAAGTGTGCTAAAATCATGCCTTCCCCTCCTTCCCAAAGCTGAGAGAAAGCAAAGCACAGAATTAGCATTGGCAATTAGCAAGGAGCACTTGTGGCTTCTGCTCATGATTTGTTCAGAGAGAAGCAAACCATGACCATTGGGTCACACTAAGCCAGTGCTTGAGTTTGTTCCCTTCCAGCTTTGCAAAGAGAGGGACAGGCAGGCACCACTGTAGCAGAATGCACCAGTATGCTTGTTCATTCATGGTGCACCTAGACTTAGCGTGTCACTCAAACTGCGTCTCTGAGTGCTAGTGCATTGTAGTTGCTAAGAGAGTGAGCCAAAACATCTTCAATTCTCACTTGGCCCTGAACTTACTTAGTAGCCTTTGGCAAACCACTTTATCTCAGTCTTTGTCCCCACACCTGCAAAATGGGGATAATATAAATTATTATACTTATGGATTACTGGGATAATGAACACTGAGCACTTTGGACATTGTCATGGACCCAGATCCCCTCCACAAATGCCTCCTATCCATTCTGCCACTAGACATGTCTTCAATAATTTTCCCCAACTCCCATTATGGTTTCCCCTGAACTCATAGAGCTCTCCCAAGTTTCCTACGAGCTCATTTCCACTCATCTTCTTTAGCCCTTTGCCAACACTTTGGCCCCTTCTTGTAACTCAAAAGCACTCTGCCTGACCAGTACAAGTGCAGAAATAGCTCATCCATTCCAGAAGGCTTGCAAACAAAAGGTAGTCCTGAAATACATGCTCCCTCATGGGGAACCTTCCAGGGGCTGCATGCAAGTAGTGGGCAGGGCCAGAAGCAAAAGTGGGTGGAGCTTACCCTTTCAACAAAGCCATAGGCTACTACATCCTCTGCAATATCACAGTTAAGAACACATTAAATCCAGGCAAAAGCAAATATGGCATAGACCAGGTCCAGTGGAGGGTGAGATCTGGAGGCCTGAGGTTCCCAGTCTCTACATTAGAACCACAGGAGGATTATAGGAGTAATTTAGACATCACTTCCTTTCTCTAGCTGGGGGCAGAGTACAGGATAGACATTCCCCAGACACAGGCCTAATTTATACACATGAAATCGTTACCCGTGTAGGCTTCCAACAGTGGCTTGGAAGCAGTGCTATTTTTCTAGAAAAAGAGGTGCCAGAACTCGCCTCGTTCTCTTACAAAGGCAATGGTGCCCCCCTGGGAGGAGCCAGAACTAGAAAAAGCCCTGCTTAGAAGGCTACCAGTCACATCAGTTTAATGTGTGATTTAAGCACGGCATTCAAAGTCAGGCTTTCCTGGTGTTATGCATCCTGTATAAATCCAGCCATTCAGTCATTGCTTTGAAAGTAGATCCCCAAGCGGGAGGGGGGAAAACATGCACCAGAGGGTTGCCCCCCCCCCCCCGCCCAACAATGACGCATCAAAGTTTTATTGCACCAAGATGGGCTTGTGCTACGGAATGGTGCCCTGCTTGGAAACTTACTGGGATGACGTGCACTTGGCCATTTCAAGCTTGAGCTGGTGACAGTCCTGCTGCCAGGAGGAAGGGTTGGCAGCCACACACTGGCCATACTGCTCTGCTTCTTTTCGGCAATGCCGGGCGGTCACCTCCAGGGCCGCCTGCCTGTCGGGATGGAGGCACAACAGCATTCATTAGAGTCATCTGATCCAACATGGATAGGATTCCAGTGCAGGTACATGGAGAGCCCTGTAATTTACAGAGTCTCTGCCCCCTCCTCAAAGATTAGCCATGCTCCCTAATCCCTGACATTCGTGGTTATCACTGGAGGCCCTCTGTGCATTCTCCCATGCACAGACTTTGCCATTATTCCACATGCTCCTGGCAAAATCACACCCAACACGTAGGAAGAACTGCTTTGGACTGCATTGCTATCATCAGGATGTAAATGTAAAATTTCTAGAATTTATTTTGAAAATGGGGGAAATGCAATGCTCTTTTCTTTTTAAGTGCTCTTTACAAGTCATTTTGTAACATTAGAAGCATGAAGTGCATAACTTGGTTTACCACAGAATTATAAACAGCTCAGGACCGCAATACCTCGAGGACTGCCCCATATGAGCCTACCTAGACCCTGAGGTCATCCTCTGACCATCCTTCTTTGTGAGCCTCCTCTACGTGAGGCCTGGAGGGTGGCAGCAGGAGAACGAGGCCTTCTCTGCGCTGGCCCCCCCCCATTGCGAAATGCTCTCCCCAGGGAGACTTGCCTGGCCCCTCCATTACACACCTTTAGGTGCCAGGCGAAAATATTCTTCTTCAACCAGACCTTGGGCTTGTTTAATGTCTTAATTGTGCATCCCGCTCTTTGTCCGTAGTCTCGGGGCATAAAAATGTCACAGCATAAAGATGCAAGATGCCTTTGTGTTGGAGCCCTGGGGGTCTCCCAAGCCAAGCGCCCTAACCATTAGGCCGCGCTCTCCCTCCCTCCCACCGCACTGGGCTTCCGCTCAGACGCCCCACTCACATGTCGCTCCTGCAGCGCCGAGGCCGGATCCCGTCCTCTGGCGCGCATGCTCCCTCCCGAGGGAGTGTCCCCATCTGCGCATGCGTGCCGGGCTCTCTCGGGCAGCCATGACACTGGAGGCAATGGCGGCGCCGGCGCGTAAGACGCGCTAAGGCCACGTTGTATCGCTGCCCCGCCACCGCCGCGGGAGGGGGCTGCGCATGCGCGGGGGCAGCGCGCCTGCCGGGCTCGCGGCGGGGCCGGCTGCCCCGGAAGCGGAAGCGGCGCGCGCGGAGCTGGCCGGTGGCGGCGCGGGGTCCCGGGAGAAGGATGGCGGCGGGTGCGGCGGGGGCCGGTCCGGGCCCCGGGGACGAGCTGGTGCAGGACGTGGTTCCGTACCGGCGCCGCTCTCGGCTGCTGTGGGGGACGGTGCTGCCCTTCTGCGTGCTCTACCCGCTCTGGCTGTGGTTCTGGGGGCGCAGCGCCCGCGACTGGGCCTGGGGCGCCGCCGCCGAGGCGCCCGAAGCCGCGCTGCTCTACCTGGCCGCCATCGGCGCCGCCCACCTGCTCACCGCCCTGGCCGGCCTCTGGAGCGTCCACGTCCACTGCCTGCTCTACTGCTGCGCGGTGAGTCGGGCCTCCTGAGGGCCCGGGAAGCCCTTGCGGAGGGACTGAGGAGACCTCGAGGCGGGAATGAAGGGCTGGCTTGGGGGGGGGAGGGGCTGTTCATGTGACCAGTTGGAAGTCCTCTTCACGCACGTTTCATTTTACCAGAACAGAATCTGTGTTTGGAGACTGCTGTAAATTTAAGCTAGGGCTGGCAGCTGTCTAATTTTTAAAGTGGTTGGTTGGTCTAAAAACCTGCCCTTTGTTATACTGCCATACATGGTGGATTGTGCTTATTCCAGGTCATCGTGGGGGTGTCTTGAAAGTAACAATTTCCTGCATGAGTATCCCTGTTGCACAGAAAATTTGTAATCGAACCTGTTTTGCAGGAAAAATATTTGTGCTTGCAAAATTGGCTGCATGACAAAATAGACCATTAATTTAATTGGTGTGTGATTATTTGGACAGTCAAGGCCACTTTCAGTTTTTCACCATGACAAAAACTTCATGCATGATGAAATACATGTAACATGGTGATGTACATGTTACCAACATACATCTACCCTGCATGAAAGTTGGATCCACATGTGTTACTGTCACAGTTGAGGTACTCAGACAGCTGGAGCACAGGATGTTCCCTTATTTCAAAACTTGCAGTTTGATATGCAGGCTTTGGAGTGGCGTGTATTTCTCTGTTAGTTGTTAAGTCTGGCTGATTTCAAAGGTGGGCAATAGCAAATAAGTAAATGGATAATGATCCACTCTGAATATTTTTGCTGCCCTGAAGTTTTTATGAAGTAGCCAGGCTTTCTCCTTGCAATGGCACACTGGTTTCTGGGCAGTGGTGACACTTCTAGGATTGTCCTGTGTCTGTCACCAGTAGGGCAAGCTGCATCAGGATATTCTGTATCCACTTCCTCAAGAATCAATGTTGGTTGGGACTTGCTTGATTTGAGTACCACAGACTGAGACCAACAACAGCCTCTGTCAGCCATACCAGTATGTCTCAGTTAGGATGCTGGTGACAAAGAAGAAAATCAAAATACTTATCCTTTTTTATTTCATATTTTTAAGCTGGGAGACAAAGCTGTAAATAACTTTTTGCTGCTTGTGGTATTGTTGGGCACAGCGTCAAAACTTTGTTGGAAGGGTGGTAATCTGGTGAACTTTGCTCAGTCGTCTCTTTCCAAGGCCTTGAAAGTGGCAGGCCGTCTGGTTCTCACAGCTACATTTAACCCCTGCTAAGTTTGCTTTCTTTAAACCACTGGGCTTCCTCATTTCTCTAAAATGCAAGAAAATGTTTTGGGGTTTTTTTTTTTTTTTTTGGTCTTTTTAGATTCCTAAACTTTAATTGCATAAGCTTCATTTCCTTTGCTCCATTTCAAGCAAGTAATAAGCATAGTTCAGTGTGAGCACATGATCTGCATGCAGAAGGTCCCAGGTTCAACTCCCAGTTAAAGGATTGCAGGTAGCAGTGCTAAGTGAGAGCTCTTCCTGAAACTGTTGAGGGGTACTACTGCCAGTCAGAGTAGACAGTACTGTGGGCTAGATGGACCAGCGGTCTGACAGCAGTATAAGGAAGTTTCTTACATACAAAAATAATCTTCTCTTCCTGCTACACAAAAGGCAAGTGTATGTAAAATTTAGGGGCTGGACTATAAATCTAAGCTGCTATCATAACTAAACTTACTGAAAAGTAAATCCCAATGTAGCTGGAGGATCTTTCTTACCTCTGAGCAAATATGGTTAGAACGTGGCAAGCAGTGGCTTGGATCCTAAGGTCAGGTGACTTAAGGAAGCTTGGGGAAGAAGAGTTTTCCATACCCTCTGCCCAGTTTTCGGTGATTTCATGCCCCATCCCTCCTGATTCTATGGAGAGACTCCCACAGAGAGAATCCAAGCCATTAGGTGTAGAATTCTTTATGACACTAAGCACAAGCCCCAATGTCAATATGGAAGACACTAGCTTGATTCAAGCTTTCTACTTCTGTGTTTAATCATTGCATGACAGGGAAGGGGGAAGCAAAGGTGTGTGTGTGTGTTTATCTTTGTTTTAGAGCAGCGGTTCTCAACCTGTGGGTCACGACCCCTTTGGGGGGTTGAACGACCGTTTCACAGGGGTCACCTAAGACCAGAGGTCAGCAAGCTTTTGGGGGGTGGGCTCCTCCGCTGATGACAGCCTCTGCATCTCGCAAGGGCAGGCACAGGAGCCGCGCTTAGCAGGGTGGCGGCGGCAGCACGAGCAGCGGTAGCAAACAGCTTGCTCAGATGAGGGACTGCTGGAAATGCGCTCGGCCAACTCAGCCCAGCCCCCTTCCTCCTCTCAGCCACGCGCAGCTGCCGCTCGCCCATTGGCCAGGGCCTCAAACCTTGGCTGGCGATTTGCTACACGGGGAGGAGGGGGAGGTTCCACCGCGGTGAGGGAGAGGGAGGGAAATGTCAGTGGGGGAAAGCGTCATAAATTCTGCCAATTTTGTAAAGGCAAGCACTTTAAACAGTCTACTGTTTTCGCAGCAGTGCAACGAGTTGGATGCGCTGAACAATGCTCTGCTATTTCACACTGAAGTGAGATGGTTGTCTAGAGGAAAAGTTTTAAAATGTGTTTTTGAGTTTCGTGATGAACTCAAAACCTTTTTTAATCAGAAAGCAAGACCGCAGTTTGAAGCACTTTTCAGCAATAAAAGTGAACTGCAGAAAATAGCTTACTTGGTTGACATCTTTGCCATCTTGAATGGTTAAATTTATCACTGCAAGGGGATGTGGGTGGCGCTGTGGGTAAAACCACAGTGCCTAGGACTTGCCGATCACATGGTCGGCGGTTCGAATCCCTGCGGCGGGGTTAGCTCCCGTCTTTCGGTCCCAGCTCCTGCCCACCTAGCAGTTCGAAAGCACCCCTAAGTGCAAGTAGATAAATAGGTACCGCCTTATAGCGGGAAGGTAAACGGCGCTTCCGTGCGCTGCACTGGTGCTGGCTCGCCAGAGCAGCTTCGTCACGCTGGCCACGTGACCCGGAAGTGTCTCCGGACAGCGCTGGCCCCCGGCCTCTTAAGTGAGATGGGCGCACAACCCTAGAGTCGGACACAACTGGCCCGTACGGGCAGGGGTACCTTTACCTTTTATCACTGCAAGGACCAAATGCAACATGCCTTGATTTGTCTGAAAAGATTCGATCATTCCAAATGAAACTTCAGCTTTGGCAAAAAAAAATTGGATCAAAATACAGTGGTACCTCGGGTTAAGTACTTAATTCGTTCCGGAGGTCCGTACTTAACCTGAAACTGTTCTTAACCTGAAGCACCACTTTAGCTAATGGGGCCTCCCGCTGCCACCGCGCCACCAGAACACGATTTCTGTTCTCATCCTGAAGCAAAGTTCTTAACCTGAAGCACAATTTCTGGGTTGGCGGAGTCTGTAACCTGAAGCGTATGTAACTTGAAGCGTATGTAACCCAAGGTACCACTGTAAAATTTAGGTGTTGCCTACCTTATGTGCTTTCTTTGAGGAACATGACATTGAACCAGACAAAAGGATTGCGATTATAATTTCTGTGAAAGAACACTTGCACATGCTTGCAGACGAAATTTCATCATACTTTCCAAATCTACCTGACACCCCATTTGCACTTGCCAGAAGCCCATTCACAGTCAAAGTTGACGATGTTCCTGAGACAGCACAAGAGGAGTTCATTGAATTTATTAACAGTGATGCAGCGAGAACTGATTTCTCTACAAGGCCAGTTACAAAATTCTGGATCAAGTGTTTGCACTCATATCCTGTTCTGTCTGAGAATGTGTTGTGCCTTCTTCTTCCATTTCCAACAACATATCTTTGTGAAACAGAGTTTTCCAGCTTGTTGGTTATCAGGTCTACAGAAGTAGACTTGTTGTAGAGGATGATCTTCGTTGTGCTCTTGCAAAGTCTGCCCCAAGAATTTCTGATCTGGTGAGAAAGAAGCAGTCTCAACCTTCACACTGACTTTGGCTTTTTACGCATACTGTCGCAAAAGGGAGCAATGTAGTTTACTGTTGTTATGTTAAGACTGTTACCCATGCTACACCATGCTTCATGACAAAATTTCATTTATTTGTAATTAGAAATAAATATTTCGCAATATATAATTACATATTGTTTTTCTGATTAATCATTATGCTTTAATTATGTTCAATTTGTAACAATGAAAATACATCCTGCCTATCAGATATTTACATTACGATTCATAACAGTAGCAAAATCACAGTTATGAAGTAGCAGCAAAAATAGTTTTATGGATGGGGGTCACCACAACATGAGGAACTATATTAAAGGGTCGTGGCATTAGGAAGGTTGAGAACCACTGTTTTAGACAATACAGTGGAAGGGCACAGACAATATTTATTTTAAAACTTACTTGTTAAAGCTCTTAATAGTGAATTAGTTTAAGTAACTGATAGTTATTTACCATCAGTTGTTAATGTTTTGCCACCTGTTAATCATACTCAAAATTAGCTGCTTGAGGCAGCCACTGTATTCTGTCTCATAGTAGTCCTGTGCAAAAGGTTCAAAGGAACAGAGGCTAGTTGTGTATCCATCTCAGATACTGACCTGGTTTGTACATAATGCTAAGCAGATGTGAATTTCCAGAGCAAAGATCACAACCGCAAGCCTTGGTTTACTACTCTTGGTTGATTTAGGAAAGACAAACCAAAAGCTCAGATTCAGATGTAATGCTATGCTGGCTCTTTTGGTCCTAACTCTAAAGACTGTTTTCTTCCCTAATTGTGTGTCTTTCAGGTGCGCAGTCCAAGGAAAGCCACATTGGCTAAAGTTGTGCCAACCCCCAATAACGGTTCTGCAGAATTGGTGCCCATCCATCGAGACCAGGTAAGAAATTCATGGCTGTGGTTCAAAGCAGCTCCCCCATGTGGAACCTTCTGTTATCCCATTTCTGTTTGCCAGCTGGATACAGACTACGCTAGTCATGACTTGACTTGTTGCTTCAGTGGGACTTTTGACTAAGTCTGGATCTGGCCTATTGATTTGGCACCTTGTAAAAAGCCACAGAAAAGCAGACTTGGCAGCCAAATAAAGGGAGGAAGCATGCAGGCAGCACATGTTTGAGAGGGTGGGTTAAATTGATTTGTGTCTCTTGTCTACTTCAGACATTTTTTTGCATATTATGACTTTCAGCTTTGGAGGTATCCTTTTATTGTGGTACTTTATTGATGCTTGGGTTTACTTTGCTCAGTTTGGAACACAGGAAACTGCCTTATTCTGAGTTGGGCTACTGGTTCATTTAGCTCAGTATTGTTGATACTGATTGGCAGCTGCTCTCCGGGGTATCAGACAGGATCCTGTCCCAGCCCTACCTGGAGATGCCAGGGATAGGATCTGGGACCTTCTGCATGCCAAGCAACCGCTTTGCCACTGAGCTTCAGCCCTTCCCTGTTGGGGTGGAGGGGCTGGTGATTGTGCCTACCTTGCGGCAGGGAGTCCTTTTAAACATGACAGTGGAAGTGTCTAAAATCTTACTTGCTAAGCTGGCCTCTTGCATGTGGAAACCTGTTTGCTGTAGCTTTCTTTATTTCTTCTAGGGGGAGGATGGACAGGAGGTCCTTTCCTTCGAATTTCAGAAAATCAAATATTTCTATGAGCTAAATGAGAGGAAAAAATTCCTTCCTGTGCTATTCCCTGTGGAACATCCATTGCAATTTTATCAGAATGCACGTGGCTACCAGGAAGACAAGGAGATCAAAGCAGCAGAGAAGACCTATGGCACCAACAAGTAAGTGGGGCAAACTTGGATCCAGCTGCTTTGGGGTAACATTTATGGTGGGCATTTCCAGGAATTGGAGCACTCAGACTTTTGCCCACAGGATGCCTGAATTAATGACTAATTAACTTACAACTATTAGTTGGCAGGACTTTGAATCCAGCATGTGGGTAACATAGTATGAGTTAAGGGTTCTCTGGGGGATACTCTAGCAAAAAATAACCGCTGACAAAACATAGTGCTTAGTGTGATGCACTGTGCTCAGTGTGGGTCAAGCCACCTGTGGGTAGGTAGGTGTTGGCAGCATCCACCTGCCTTGAGAGACAATGGAGTGTGCATCTGGAGGTGAAGTCAAACTGCCGCATTACCAGTGCCGAAGTGGCCTCCCAGGGTGCAAGTCCTGGACTGCCCAGACCACAAGACACACACCTGCCTGCCTCCCTGGTGTGGTCCAAAGGAAAGCAGAGCAATGGATGGGTAGTACTATCAGGTTAATGAGTAACTATAGGAAGAATTTTACAGAAATAGTTTTTCATTTCTGTGTAACTATTTTTTACAGTTTACTACCTGGTGATTCTGTCCTTCCACAGGCGAGCAATTTTATTCTGATTTGGCTCCTGAGTATGCAGTTGTATGCATCAATGGGGCTTACTTCTAAGTAGATATGGGTAGAGGAAAGCATAAATCTCCAGACCTTTTTGAATAAAAGTAGGGGTTCTTTGGTCATTGTTCTACAACTTTTGTGCCTGTGTTGCCTGCACATTGCTCATTAATGGAAGCTGAAAACTCATAGGGCACATCTAGAATATCCCCTACTAGATCTGTCCTGTGTCCTGGGCTGAGCACTGCAGTCTTTCCACATGCATTTAGGGGTAGGAATAGTAGAGCAAACAGCCCCTCCCTTTTTACAGTCATCACCTGAACTCAAGCCCTGGCCCTAATCTCTCTGGTACCTCTCTTAGCCCTTAACTGAAGGGCCTCCAGGATTGAGCCAGCAAGTGGAGGCAAGGAAGATTAACCTACTCAACACCTTCCTCTCTTCTTCACAGTTGAAATACAACTTCCTAGCTCTAATCCCTTGTTCTGGGTTCCCTCCCAGAAGGTGCTGTCTGCAACAAGGAACACAATTAAGACTCAACACATGCATCAGATTGCACACATTTTTCATGGCCTCTCCTTTCACTCACATTCTAGCCATCACCTCCCCAGCTCCTATTTATTCTTGGGTAATTATGGTGGGGAGAGAATTCTTTTCTTCTCCCATTGTCCACCCACCTAAGCTTCTCAGTCTTAAACTCTTAGTGTTTTGAGGCAAAGTTATGTAGTCTTCAAAGTGATAGATCAACCACGAAAGATGCAGGCATCTACTGCAATTGTGTCTGAAGGAACAGAATACCCCCTTGAATAATGCAACTTTGTCTTAAAGGCCTGATAAAATTTTAGGGCCTGTAAGATGACAGCAGAACTATCAGGAAAGGTGGGCAACACAATGAAAACTCAAGTCAGTAGCTGCAGCTTCTCTAACAGTATCTGGAAGAACAAGCAAATGATGTAATAATTATGTCAATCAGTAAGAGAGAGTTTTCACTCTCCAGTTTTCAGCCAAATGTTAGAGGTTCACTTTCATAAAAATGGCAATGGCTGCAATGGTAATTCTTGTTTCTCTAGTTATTAAATATACACAGTTGAAGTAACTCTATGGCAGACAATGGAATACAAGATTTTGAAACCTTCCTCATAAGCCCTGTTTTATGACGAGCTTTGTCTGAGGGATTGCTACCCGTCAACTTCTCAGAACAAGCACTTTTGCAATGTCTTAGAGCATCCGGCTTTGTTTCCACTTGGAAACAGAGCCGGATGCTCTAAGATGTTGCAGAAGTGCTTCCAAGTGGAAACAGAGCAAGCAGAAAGATGGTGAGGTGTCTCATGTGGGGTTGGGGTGTGTGTGTGTGTGTGTGTGCAGTGGCGTAGCATGGGTTGTCAGCACCCGGGGTAAGGCAAGTAATTTGCGCCCCCAACCCGTGGATTTTAGCACTCGAGTATCGAGCGCGCCCCCCCCCCCAGATGGTGCGGCCGGCCCCCCTCCACCCCCCACGCTACGCCACTGTGTGTGTGTGTGTGTGTGTGTGTGTGTGTGTGTGTGTAATCAAACCTCCAGGGTTTTAGGGGTTGCAAGCAGGACAGAATGTCACAACACAATGCCAAAATAAATCAGGGTTCTGTTTTTCACACAGGGCAGAGATGGTTGTGCCAGAATTCCTTGAACTCTTCAAAGAAAGAGCCACTGCCCCTTTCTTCGTCTTTCAGGTAATCAAAAAGGATATGCAGCATCAGCCTCTTTTTGAGTTTCTGTTCCTTAAACCCAGAATTCCACAGGCAAAATCTCTTACATATATTTAAAAATTGACACCTTCTATTGTACAGTGGTACCTCGGGTTAAGTACTTAATTCGTTCCGGAGGTCCGTTCTTAACCTGAAACTGTTCTTAACCTGAAGCACCACTTTAGCTAATGGGGCCTCCTGCTGCTGCTGCTGCTGCTGCAGCTGCTGCGCCGCCGGAGCACAATTTCTGTTCTCATCCTGAAGCAAAGTTCTTAACCTGAGGTACTATTTCTGGGTTAGCGGAGTCTGTAACCTGAAGCGTATGTAACCCGAGGTACCACTGTACTTTGAATCACACACTCCTGCCATACATATTTACCAGGCTGGTATGGACTTAGATGCTGCTCAGCCATTCTTGGCACAGAAGCTAGGAACCTCAAAGCCAAAGTTAGAGCATTTGGGTCAAAATTAAGGGAGAGAAGAATAACAGCGACCTCATTGTGGGAGTTTACTATAGATCCCCAAGCCAAACGGAGGACATAGATGATGCCTTCCTGGAACAGATGGCCAAGCATGCAAAAGGAAGGGAGATAGTAGTAATGGGGGACTTCAATTACCCGGATATTTGTTGGATGTCAAACTCAGCCAAGAGCATAAGGTCAAACAAATTCCTCACTGGCCTTGCAGAAAACTTCATTGTCCAGAAAGTGGGAGAAGCAACAAGAGGAACAGCCATTTTAGATCTGGTCCTAACCAATGTTGATGACCTGGTTAGTGGGGTAGAAGTGGAAGGATCATTAGGCGCGAGTGATCATGCTCTTCTGAAGTTTACTATACAGCGGAAAGGAGCAGCCAAGCATACTAGGACTCAATTTCTTGACTTTAAGAAAGCCGACTTCATAAAACTTAGGGAAGTGCTGGGTGAGATCCCATGGACAGTAATACTAAAAGGAAAGGGAGTTCACGATGGCTGGGAGTTTGTTAAGAGGGAGATAGTAAAAGCACATGGATGGCATGCATATTTGTGGTATGATAAGGTTAAAGCTCATAAAGCATTTAAAAATCACATTGTTAGGAGATCTTTGTTTAATGTTTGGATCAGATACAAGGATTTACTGGAAGATAAGACCCCAAGGTGGTTGTCACCAATGGAAGCGAAAGCCCAGAAAAAGCTCAATATGGAGGCCAAATGGCCAAAATATTGGGAAATTTTGGAACAAGAAGGAGATAGACTGAAATTGCAGAGCTTTGAAAAACTAAAAAACAAAGTGCAAGACTGGCTCCATTATTTTCAGATAATGGAGGCTTACAATTTGGACAAGAAAATTGGCTTCCAGGTGGAAAAATCTAAATTAGAAACAGAAGTGCTAGAACCTAAAACTAAGATTATGTCAAAAATGTATAACTTGCTGCTGAAATGGAATACACAGGATGAAATGGTTAAGTCAGCTATGATTAAATGGGCACAAGATGTTGGACACAACATTATGTTTGCTGACTGGGAACAGTTATGGACCACAGGTATGAAATTTACGGCAT
The DNA here is from genome assembly GCF_964270895.1 of Podarcis filfolensis. Classification (NCBI taxonomy): domain Eukaryota; kingdom Metazoa; phylum Chordata; class Lepidosauria; order Squamata; family Lacertidae; genus Podarcis; species Podarcis filfolensis. The sequence goes on from NC_139605.1 coordinate 124,452,190, forward strand.
GTAATGCCTTAAGAGATAATATTATGAAAATGATATACAGGTGGTACATGACCCCAGTCAAGCTTGCAAAAATATATCATTTGCCCGATAATAAATGTTGGAAATGTAAGGAGGTTGAAGGTACATTCTTTCACCTTTGGTGGACGTGCCCAAAGATTAAGGCTTTTTGGGAAATGATTTATAATGAAATGAAAAAGGTATTTAAGTATACCTTCTTGAAAAAACCAGAGGCTTTTCTCTTGGGCATAGTCGGCCATTTGGTGCCAAAGAAGGACAGAACTTTTTTTATGTATGCTACAACGGCAGCAAGAATACTTATAGCAAAGCACTGGAAGACTCAAGATCTACCCACTCTGGAAGAATGGCAGATGAAGTTGATCGACTGTATGGGACTGGCAGAATCCGCGACCAGGGAGAAGAGTCGGCAGAAGAAGATTGGAAGAAATTTAAGGACTATTTACAGAAATACTACAAAATTAATGAACTCTGAAAAGATGTTGGATTGAACTTTTGTGGTCTCTAGCTGTTATGATAAAGATAACAGGGATTAAAATTGTTTAAGTCATAAAATTTAAAAAGTTGAGTGGAAAATAAGGTGTTAATTTAAAAGGAATGTTAAGAGATTAGGATTTGCTGGATTAACAATTTGAACTAGAAAACAAGAAGGGGAGGTATGAGGAAGTCAAAGAAACATGTTACTGAAAAATTGTTATTGAAATTGATTTGTTTTCAATATTTTTCCTTTTCTTTTTGTATTTGCATAAAATTGGAAAACTTAATAAATATTTATAAAAAAAAGAGAGATAGTAAAAGCACAACTTCAGGCAATACCAATGAGACGGAAACATGGAAGGTGCCTAAAGAAGCCGGGGTGACTATCTAAAGAACTTTTAACTGAGTTAAGATTAAAAAAGGATGTGTACAAAAAATGGAAAAGGGGGGAAACCACCAAAGAGGAATTCAAACAAATAGCCAGCACGTGTAGACACAAAGTCAGAAAAGCTAAAGCACAGAATGAACTCAGGCTTGCTAGAGAGGTTAAAAGCAACAAAAAAGGCTTTTATGGGTATGTTCGTAGCAAAAGGAAGAACAAAGAAACAGTGGGGTCACTCAGAGGAGAAGATGGTGAAATGCAAACAGGGGACACAGAAAGGGCTGAACTCCTCAATGCCTTCTTTGCCTCAGTCTTCTCCGATAAAGAAAACAATGCCCGACCTGAAGAATTTGGAGCAAATGATTCAGCAGAGGAAACACAGCCCAGAATAACTAAGGAGATAGTACAAGAATACTTGGCTAGTCTAGATGTATTCAAGTCTCCAGGGCCAGATGAACTGCATCCAAGAGTATTAAAAGAACTGGCAGATGTGATCTCAGAACCACTGGCAGTCATCTTTGAGAATTCCTGGAGAACAGGCGAAGTCCCGGCAGACTGGAGGAGGGCAAATGTTGTCCCTATTTTCAAAAAGGGGAAAAGAGAGGACCCAAATAATTACCGCCCAGTCAGTCTGACATCAATACCAGGGAAGATTCTGGAGCAGATCATTAAGCAAACAGTCTGTGAGCACCTAGAAAGGAATGCTATGATCACCAATAGTCAGCATGGATTTCTGAAAAATAAGTCATGTCAGACTAACCTGATCTCGTTTTTTGACAGAATTACAAGCCTGGTAGATGAAGGGAACGCAGTGGGTGTAGCCTACCTTGATTTCAGCAAGGCATTTGACAAGGTGCCCCATGATATTCTTGTAAAGAAGCTGGTAAAATGTGGTCTTGACTATGCTACCACTCAGTGGATTTGTAACTGGCTGACTGACCGAACCCAAAGGGTGCTCATCAATGGTTCCTCTTCATCCTGGAGAAGAGTGACTAGTGGGGTGCCACAGGGTTCTGTCTTGGGCCCGGTCTTATTCAACATCTTTATCAACGACTTGGATGATGGACTCAAGGGCATCCTGATCAAATTTGCAGATGACACCAAACTGGGAGGAGTGGCTAACACCCCAGAGGACAGGATCACACTTCAAAACGGCCTTGACAGATTAGAGAACTGGGCCAAAACAAACAAGATGAATTTTAACAGGGAGAAATGTAAAGTATTGCACTTGGGCAAAAAAAATGAGAGGCACAAATAGTATTATTTTTTCTAATAATTTTTATTAACTGGCCAATCACATCAAATTAAATCACATCACATAAATTCCAAATTACAAAGCCAAATTTTTAAATTTTGTTGGGGGAACCCATACTTCAAGATCCAAAGGGGGATTCAGATCATCTTCTTATTACTGCGTTAATGTCCAAATCAGTCCCAATCAGTCCAAACAAAATTCATAATTCTATCCAGTCTTATCTTGGTATTTCCACATCATATCTTGTTCATATAATTTCTATTTTTCCTTTACGATCTCTTCTGTTAGTCTCCTTAAGCCGATAAGCAAAATAATAATCCTGTGTGGATTTCCCGTTCCTCCTCTAAGTCCAGATGGTTTCCATATATCTCCTTCGTAGATAACATCGCTCTTTCCATCATAAATTTGGCATTTGTCGCTCTTAAGTCCCACCGAGAAGTTGATCCACGATATGTAAACAACTCTATTTCTCTCTTTCTCCTCCCAGACCCAAGAGCTCCAACAATGCCTCCCAAAATGGCGACGGCATTTTTAACTGCGTCATTCCAAAACTCTTAGCTTTCCAGCTTCATCTTGAAACATTGCTTTGGTTCGCAAGTTTATCTCCACACAGCCTTAAATCCACAGCTTAAGTCCTTAGTTTCTGACTCATTAGGGGAGGGGATTCTTGTTAAATCACATAAGAAAAAGGAAGGCAGGTTTTCCCCCCCTCCCCCCTCAGTCATACCGTATCTTGACGTATCTTCTCATATTTTATTCTTGTCTTGTTGTCAGAGATCTCTTCTGTCAGCAGTCTTTACTCCCCGTTTTCCTTGAAGCATGTGCAATTTATCTCGTCCAAATTGTTTCTTTTGAAGATGCTTGCAACTAGCGGCGCGAATCAGGGACGGCGTCCAGGAGTGCCGGAATCCCACAGGAGGGCTTTGTGCCTAGTGCCCCCACCCCCACAAATTCGGGGGTGGTATAGGGCACAGCAGGCAAGGGCCGTCCCCCCCCAATCCTGGGGGGGTTAAGGAGGCTAATTACCCCCATCATAGCCTCCAAATTACCTCGTGTGGGTCGGAGAGATGTTATTGTCAGCCATCTTCCGATGCGCCACCTAGTGGCCCCCCGAGAGGCACAAATACAAGATGGGTGACACCTGGCTTGAGAGCAGTACATGTGAAAAGGATCTAGGAGTCTTGGTTGACCACAAACTTGACATGAGCCAACAGTGTGACGCGGCAGCTAAAAAAGCCAATGCAATTCTGGGCTGCATCAATAGGAGTATAGCATCTAGATCAAGGGAAGTAATAGTGCCACTGTATTCTGCTCTGGTCAGACCTCACCTGGAGTACTGTGTCCAGTTCTGGGCACCACAGTTCAAGAAGGACACTGACAAACTGGAACGTGTCCAGAGGAGGGCAACCAAAATGGTCAAAGGCCTGGAAACGATGCCTTATGAGGAACGGCTAAGGGAGCTGGGCATGTTTAGCCTGGAGAAGAGGAGGTTAAGGGGTGATATGATAGCCATGTTCAAATATATAAAAGGATGTCACATAGAGGAGGGAGAAAGGTTGTTTTCTGCTGCTCCAGAGAAGCAGACACAGAGCAATGGTTCCAAACTACAAGAAAGAAGATTCCACCTAAACATTAGGAAGAACTTCCTGACAGTAAGAGCTGTTCGACAGTGGAATTTGCTGCCAAGGAGTGTGGTGGAGTCTCCTTCTTTGGAGGTCTTTAAGCAGAGGCTTGACAACCATATGTCAGGAGTGCTCTGATGGTGTTTCCTGCTTGGCAGGGGGTTGGACTCGATGGCCCTTGTGGTCTCTTCCAACTCTATGATTCTATGAAAGGTTGCAGCGTTTGGGAATATTTTAGTTTACAGAAAAGGTGCTAAGAGTCGACATGATAGACATTTGTAAAATTATGCATGACATGGAGAAAGAGAAAAAATTTCCTGCCCTCATAATGCTAGAACTCGTGGACATCCAGTGAAACTGAATATTGGAAGATTCAGGACTTCTTCATGCTGCACATAGTTAAACTCTGGAACTTGCTCCCCTCAGAGGCAGTCACAGCCACCAGCTTAGCTGACTTTAGAAGCAGCTTAGACAAACCTCTTGTCCTCATCATGGAGGATAAGGATATCTGTGGCCGCCTGCTGTGGTTGCTATGCTCTGCCTCCACAGCTGGAAGCAGTTCTCTTCGGATTACCAGCCACTGAAACTGCAGCCAGCAAGAGGGCTTTCCCCCTACAGTCATCTGGCTGGCCACTATGAGAACAGGGCGCTGGACCAGATGGGGCATTGGCCTGATTCAGCTTACTGTTCTTAAGTTAAAATTAATGTTTTCTTAAAAGTTTTCAGTGTGTATAAAATATCATATGTTTATGCGAATAACAAAGTTTATACAGGCCCAGCCTCTACCCTCGTGTCCCACATGGACGTTCTTGGAGGGCCTGATGAGTCTAGTAACAAAAGGTTTGCGTTAGGCTGTTGCAGTTTTTGTCTTCTCTCTTTGGTCATTTAACACACACCCGTTTCAAAATGCTTTCAAACCACACAATAATTTGTGGTTCAAGAAAAACAAATCTAAAGTCCACTTGGGTGCCCAGAATTGGTTTCCATGGTTCTTTGGAGCTTGGCCACTATTTCAGCAACCATTGCAACAATCTTATAAGATGGTCTAGTATTATTTATCCCTCTGTTGCACACCAAGCACCAAGGCTAGAAGCTTGTCCAAGGCTACCTCATGCATTTGAGGCTGAGGTGAAACTTAAATGCTTTTAGCCACTGTGCTAACCAAGTCTTCGTCATAGGCCCAAATGGGATTGTTGCTCTGTACCAGTATTGGGAGTGCTTTGTGTCTGTTTCCTACATGTAGGTCTTCTGCGTGGGGTTGTGGTGCCTGGATGAATACTGGTATTACAGTGTCTTCACCCTTTCCATGCTGGTGGCTTTTGAAGCATCTCTCGTCCAGCAGCAAATGAGGAACATGTCAGAGATTCGAAAAATGGGCAACAAACCCTACATGATCCAGGTGAGCCAAGGCAGGAAGTGGTGAGCAATGCTGTGAGACACTGGTCCTTCCCACTTGGAGACAATCTGATGAGGCGCATGGATTCCAGAACGCTGAATCCCCGTTGCTCAGGGTGACCCTAGAGGGCTGATCACTGTGTAGAATGTAGAATGCAGAAGGGAACAGTAATGGCAGTTGCTGGAAGGAGAGCAGTCAGGAGAATAAAGCCAAGGTTGTTGGGGTGAACTTGGAGGTGCCGCCAGAGCCGCAGGGATTGCGCCAGCCCCAGATGGGAGTTAGGAGAATTATCTTGTCATTCAGCTGCTCCTCACCTGCCTAAAGAGTTTGTTATCAGCAATACTCCCAAACCCATGGCGATTCTTCTCTTGCACCAATCCCCATGGCTTCCCCATCATGCAAGGGCATTGGGAAGACAGTGGTCTGTATCATTCTGTCAGGTGGTGCTGTAGTTGATCAAGGGAGTGCAGGAGGCTCTTGACCTGACCAGGCCTGAGTTTCCAAAGTGTTAGAACGGGGTTGCTGTTTGATAGATTAACCTGTGATGGATAATTGGTCCAACAGTCTCCATTCAGGAGTCCTTGAGCCCAAGCTGATATGAATTGTAGGTATGACGAGGTGAATTTGGGGGAGTTGGTCTGTGGACAGCTCCAGCTCCTCTTCCTCTAGCATCCTAAATGCCACCCTTCTGTGAACCACCCTGAGATCTGTGGATGAAGATTAAATTAATAAAGAACAATAGTACTAATAATATCTCTTCCTCTTGCAGGTTTACAGAAACAGGAAGTGGCGTCCAATTTCCAGCGATGAGATAATTCCAGGGGACATTGTGTCCATTGGTAAGATCAGTGTTGCGCTGATAAGAGCCCTGCCACCCACAGTCTTAATTAGCTCAGCTATGTGTATAAATTAGCATATGCATATTTCATGCAACTTTGTGTCATGGGCCTGAAGCCTGAGTCTTTTCAATACCTGACACAGTCCCTCTCTCAAGAGTCCTGAGACCTTATGAGCAAAGGCCCCACCTTCCCCCCAGTCCTTCTGAGCATCCAACTCTCACTTCCAGGCCGCTCCCCCCATGAGAACCTTGTGCCGTGCGATGTGCTGCTGCTGCGGGGAAGGTGCATCGTAGATGAAGCCATGTTGACTGGAGAGTCAGTGCCTCAAATGAAGGTTTGCCTGATGATTTCTGCTAATTTAGTCACAATTTATTTAGTGTTAGCAGGATGCCTGGCAGTTATACAATCTGCAGAAGACAGTGCTGACCCAGGAAAATGGACACAGTGAATGTGAAATGGGGAAACGGGCCATATAGATGCTGCGGGGTGGGGCTGCATGAAAGTCGACATAGTGGAAGGGATCAAAAGGGGACACCTGGGGAGCAAGGAGTGAAAGTGAAGGAGAGAGGAGGTGTAGCTTTGAATAGTAAGGAAGAGAAACATGAAGCTGATGAGGGAAATGGCAGGGATGTGTTCGCTTATGCAGAGGGAGAGATTGCCATGGCAACAAGAGGCAAAGCCAAAATTTTGGAGGAGAGGTTTGGCAATTACTATGAGCGATATGGAACCTCCATGTTCAGAGGTGGCGTATTTTAGAGCCTCGGGTAGTGGGACCATCTCATTCTGCCTGCTTGTTGCCAGTGTCCTAGGAGTGGCCGTTGCTGGACGCAGGAGGCTGGACTAGATCAATTTGGCCTCATCTGGCAAGGCAGCTTTTGTTTACTATACATGATCTGTGGGAAGTCATTGGCTGTAGGTAGAAGAGTGAACTCCAGCTGAGTTCAGGATTCACTGGTTTTGGTTGGTTAATGAATCTAAAAAAACAACCACCCCGAAACAAGGGCAGCTTGATGGATCCCTTGCCTTGGTAATGGGCGGTGCTCCCTCCCAGGGTCCCCAGTGTGGAGTCCTCTGACTTACTGAACAAGAGAAGAAACAGGAAGTGGCTTGTTTTATGCCGGTGGTGCTTTTGTAGTTCCAAATTCAAATTGCAAATAGCACAATGCTTATATTTATTTAAAAACAAACAAACTGGCAAAGCAATCCAGTTATACAAAGCATCAAAGCACAACAACACTTAGTTTTGTTTGTTGAATTTATTAGATGCATTTTTCTAAAAGAAGACTCAAGTTGTCTTGGAGCAGTTAAAATATACAAACATTTATATAAAATGAAACAATAGAAACAGTCACCATAAAATAATAAAACTGCACTACCCCAACAGTATAATGAAACATCAGGGACGGCCAGTTACCAAAGGCTGATAATAATAATAATAATTTATTATTATAAAACTCATCCCATCAAATATCTGGGAGTAGAGGAATGTCAACTTCACACCGAAAAATACTGTTTTTTAGATGCTTTTTATTTTATTTTAAATTATATTAAGAACATAAGAATCACATACCTGATGTGCTCCCTCCAGCAGTAGAAGCAGCTGCAGATTTCCAAAGTTGAGGAATGAGGGAGATTCTCAGTCCCTGGATTTTAGAGTCTTTTGTGTTAAAATATCACTACATATAGCTTGCTCCCTTGTGACCAAGAATGCAGGCAGGTGCAGAGCAGGTTGTTGATGTCTGTCTACATTTGTACCTGCCTAATGTAGGCGGAATAGTTGGGCCAGGCATTATTGGACATCTGTTATCAGTTCCCAAATGTGCTTTTTTCTTCTTCTTTTATTGTAGGAGCCAATCGAAGAGTTAGACCCAGAATATGTCTTGGACATGAAGGCTGATTCCAGATTGCACATAATTTTTGGCGGAACGAAAGTTGTACAGCACATCCCACCGCAAAAAGCAAGCACAGGCCTGAAACGTATGTACATGCTTATCTAGCTTGAATCAATGGCAGGGAAGCTCTTAAAATGTCATTCCCTGAACAGTTTAGTTGATGCTTGATTGCTGATATAATAAACCCGCTAACTTTAGCACTAAGGGTACCATATATACTTGAGTATAAGCCGACCCAAATATAAGCCAAGGCACCTAATTTTAGCACAAAAATGGGAAAACTTAGTAATAATAATAATAGTAATAATAATAATAATAATAATTATTATTATTATTATTATTATTATTATTATTATTATTTATACCCCGCCCTCCCCAGCCAAGGCCGGGCTCAGGGCAGCTTACAAGCAATAATAAAAACAAGTTGAATGATTACAACTTGAAAACAAAATTAAAATACAACATTAAAATATTGAAACATTAAAATATTAAAATGTAGCCTCATCGCATTATTGACTCGAGTATAAGCCGGTTCACCACACCACAAACCTGGTGGTGGCGGCAGTGGCGGAGGAAGAACAAGCAGCCCAAAAGGGCTGCTTTTGGGCTGCTCGTTCCTCCTCCGCCGACAGTGGCAAAGGCAGAGGAAGAGGAAGGAGCAGCCCAAAAGGGCTCCTTTCGGGCTGCTAGTCCCTCCGCTGCTCGCAAGAGCAGGCATAGGAGCTGCGGTTGGGAGAGGCACAGCGCAGCGCCTCTCCCAACTGCGGCTCCTGTGCCTGCCCTTGCAAGAGGCAGGCGGCGGCGGTGGAACCAGCAGCAAGAAAGGGCTCCTTTTGGATTGCTCGTCCCTCCGCCGCGCTGCCCACCTCACTCAAGTATAAGCCGAAGGGGGCTTTTTCAGCGTAAAAAATGTGGTGAAAAAGTTGGCTTATACACGAGTATATACGGTAATCTCTCAGTAGGAAAGACCCGTGGAAACCTGTGCTTTCCTTTTTCTTCTCTGGCAGAATTTCCCTGGTGCAGAATTTAAAGTCATCACTTTTAGCTGTGAGATGAGGATATATACCTGTTCAGAAACTGAAACTTTGAGATCAAGTAGACATGCAGACATTGGTAGTGAATCAGCTAGTGCTAGAAAAAGCAAAAGGGTCCAGTTTCTCCAACAGAAGCTACCTGAGTGATTCACATGATAGAATTAAACTTGCATTATAAAAAAGCATACAGGCAAAAGAGCCAAGCTTGGATAAATTACACAATTAGGGGTAGCTCAAATACTCCTTAATTACAGAATTGTATATTATTTATTCCTTTTGAATAATATGCATTTCTGACAATAATAGGATTTCATTATAGTATGATGCAGATTGGGAAGGCATTTAAAAATATAGAATAAATAAAAAATTCTTTTAAAAAACACAATTTCAAAGGGAGAGAGAGGGGGAACGTTTGCTGAAAATGCTATAAGTCAGGTAAAGGTAAAGGGACTCCTGACCATTCGGTCCAGTCGTGGCCGACTCTGGGTTGCGGCGCTCATCTCGCTTTGTTGGCCGAGGGAGCCAGCGTACGGCTTCCGGGTCATGTGGCCAGCATGACTAAGCCGCTTCTGGCGAACCAGAGCAGCGCACGGAAACACCGTTTACCTTCCCGCCGGAGCGGTACCTATTTATCTACTTGCACTTGACGTGCTTTCGAACTGCTAGGTTGGCAGGAGCTAGGACCGAGCAACGGGTGCTCACCCCGTCACGGGAATCGTACCACCAACCTTCTGATCGGCAAGTCCTAGGCTCTGTGGTTTAACCCACAGCGCCACCTGCGTCCCTATAAGTCAGATACAACTCCTTCAAAACATGATCCAAGAGAAACTGCCTGAGCCTGGAAGAGAGGGAGAGGCACTATGATTCACCACAGATCTACCAACACCTTTGCGTCTTCTGCGCTGTGTAAGCTTAGACTGGTTTCTGCATGTTGCAGCTTCCTTCCTTCGCTTTAGCTCTTCTGCATTTCTTGATGGTCTGTCCTGGCGCCATGTAGCAGCTGAAGCCAAAGTGTTCATGTCCGAAGGACTTCTTTGGAAGAACTGTACAACTTGACCTTGAACATCTGCTCATTTTTTCATACCAACATGTTGCGTAATCCTTTTCCTTTATACCTCTTCACAGCGGTTGATAACGGGTGTGTGGCCTATGTTCTAAGGACAGGCTTCAATACATCTCAGGTAAGAAACGAGAGCCACTGGGCTTCCGCTTGCACAACTGTCACCCAAAATTGGTTTGGGGTTTGTGTCAGGAGAACCCTCAGAACAGCACTTCGAGGGAGGAGGGGACAGACCACTGTACTTAACATGAGATAGTAGAAACCTGTTTTCATGTTTATTTTACCCTTGGGAGAAATCCACCTGACTTGGCACGTAAAGAGACAAAGACTTGTCTGGATATTTAGCTCCACCTTCAGGAGCCCTTGATTATCAAGGGACTTCTGTTTGCCTTCCTGAAGCTTCTGATAACCCTTAAAGCTCTCCTAAGTAAACTGGGGATTGTGATGAGCTGAGGACTTAGGAGAGCTAATCTTGGAAGCAAGCCCTGGGAACCTTTTGCTACTGTCCTAAGAGCGGATGGCGCTTTCAGTCTTGCTACAACTGTTTTACCGTATTTTTTGTCCCATAGGACGCACCTAGTTTTTTGGGGGGGGAAATAACCAGGTCGGGGAAACCGAACCAGGTCGAGGAACAGCAGGATGATGCGCTGCGCCTCCCTGCTGTCCCCCAAGCTTGTGGGGCTGGCCGATGTCTGCTCGGCGCGCGGGGCGCTCTGCTTCAGGGTGCCCCGCGCGCCGGGTGGCAGGCTGCTATCCGCAGCATGGGGAGCCCTGTGGGGAACTCCTGCAGGGCTCCCCACACTGCGGATGTCTGTCCGGCACGAGGGGCGCTCTGCTTCAGGGCATCCCTCGCGCCGGGCGGCAAGCTGCTATCCGCAGCGTGGGCAGCCCTGCGGGGAACTCCTGCAGGGCTCCCCACGCTGCGGATGTCTGTCCGGCACGAGGGGCGCTCTGCTTCAGGGCATCTCTCACGCCGGGCGGCAGGCTGCTATCCGCAGCCCGGGGAGCCCTGCGGGGAACTCCTGCAGGGCTCCCCATGCTGCGGATGTCTGCCCGGCGCGAGGGACGCTCTGCTTCAGGGCGCCCAGCGCTCCGGGAAGCAGGCTGCTATCCACAGCCTAGACAGCCCTGCGGGAACTCCTGCAGGGCTGCCTAGGCTGTGGATGTCTTCCTGAAGCCTGGAGAGCGAGAGGGGTCGGTGCGCACCGACCCCTCTCGCTCTCCAAGCTTCAGCGAAAGCCTGCATTCGCCGCATAGGACGCACCCAGATTTCCCCTTCATTTTTGGAGGGGGAAAGTGCGTCCTATAGGGCGAAAAATACGGTATATATCAGTCCGATTTTTCAGGGAGTAAACTGTTTAGCCAGCAGGGTCCTTCTTACTGAACTGCAGCGAGCAGGTGAATCTCAATAAGAAGTTCTTAAAAGTCTTGTTTTATTGCTCTCTCACTGCCCCTAGTCTCAAGTTAACTAAAAACATTTCCTGCCACTTCTCCTGAGGGAGGTTATTGCTGCCTCCCCCTGACAACTCTTCCTCCCTCCCAGGGGAAGCTTCTGCGTACCATCCTGTTTGGTGTGAAGCGGGTGACAGCCAACAACTTGGAGACCTTCATCTTCATCCTCTTCCTGCTCGTCTTTGCCATTGCAGCGGCAGCGTATGTGTGGGTTGAAGGTGATTTTTTATTTCTGGAACCTAGGTTTCTTACAGATCAGAAAATAGTATCAGTGAGGGCACAGGTTGGGGTTTCATAGAAGGAGCATACATTTGATATGGCTGCCTGAGTGTTGACGGGGATGCAGCCTCACCTAGATGGTTTTTTTCTTGATGGTGGGCTGTCCTGCTATGTATCCATTGCTCCCTAGAACAGTAAATCCTGTACACATGATTTGGCAGCCTTTTCTGTGGGTGGAGATGCTGAGATCACAAGAAACTTAACTCTTTTTTTTTTAAAAAAAGAAATCATTTCTCCTGGCACACTAGCAGTTCTCTTGTAGCTCATAGGCATTCCGCAGCATGTGGTTTGGGAAACATTGTTCTGATTGTATTGGTGGACTTTGCAGCAGTAAAATGGCATAAATATTTGTCTGCGCCCCTTCCCAAGGCACCAAGGACCCCAGCAGGAACCGTTACAAGCTCTTTCTGGAATGCACTTTAATCCTCACCTCAGTTGTCCCACCTGAACTCCCCATCGAGCTCTCTCTGGCCGTCAACACCTCACTCATTGCTCTCGCCAAATTGTGTAAGTACCAAGCCTCACCAAGAAATGAAGCTGCAGGCTTTGAAATTGCAGGGGGTGAAACTGCTGACCTGATTGCATTTCTAGGAAGTGTCCCTGTTTTATTTATTTCACAGCTTGTTCTACCCTCAGTTTCTGAGCAGTTTGTTAACTTTATTTTTATTGCAGGATACTGTGTTCTACAATATTTGACTATTATGGCCTTATAAACAAAGCGCAACATAAGAAGTTGCTTATATAATAGTTGGCTAGATGTAGGGGTCTTGTCCAGCACTTATCCCCTCTCAGATTCCCATAGACTTCAGGTCCCATGAACAAGGGGCTTAATCTTTCCCTTCTCTCCCCCCTCCCCACCATAAGGTTTCATCCCCACGTCTTGATTTGGAATGCCTACCATCCTGTCTCATGGACTTGAGTGTCCTCCTATGAGATGTCTGGGACCATTGGCCCAAGAGCGGAATCCCTGTTGCCATGGTGAAGCAGCCCATAGTTCTTAGAACCACTGGCTTTGTTGCCCTATTCCTCCTAGAAGTATGCATTTGTAAAAACTCATTACTAAAATAAACACTTTCTCTTCCGTGGCCACTCAGTCCATGCCCAAACAGAACTGTTTCACGTTTACCATCTGAGAGGTGGGTATAGCCTTTATCTTGTAATTGCATAGCAAATGAGCACAAGCAAGTTTGTCCTTTTGTTAAACTTACTGGGTAGTAGCCACAAAGACTTACGCTTGTGCAACAGAATTGCCCATCCCTCTCTTCCCCCCCATATGCCCCCCAGAACTGTTTTTGGGTTTTTCCCAAGCCTCCAGAACAGATTTGGCAGTAGGCATGCAAGGAGAGGGGAAGTTCTGTTGCACAAGCAAAGTGACTTCACTGGGTAATAATAATAATAATAATAATAATAATAATAATAATAATAATTTATTATTTGTACCCCGCCCATCTGGCTGGGTTTCCCCAGCCACTCTGGGCGGCTTCCAACAAAGATGAAAAATACACTAAAATGTCACATATTAAAAACTTCCCTGAACAGGGCTGCCTTCAGATGTCTTCTGAATGTCAGGTAGTTGTTTATCGCTTTGACATCTGATGGGAGGGCGTTCCACAGGGTGGGCGCCACTACCGAGAAGGCCCTCTGCCTGGTTCCCTGTAACTTGGTCTCTCGCAGTGAGGGAACCGCCAGAAGGCCCTCGGAGCTGGACCTCAGTGTCCGGGCAGAACGATGGGGGAGGAGACGCTCCTTCAGATATACTGGACAGAGGCCGTTTAGGGCTTTAAAGGTCAGCACCAACACTTTGAATTGTGCTCGGAAACGTACTGGGAGCCAATGTAGGTCTTTCAAGACCGGTGTTATATGGTCTCAGTGGCCGCTCCCAGTCACCAGTCTAGCTGCCGCGTTCTGGATTAGTTGTAGTTTCCGGGTCACCTTCAAAGGTAGCCCCACGTAGAGCGCATTGCAGTAGTCCAAGCGGGAGATAACCAGAGCATGCACCACTCTGGCGAGACAGTCTGCAGGCAGATAGGGTCTCAGCCTACGTACCAGATGGAGCTGGTAAACAGCTGCCCTGGATACAGATTTGACCTGTGCCTCCATGGACAGCTGCGAGTCCAAAATGACTCCCAGGCTGCGCACCTGGTCCTTCAGGGGCACAGTTACCCCATTCAGGACCAGGGAATCCTCCACACCTGCCCGCCTCCTGTCCCCCAAAAACAGTACTTCTGTCTTGTCAGGATTCAACCTCAATCTGTTAGCCGCCATCCATCCTCCAGCCGCCTCCAGACACTCACACAGGACCTTCACCGCCCTCACTGGTTCTGATTTAAAAGAGAGGTAGAGCTGTGTATCATCCGCATACTGATGAACACCCAGCCCAAACCTCCTGATGATCTCTCCCAGTGGCTGCATGTAAATGTTGAAAAGCATGGGGGAGAGGACAGAACCCTGAGGCACCCCACAAGTGAGAGCCCAGGGGTCTGAACACTCATCCTCCCCCACCACTTTCTGGACACGGCCCAGGAGGAAGGAGCGGAACCACTGTATTACAGTGCCCCCAGCTCCCAGCCCCTGAAGACGGTCCAGAAGGATGTTATGGTTGATGGTATCAAACACCGCTGAGAGATCCAGCAGAACTAGGAAATAGCTCTCACCTTTGTCCCTAGCCTGCCGGAGATCATCAACCAGTGCGAGCAAGGCAGTTTCAGTCCCATGATGAGGCCTGAATCCCGACTGGAAGGGGGTTCAGACCCCCGTGTCGTTTCCCTCACTTGATTGTGTACACATGCCTCCTCCTCCTCTGCTTGGAGAGAGGGCAGTGATGGAGGAGGCCTTCACACAAAAAGGAAGGTATATTTTAAATTTTTGACCACCATGAGTGGGGCCCAGTAGAAAAAAAGGGGGGTAGTGATCGCTGACCTCTCCCTCTCTCTTTGTTTTCTTGAAGATGTTTACTGCACCGAGCCATTCCGCATCCCCTTTGCAGGGAAGGTCCAGATTTGCTGCTTTGATAAAACGGGCACCCTGACCAGTGACAGCCTAGTGGTGAGAGGTGTGGCTGGGCTCAGGTAGGTCCTTGGTGGGGTGAGCCAAAGGAGGCGGTTCAGAGCTATCATGGGCTCTCTTCACTTTTTAAATTATTACCATTATTTTATTTTATTTGTGAGTCACTTTATCTTGCCCAGGGCCACCCAAAGAGACTTACAAACAAACAAAAGCCTCACCTGTGTTCTCAGGCAATAATAGAGATATCCAGCCAGGATATCTACCTTCGGCTTCGCTTCCAAGCCCCCTGACCATCGGTCATTCGGGCTTGGGCTGATGGGAGGGCCACAGCTTCCCCATCCCTGGCAGAGAAGATTGTAAAAGTAATGTTTGCATGTAGCCGCTAGCAAATTCTCATTTCCACATTGGTTATTGGAACTGCTATATGTTCAGTGTAATAATAATCTGCATCCTTCTCAAGTCCTCTGTCATACTAATGTCAGTAGTCGTCCTTCAGCTGGAGTAATTGATCTCTGTGTAATCTCCACTATTGCAGAGATGGGAAAGAGGTGACCCCTGTGTCTGACATTCCTATTGAAACACATCGAGTCATCGCCACATGCCACTCCCTTATGCAGCTGGATGATGGGACTCTGGTGGGTGACCCTCTGGAGAAAGCCATGCTAACGGCTGTGGAATGGACTCTGACCAAAGGTAGGCTTGCTTCATTTCTGAGCTGCCTGCCCTTTTCCATAGCTCCCTTACCTTTCAATTCTACTAGAGTGAGCGAAGCTTGCCTGCAACTTTCTTTCACAATATTTGGAACTAGGTGTGAATCAGCATCTGACTAGCCAGCCGGTCTGACTCTGAGGCTGCTTCAGTGCTTCCAGAAACCCCTTTTATGTTCCGTGACTGTGCGCTGGGGGAGCCAGGGCTTCCTTGTTCTGCTAAGGAATGCATCCTGTGGGCTCAGGGCCCCTTTGTCACTCCCAGGAGCCCAAGGGGAGGATTGCTGCTTGTGGTGCTGTTGAACCCTTTCAGGATTTCCCGATCTCTTTGTTTCCAGATGAGAAAGTTTTCTCCCGAAGTATTAAAACTCAGGGACTGAAAATTCACCAGCGCTTTCATTTTGCCAGTGCCCTGAAAAGAATGTCGGTCTTGGCTTCCTACGAGAAGGTCGGCTCCACTGATCTGTGTTACATTGCAACTGTGAAGGGGGCCCCGGAGACGCTGCACAAAATGGTGAGCAAAGGGAGATGGGTGTGACTTTATCTCTTGGTTTATTGTTATAGCTGTGAAATGGGCTGGTGCCAAGGCAGGGAATGCTTAGGAACTGAGCAGGATTGGACACGGAGAAAAGCCTTGCGACTCACAGACTGGAAGACCTTCCCAAAAGAAGTACTTGAATCTTCCACACATTGGCCTAGTGGCAGATGAGCATTTTATGCCCTGGATTGTGGGGAGGCCAGATAACATGCTGGAGATAGGAGGGCGTGGCAGCAAGGCCCATGCAGCTAAGCGGGGTTGGGGGTGGGGAGCCAAATGGCCAGAGCTGAAAACGTGATACCCAGAGTGCCTTTTATTTCGTGAAGTGCTCTATTATCAAAACAATGTTTGGCAGCTTGACAATGCTGCTGTTAAACTTTAGTCAGGTTTTTTTTTGCTAGAACATAAGAACCCTTCTGGATCAGACAAAAAGCCCATCTAGTCCAGCATTCTGTGTTCACCTTGGCAAACCAGATGCCTCTGGGAAGATGGCAAGCAGGGCAGGATGAGTGCAGCTGTGCTGTTCCCACTTAGGTTCCCCAGCAACTGATATGCTGAGCCACCATAACTAGCAGCCTTACCTGCATGTAGCTAAGCCTCTGTTGAAGCCGTCTAAGTTGGCAGCCTCTACTACAGCTTGTGGGAATGAATGCAATGTACTTCCATTTGTCTCTCCTGGACCTGGTAACCTTCAGCTTCACCCTCCAAGGCTGCCAGAGCCTCTGCTGTTCTGGTGCTTTGTGGCTCACGAGGAGACGTGCTCAGGGCGGGGGGCTTCTTTCCCCTGCCTTCACATTCTTTTGTGACTGTCCCTCTTTGCCCCTCTCTTTTCTCGTGCAGTTCTCTCAGTGCCCCAGTAGCTACAACAGTATCCACACAGAGATCTCACGCGAGGGAGCCAGGGTCCTGGCACTCGGCTACAAGGAATTGGGACACCTCACGCATCAGCAGGTAGGCTTTGGCCTGCACAGGCGACACCTTCCACACGCTCTGTCGGGACCCTATTGCTGTGGGAGGTGCCGCTGTATGTGCCAGATTGTGGCCTGTCTTATGGGTCAAGTTAGTTGTGCTAGAGATAAACTGAAGGATAAAACCAGCCCACACTGGCCCCTTGCTCATGGTTGGCCTTGAACGCCTCTTCCTTCCTTTCAGAGTTCTGACAAAGCACAAGAGGGTTGCTTTTCACATGGCAAGGTCAATCTGTGCAGCCTGGCTAGAAGTCTGCTTCTGAAGTGTGGCAGCTGCCACACTGTGCTGAGTGCACAAGTGACCTGGCCAAAGGGTTTACAGTCCAAAATAAATGCACAAGGCAGCCTAGAGGGAGAAGTTAGAAACTGACAGATGAGGATGAGTGGAAAGCAATGTCAATGTGGGTTTTTTAGCAAAGACACCCCCCCAGCCCAGTAACTGCAATGTGGAAGGGAAAAGCCTTTATGACTTTAGAGGAAGGGGCATAGCTGGCCACCAGGGCAGAAGGCAGAGAGATGGGAGGGAACTCAGGGAGTTGGTGGGCAATGAATGAGTTTCTGTGTGTGGTGGAGAGAGTTGATGTGAGAGAAGATGACGATTGGACTGGAGAGTTTGTGGTTATGCAGAGTGAGAAGGGGTGAGCAAAAAGATTTGGGCGGAGTAAACTGATCAAGCCCAATGGAAAAGGAAGTCTGCTGACTGGTTGGCAAGTTGGTTGGAATGGGCTGCCCAGGGCAGGGGGACTGGATTTTCCATGACGCTCATCTGTGCCAGAGCAGGTGCTATTTAAGTGGGCGAGGATTTCTGACTTGGCACAAGCATGGGGGGAACTTAGTCAATGGTCTCCAGCACACCACCTTCGCAAAGCAGAATTCCAGGTGAGACCTGGATGCTCTTTGACATGTCGGATTGCCATGTGAGGTATGGACTAGGAGGTTTACCAAGCAATCCCAATGTTGTCTGCAGTCTGAGGGTTGCCCCTAGAATCAGGGTGGGAATTTCTATGGGAGATTCTTCATGTGGGGCATCTAAATATTCAGTTGGACAAAGCACTGATCTTTGTTCTCCCTCTCATCTGAAGGCACGAGAGATGAAACGAGAGTTGCTTGAGTGTGACCTGCGATTCATGGGCTTCATCGTGGTCTCGTGCCCCCTTAAAGTGGACTCCAAGCCCGTCATCCGTGAAATCCTCAATGCCTCGCATCATGTGAGTGAAAAAGCATGCCTGCTGGCTGAGATGTAGTGGAAGACGGAGACATGGGAGTCCTAGGCAAGCTGAGGAACTGGCCTGCACAGTCCCACCTGCTTTCCTATTTCTGTCCCTGCTGCTCCTCCTCCTCCTCCCCCCACTTGTCCAGAGTCTTTGTTTCCCATTTGCTGCCTCTTGTCTCATTGTGATCAGCCCTTCCCCATGCACAGCAAATCCCAAGGCAAAGATTTGAGCATAATGCCAAGGTGTACAAGAATGGTGTTTCCCTCCTCCACACTCTTTAACAATCCTCTGCTTGGGAGATTGGAGATGTCCTATGCTTGCAGGAAAAAAACCTCTTCACACTCATGTTCACATAAGTTGATAAGCTAGGATGGTGCTCCAGAGAGGCACTGCTGCAGAAAAGATAAGAATCTGAAACATAATAAGAGTTAATGTGGGTTAGATCAAAAGCCTGACTAGCCCAGCATCCTGTTTCACCTGAGCCTCTTAGATGCCTCTGGCACCCCTCTAGGCTGGCTGAGATGGCAGGAGACACCCCTGCCAGTTGCTCCCCAGCATCTAGTATTCCAAGACATCCTGGAAGGTTTCATTTAGTGCTTGTAGCTAAAGGACCATTCCAGGATGAGAGAGCTCCCCACTGTGTTTCGGGGGGGGGGGTAGGCTAGAGAGGAGAAGAAGCAGACTATCCTTCATGCAAATGAAGTATTCCGCACCCCACCCCCATCAGGTGGGAAGGTATACTGCACTTCTGGGAATGGAATAGAGATAATTATTGGGGCTGTGGGGGACAGTGGAGAGGTTTGAAAGATGGAGGGATGTGTCAAATGGCTCTTATTGTAACGGTTGTTGAGCTTGCGATATCGCTGGTGGTGGAAAGTTGGCCAAGACAAGGGAATGTGCTATGATCTTCCCTATTGTACAGAAAGAGGTTTCTTTCCTCCAGCAAAATATTTGTTTCCTCCATATTTTGCTGGAGGTTTCTTTCCTCCAGCAAAAGATGTTTCAGAAACCACACACGCACAGACATTTTAGAAGAGAACATGCTTTGAGGTACAATGTAACACTAATTTTGTGATATACAAAACAGTTTTTTAAAGCTTTTTCCAGCCCCTCTGATCCAGGTCTGTGTAGCACATGTGCATTGCATCTTCAGTCCCTGCTTAGGAAAATGTCCCTTGATGCTGCCATTTACTTCTTCTCAGGTAGTGATGATAACAGGCGACAACCCCTTGACTGCCTGCCACGTGGCCCAAGAGCTGCACTTCACCCAGAAGGAGCAGACGCTCATCCTGCAGCCGCCCTGTGACAAAGGTAGAGAGGCTGAGGGAGGCAGGTGGACGTGGTCAGGGTGGAGCAGATAATCATCCAGAGCCCCACAAGGCAGCAGCACATGGCTAGGATTCTGTGATGCTGCAAAAGCATAGGAATAGTACATAACATGGTACACAGTGTATAATTCAGCTTTCTGAAGGTGCTGGTGAAAGGTCTTGCCCTGGTTAGCACAGGGGGGTCAGTTTACTACTACGAGCTATGAATGGTGTAGAAATGCAGTGTGAGAAATGTGATGGAGACTCTGGAAGCAGCTGCAAATGGTTGATAGGTAGTGGAAGGGACGTGTGCGGGGGGGGGGGGGGAGGCTTGTTGAGTGTACATGGAGGGGGGAATTTGGGATGGTGGAGCCCAGGATAGCTCTCTTCCCTGGGCTGGTTCTGCAAAGCAGGCAGCCCCTCCTCATGCTCCCCCTTAATCAAACCCATGCTTGCCTCCCCCTTAATCAAACCCTCTATTCCAGATTGCAGCTGGCAGTGGCAGTCCATCAGCGGCACCGTCACTCTCCCCATCGTCCCAGATTCCCTACAGGAGCTGACCAGGGACCACAACCTGTGTGTCACAGGAGAGGGACTCTCTCAGCTGCAGGCCACAGATGCCCAGCTGCTACTTCAGCTCATTCCACATGTGCAGGTCTTTGCGCGAGTTGCACCCAAGCAGAAGGTGAGAGGTGCTTCCTCACCGCAACGTTCTTCAGGCCCTTGTGGCCAGCGAGCCCAAGGATCCAGGGGGGGCATGTTTCTCTCATCCACTAGTAGTAAAAGAGCAGCAGGTGTTTGGATTGTCCCTGGCTCAGTGGAACAAATGGACAGCCTACAACCTGGCATATAGCACCAACTTTGAAGAGTTTGCATCCTGTATCTGCCATTGTGCTCTTGGAGTGGCCTGGAGCCCAGTCACTGCCTCTTAGTCAAATCTACCTCAGAGGTGGAATGTTGCAGGAGTAGCAAGTGCCTTGGAGTCAAAATCCTGGGCACAGCTGTACAAATAAAAAATTAAATGGAAATAATAATATCCTTTTATCAGAGCAACTTCTGCTAGTATAAGAACATGCAGACTTTCACTAGCCTCTTTGGTCTAACTAGAAGTGGGCTGCCTCTTTTACCACAAGCACCAGATGTCCCTGTACTTGTTTTTTATCACTTGACTCTTGCCATCAAATGCATAAGCTTAGTGGAGTCATGGAAAGGATTTTGTCTGCTGCCAAATGGGCTCCCTTACCTTCCCATTGAATGAGGATGCTGACATGTAGTCAACTCACAAGAGTCTACATGTTTGGGTGAAGAGAAGCAATCTCTTTGATGGCATGGATTTGAGCAGAGGGTGGCAGGCCCTCTTCCTCACTGTTTTCTCATTGCAGGAGTTTGTTATCACAACACTGAAGGGGCTTGGCTATGTGACGCTGATGTGTGGGGATGGGACCAATGATGTGGGAGCTCTGAAGCATGCTGATGTGGGTGAGTGTTTATTCTGTTCAAAAAGTGCCATTGATTAATTGAATTTCGGATTTTTAAGAATGAATATTTAATGGACAAGCTTACATAAGCCAGGCATGGATGGCAATCTTCAGTTTATGAGGCATTTCTCCCACCTCTTACAAAAGAAAATGCCTCTTTAACAAGTTTTTCTGTACTCTGGCTACCTCTTCATCTTACAGCTTCTGTGTGCTTTGAGCAACATATACTCAACCTACTGATCAATTTTGCAGGTGTCATAGTAAAACTTTTCTTGCTACCCTCTCCTCTAAAAAGCCTCCTTCCTATCCAGTTGGGATGTGGAACAAGGGAACTGCCTAAACTTTCCTGTTCTGAAAGCAGCTTGCCAGACACCTCCCAATATCTTCTGTGATCTGACTTGTTCTTGCAGGAGTGGCTCTACTAGCCAATGCACCTGAACGAATTCCTGAGCGCAGGAAGAGGCCGCCCCGTGATGGCCCTGCTGACGGGAGACCTGCTTTGCCCCCCTCCCTGGTTGGGAGCAACATGAGGCCCACCTCCCGGGCTGCCAAGCACAGGGTTATGTTGCACAGAGAAGAGCAGCTTGCCATGCAGCGGGTAAGTTGCTGGGTTCTCCTTCCTCCCCCCATATTGGACTCCCTTGTGCTTCAGGACTTTTTCCTTTGTGAAATTCCA
Source organism: Podarcis filfolensis (assembly GCF_964270895.1). Taxonomy (NCBI): domain Eukaryota; kingdom Metazoa; phylum Chordata; class Lepidosauria; order Squamata; family Lacertidae; genus Podarcis; species Podarcis filfolensis. The sequence goes on from NC_139605.1 coordinate 124,473,787, forward strand.
AGAGGTTACAGGGAGAGACACACTTGGCTCTGCCCCTGCACCCATTGTATGCTGGAAGAAAAGTCACTAGGGTGAATGGAAGCTGGCCTTGTCCTTAGTCTGACCTAGATTTAAAAAATAATAAAATTCCAGTGACCATGAACCAAGCAACTCTGTCCTCTTTCCTTTTCCTAGTGACTGGCTTTGTAAGGTTGGCATTTGGAATGTATCTCTGAGGATAGCTTTGCTGTGGATGAAACCGCATGTCTTCTGTCCCCCCGCCCTTCTTCCTAACAGGAGAGAATTAGCCAGGTGCTGAAGGATCTGGAGGAGGAGCAAGTCCCCATTGTGAAGTTGGGTGATGCCAGCATTGCGGCTCCTTTCACCTCCAAGCTGTCCTCAATTCAGTGCAGTAAGTAGGGAGGGGAGAGAACTTGTTTTGGGCAAGGCAGTACTTGGACCAACTCTGAGGATGGGGACACCTCCAGGCATGTTTTGCATGTAAATGCAACCATTGAGCCTCTTTTTTTGCACTGTTTGTGTGCATGTGACTAACTTTGAATCTGTAAACTATGCACGTTTTATGTTTGCACTGTAAGAGGTGAAGTGCAATATTAGTCTGGCACTGTGTATGGGAAGGGGCTGGGAAAGCATGAAACAGCTCTTCTGAGTCCTGCCCCACCCAGTTTTTTAATTTGATTTCCAGTTTGTGGCCTCCAGAGCAACCCAAGCCAATCCACTAGAGAAGGTTTCATTGACTGAGTGCCCAGAGCAGGGCTGGAACTGGCCTTCTGCCAGCCTTTCTGGGCTTTTCCTTCACAGATACTCCAGCCGTGTAGATCTAAAGAGGGAAGGGCAACTAGTACATCTCATGCAAGCAAAGTGTTATTTCCTCCTCCAGTCTGCCATGTGATCAAGCAGGGCCGCTGCACTCTGGTCACCACGCTCCAGATGTTCAAGATCTTGGCTCTGAATGCACTAATCTTGGCCTACAGCCAGAGTGTCCTTTACTTGGAAGGGGTCAAGTTCAGTGATTTCCAGGCTACATTGCAGGGGCTGCTGCTGGCTGGCTGCTTCCTTTTCATCTCCCGGTCAAAGGTAAGAAAGGTGATGAGAAGGGAGGCGACCATCACTTCCTCTGCCCAGAAAAGGCCGTTTTACCCTGTTCATCATTTGCACTCTTTCCTTACAGCCCTTCCATGTTTTAAAGCAACTTTCAAAATTGGTCTGCCTTGCCACATTGACATACTTTTTTCTTTCTTTGAGACAACTTTCCAAAGCGGTTGGTGTGTGCAGGGTTCAACATGGACTGCTTCCCAAATATTTGCAAGAGAATGCAGCTGGCTCACAAACCCAGGACAGCTGCTGCTGCTAATAACATTTATTATTCGTACCCCACCCTTCTGATTGGGTTGCCCCAGCCGTTCGGGGCGGCTTGTGGCTGCCTGGTTCTGACCCCTTTTCTTCTTATTTCCAGCCTCTGAAGACCCTCTCCCGGGAGCGTCCACTCCCTAATATCTTCAACCTCTACACAGTTCTTACAGTGCTGCTGCAGTTCATGGTTCACTTTGTCAGCCTGGTTTATCTGTATCGAGGTGCACAGGCCCGCAGTGACCCCAAGTGAGTGCTGCTTGGATTTAAGCTTGGAACTATGAAAATGTGAAAGGATATTGCTCACAGTGGAATTGGTATCGGCAGGCTGGAATATATGGGCCAGAAGGAATGTTGCTCCCTTAACATGAACACACTTCCCAGGGCAGGTGTGAATGCAAGAGACATCCATGAAACTGTGGGTTAACACGATCACTGTCCTAGGACAATCAGAGCTGTCCCCTTGCATCCATCCATGGTCCTTCCTCAGAGAAGCCCTGGAAAAGGGTCCTGTAAAGGAGGAGGAGAGATAGCCAAAGGGTTCCATCAGCCCCAGTCCTTCCACTTTGCACAACCGGCCCCTGGGAGAACACGAGGGTTAGGGGAGTCCTCCATTAAGTCTCCTGAGAAGTGGCCAGATAGTTCTGGGACTTGTAGCATGCTTGTAGGTGTCTTACTACACAAAGCAGGTTTTTGTTTTCCTTGGGTTTTTTTAGAGTGGCAGGGGGCGGGGGTGGGATGCCAACTCATGAGCTTGTTTACCCCTCTGGTCTGAGTGGACAGATGTAGGGCTGAAGTCAACCAAAACTCCTTGATGAAGATAAAACTGGCACCTATCTCTGTGTGCCAGTAAGGATGACTGTGTTGTTGGGTGAACAGCTGTCAGGCTTAGGAACAGCCTTCTAGGTCTGGGCCCAACTGTTGCTCAACTCTTGAGCACTCTCGGAGGTGGGCCACAGCTGCACCCTCTGGCGGCAGGAGGTGCCAGTAAATAGTTCATCCACGATGGAGGTGTGTATTGTTGGCACACAGAAAATGGTTACAGAATAGCCACTCCCTCCCCAGACTTGCCACAAACCTTCTCTCTGTGTATCAAGTGGTGATCAGAGTGGCGCTGTATAGGGACGCTCCCCTTCCCCAAGAGAGTCAGTGCCATAGCCACTGTCAGAGAGGACATGTTTTAAAAATGGGGATGTGCTGCATGCCCATGCACCTGTTCTGCTGGGGAATTGGCGAAGGAGACTGCTGAGGAAGGCCTGGGAGCTGGTCTCTGTTTTATTTCTAACAATGTTGGTCTTCTCCTCCCACAAGTCTTTCCCATGAACAGCATCCAACACACCAGAGGGAGAAAGGACAGAATAGTTCTGTTTGGAGACGAAAACGGAATAGCAAGAAACCCAAGAGCTGACAAAATAAGAATGAAAAGCCAAGGAAATGAGAAGCAGAAGTGTAGAAATACTGTGTCCCAAGTCAAGACAGGGAAGGAAATGGGAGGTGGAGGCTCAGTAGCCCGCTGATGCTGCTATTTGGTTACCATGTGACTCTACACTTCCTAGGACAATAACTTGAATTTTAAGGAGTCAAATTGTCAAGAGCCTTTCTCTGTTTCTTTTAAGGAAAGATGATTTTGTAGATCTCTATAAAGAGTTTGAACCCAGTTTGGTGAACAGCACGGTTTACATCATGTCCATGGCCATGCAGATGGCAACATTTGCCATCAACTATAAGGTGAGGCGTGCTCAGTTTTTTTAGCTCTCTAGCGTGTGCTGTAATTTATTTCCCTGCTTCACTTGGTACCTGTCGTGCTGGAGCCTAATTCTCCATTTGAAGGCCATTCTGCAAGATGCTGGTGGCCAGGGATGTCAAAGGGAGTGTGAAGCCATGTGGAACAAGGAGTGCTAGAAAGTTTTGCCAGGCCAAGTACTGAAACTCTTTGTCTGTGTAGATTAGTTTGAATAGTCTGCATGTTGCAAGCGGATTAGATGATCTGATGCTCTACTTTGAGTTCTTCAGGGTGCCCTACTATGAGAAGTACTAAATATTTTCATTTTATTGGTGGGGGCAGAAGAGAGGTTCAAAGAGAGCCAGACCTTTTTTGGCAATTGCTCATATGGCTGGGATAAGCTTGAGTACAAAGGAAACTACTTAAGCCAAAAATTTGCATTTAAGTCTTGTGAAATCCATTACTTGAGATCGACTGTGTGTTCCAATAAATACCAGGACTGCTTTCTGACACACATATTTCCTGCAACCCTCGTGTCCCTGGAAATAAAAGTGGATGTACCAGGGGGAGGCAATGAATCCAAAGGATCTATTGCCTTCCCAGTCTTCCAACATGCCTCTGGACCGACCAAGAAATAAACTCAGCCCAGGAGCTGGCATTATTACCATTCATTTTCCTCCCTGATGAGAGGGAAATAGTTGTGGTTGCTGTTTTTTTTAAAAAAGAACAGGCGTGCAAGTGCTCTTCTACCCACCATCAGCAGGGCACTGGATTGAGCAGACCATGTCTTTGGTTCCAATCCCACCACCACCTAGCCTAGGAGAGATTAAAATCAACCTCACAAAAATCTTGCTAATGAAATAAATGGCTAGCCAATAAGACATTGATATTTTGGCCTGCAACATGCAACCAGTCTCCAGATGCATGTATGTTGAAGACAAAAAACGACTATTTGGGGTGATAGTATTTGGGTTGGCGATACCTGCAATCTTGTTCTTGACTGCCCTTTCCATCCTTGTCTTTGTTGCTCAAGGGCCATCCATTCATGGAAAGCCTGCGGGAAAACAAACCTCTGCTGTGGAGCATCATTCTCTCTGGGCTGGCCATTGTAGCCCTTTTGACAGGCTCCTCTCCCGAGTTCAATGAACAGTTTGGACTGGTAGACATCCCAACAGAGGTGAGTAGGCAGGATCCTTCCTAGGTCTTTACTTGGGGGATGTGTTTAGGGGGGGGGGTTCTACTGGGGAGTTTCAGAAATGTGTGTTCAACTGGCAAGTAGCTAGCAGTGTGCATCTTAACCAGGGAGAGCCTAGATCATCCTTCTCTGACCTGGTGCCCTCCGGATGTTTTGGCTGCAACTCTCATCATCCCTGAGTGACTCAAGGAAATACATATATCTTAAAATGTGATCCCTGATAACTGTACTCAAAAGGAATAACAACTAGAACTGAACATGTACCTTTTTTGTGCCGCCGCCCCCCCCCCCCGCAAAATAGTGATGTTGGCAGTGTTGTAGTTCAGCTATTGTGAGCTATTAAGTGGCAAACATGTACTTTGTACTTGGTCTCAATGCAGTATTTCCAACCAGTCATGAATATGTTCACAAATCCATCTTATTTAAGTTGCTTCCTTAGGTTACTGTGATAGTGGCACAATTTCAGTTCAGCTCAAGATAATTATTTTTGGCGAGTCACCAAAAAGTGTAGTGGAATAAATGTTGCTATTGGGGAACATTCATGGTTTTTTATCCTTCTATTGCAGTTCAAGATGGTGATCACTCAAGTTCTTCTGGCAAACTTTGTCACTGCCCTACTTGTAGACAGAATCCTACAGTTTCTTCTTGGCAGCACAAAGCTCAGAGTGCCTTCTTGAGATGAACAGATCCCTGGCCAAAAAAGGAACAGCCACTGTACAGTTTTGCAAGAAGAATATTTATTCTTTGGACAGCCCTCTCTTACTCCAGTTTGGTACTGGCAGGCGACTTCCCCATTGTGCTGTTTTGGAAACCACAACAAAGGCGATGCCCCGGGGGCTACACCAAGCTCCACCTGTTTCCCAGACATGACAGCACCTGCTGACTTTTATACTACCCCTACACTCCTCAAAAGGTGGTCATGGGATTTGGTAATTAAATGGCAATCAATGCATTTTGAAATATGGCTGGAGTTTTCTTTGTGGTAAAATCCTTTCCTATTGTGCCCAATTCAACATCCTGGGAGTTTGGGGCTGGAAGTCTTCTCATTTCACTTTCAGTTAAAATTAGTGTTGTATTTCTATGGAAGTCATACTTTCATTATATACGAGGCAGCCTACTCAGAAAGGCCATTAATATTTTTAAAGGTAAAGCTAAAATCTGCTCATAAAAGTAGTGCTTTGCATAGAAAGTAAAACATATACACTGTACAGAAGTTTGATACTTATCAGCAAGAAATACAGTACAGGGGGTAGCATTAGCTGCCATCAGGCAAGATTATATTTACAAACTTGAGCTGCTAAAGTAATGTACCTGCTAGTTATTTCTTTTTAAAGAACACCTATGTGGTGAATGGGCTAGGAGTCCCGATAGCAAAAAGGCACACTGTCAAACAAATTACTGATGCTAGGAAATGCTGGGGGGGAGTCTAGCAGCAGCAGTTCTTTCGACGACAAAGCCATAGTTGTACTGAAAGCAAAACAAAACAGCCTTTATAAATCACATCACATCACACAACTCTATCTAGAGTAGACAACACAGGAATGATAGTCTCAAAATTTCTCTTAAGGACAGCTTAAGTACATTGAAAAGCCTCAACTGCTGCTTACCTCTTTCTCAATATCGGCAAGAGATTTGATATGCAAGCTTTTAAACAGAGAATAGGCCTAGAAAATAAAGAGCAAACAAAGCAATTATTTTTGCCTCACCACATCTTAATTTCCCCAAGACCTCACCTCAAAACCAATATTGGCCCAACTAAAAACTCTTACCACCATTCCCTCTGGAAAACAAGTTCTGATTACCACCCCCATCTTCCCTTAAAGGCAGATCCTACAGTACTGACAACACACTTGGAATTGAGACTAATTCTTACATTTGTGCCCTTGGAGATGCTGCTCTCAAACTTGGGGTGTAGGGTGAAGGGCACTCCATCCATGGCTAAGAGGGAGAAAAAGAGTTAGGTTATTCATGTGACAGTGTAAAGGACAAGGAAACATTTGCCACCCCTCATCTACAGGACAAAATGCTCCACTCAATCACAATGCTGTTTTGCCATTTTCCTATGAAAGCAAGAGCAGCCCAAGAGTCTGTGCAAGACAGGTTCTGAAAAAGTAGCAATCTCTGCTCCTGAGCAAAGTAGTGAGAGAGCTCTCAAGGAAAAAGCAACTCACACAAAGCAAACTAAGTTTTAGTGCCTCAGCCCATAGAATTCTGGATACCTACCTGAGATGCCATAGACGTTTGAAGTGTCATATATAGATTCATTCCGCTTCAGGGTAGGTTGCCTTTTGGGACCGGGTGGAACCACAGGCTTTTCTGATGGAAGGACTACACTGCAGGATTAGATTAGAAAGTTGTTCACGGCAATCTTATAAAGACTCCTGATGAATTACAAGCCAGACTCTCTCAAGAGTGCCACACAATGGATTTCTCATCTTCTATGCTAGCTTTCTCTGTAGTATTTTTCCAATTTGTTTGGGGTGGCATGTTCTGAACAAATGCAGACAGCAAATTACTTTTTTTTTATTCTGGCAAGATTCACTCACTGAGCCTTGCAGTGACTCAATATGATAGGATGTGCCCCCATCCACAGCTAATGAGACCATGGGTTGGTTCTTTGTCCTGCTGAGCCTTGGAGATACCTGCAGCTTCTTCAAAGCACAGCATGTCATAATCAAGGCTGCTGCTCACCATCCAGAAACGGGGGGGGGGGGTCACCAGCTCTGACTGGCTAATACAACAAAAGGCTAAGGGTTGTAGCAAACTAACTTAAAAACTCAGCGTAAACCCAGTGAAATTAATGGACCTGATTTTTTGAGCTGAAGTAGCAATGGATACAACCATATACCTACAGAAGGCTCCAGGGAATGGGAAACAACTTCATTGCCTTAACTTGGGGGTGCCGATGCAGTCAGCTTCCACCTAGTCATCTAAAATTTTCTGACTGCCATTACTATTGTTCCTTTATAAAAACCATCAATATTTTGAAATATTAAAATACAGTTAAAATGCAATATGGCAATCAGAGGAAATTGTTACACAGTGATAATGCAAACCTGCAAAAAATCAATTTGGAAATGAAACAGAGGGAATTGGTTCTTAGGCTGAGAGGTGTCCCAGAAGAAAGCAAACAGGATTTAAGAGAATATTTAACTGAGGTGTTAGCAAAATGGCTACAAATTGAACAAGAATTCTTGGATGGTTCAATTGACAGGTGAATTCAAAATTTGCAGATTAAAAAATTGCCAGGAGGTTGTCTGGTGACCTTTAACTCAAGATCTATTAAGGATAGAATAATACAAACCAATTATATGAACAGATTGCAAATTGGAGGTAAAAATATTATCCTGAAGGAAATTCCTGCATGCCTTCTTAAAAAACACATTAATTATACATTTCTGACAGATGCCCTGAGAAACCACATAATACTGTACATACAAAAACAAGAAACGTAGATTCACTGACATAGAGGAGGCCCAGAAATTTTTGAGGACATAGCGAAAGGAGTTAGGAGAGACTAAACCGTTGACAGAACCAGAGGGAGTGGTAGGAGGTGAGGAAGAAAAGCATAGTATAGATAAGCAAGAAGAAAGAAAAGAAAAAACAAGGCGTTAATAATTGACAATTAAAATGGCTGATAGGAAGATATTAAACTGGAATGTAAATGGATTAAATAGCAAAGTAAAAAGGAATAAAATTGAACACGTAATACTGAAACAAAATCTAGATATAGTTTGTTGACAAGAAACTCATGTGGCCAAAAGACATAGAATAGTCTTGATAAATAAAAGAATTGGAATGGAATTTATAACTTCAGACAAAACTAAGAAGTGAGGAGTGGTTTTATATAGTGATGCCTCTGGTTACGAACTTAATTCGTTCTGGAGGTCCGTTCTTAACCTGAGGTACCACTTTAGCTAATGGGGCCTCCTGCTGCTGCCGCGCTGCCAGCACATGATTTCTGTTCTCATCCTGGGGCAAAGTTCTCAACCTGAGGTACTACTTCCGGGTTAGCGGAGTCTGTAACCTGAAGTGTTTGTAACCAGAGGTGTTTGTAACCCGAGGTACCACTGTATTAAACCAAAATTATATTAAATGCACTATTAAATATCTCTGAGGAAGCCGATGCAATCAAATAAGCAAAGATAGGGAAGTCACCAGGACAGAATGGATTAACATCAAAATATTATAAAAAATTACAGGATTGTTTATTGCAACCATTGCCAAATTTAATGAATAGAATTTTAAAAGTAGGAAAAGTATCAGAGACTTGGAAAGAGGCCTTTATTACATTAATTCTGAAGCAAGAGACTGATTTGTTATTAACTAAGAATTATAGGTCAATTTCCTTATTAAATAACGATTATAAATTATTTGTAAAATATTATGGCCAATAGATTGAAAGGAATCTTGTTATATATGACCAGGCAGGATTTCTTCCAGGACGTCAGATGAAGGATAATATAAGGAATATGATTGATGTCACAGAATACCTGGAAGTAAGAAATGAAAAACAAGCAGCATTCATGTTTATTGATGCCGAAAAGGCATTTGATAATATTTCTTGGTCATTTATGCATAAGGTTTTAGAAAAGATGGAATTAGAAGAAAGGGTTAGAAGAGGAATAGATGCAATTTACTGAGAGCAAAAATCAAGATTAATTTTGAATAATGTTACTACTGAAAAATGCAGTATCATGAAAGGGACAAAACAAGGATGCCCCTTGTCACCATTTTCGTTTATTTTAATATTAGAAGTCCTGGTGAGAAACATAAGAGCAGATGAAACCATAAGAGGAATAACAGTAGGAAATAAAGCATACAAGTTGAAAGCATTTGCAGATGACCTTGTAATAATGGTTGAGGACCCCATAAATTCATTATTGAAAATATTAGAAAAAATACAGGAATTTGTACAATTATCAGGTTTTAAACTGAGTAAGAATAAGACCAAACTCTTTGTGAAGAATGTTTCAGAGCAACATAAAAAGGAGATACAGCAGAAGACAGAGATATATATATGTTAAAAAGTCAAATACCTGGGAATACAGTTGACAGCTAAGAATATATTTAAAGATAGTTATGAAAAATTATGGAAAGAAATAAAAAGGAAAATGGAAATCTGGGGAAAGATTCATTTGTCATTACTAGGCAGAATATCAGTGATCAAGATGAACGTATTGCCAAAATTGCTGTTTTTATTTCATTTATTTATTTATAGTCCTGGTGATAAGCAATGTGAGCTGCTTCAAAGAATGGCAAAGACATATTTCAAGATTCATCTGGAGAGGGAAGAAACCAATAATAAAACATAAATTATTGATAGATGTTAAAGACAGAGGAGGCATCCTGCATTTCCTGGAGCTGGGATTGGATAATTTTTAAAAATGATGACCTGTTGGATCTGGAAGGTCATGTCAGGGAAGAGTTAGAGTTAGAAGTTTCCAGTTTCCCAGAGGGAGAATGTTTTCCCCAAGGGGGGGAGGAGCAGAAGAGAGCAACAGGAACAGGGAGGGACCGGCTGTTCCCAGGAAAGGCAAGGGTTCAGTTCTAGCTCAGATTCAGAGGAGGGGAGATACAAGCCAGCTCTAGCCAGGAGGGTAGGAAAAAGAGCGGGAAAGCGAAGGAAAGGGCACCTTCGCCATTTTGAAGGTGGCTGGTCACCAAGAAGCAGAGCTCAGAAGGTATCTGAAATAAGTTACTCTGAGTAATAATAAAAAGGTAAAGGGACCCCTGACCATTAGGTCCAGTCGTGGCCGACTCTGGGGTTGCAGCACTCATCTTGCTTTACTGGCCGAGGGAGCCAGCGTACAGCTTCTGGGTCATGTGGCCAGCAGGACTAAGCCGCTTCTGGTGAACCAGAGCAGCGCACGGAAACGCCGTTTACCTTCCCGCTGGAGCGGTACCTATTTATCTACTTGCACTTTGACGTGCTTTCGAACTGCTAGGTTGGCAGGAGCAGGGACCGAGCAACGGGAGCTCACCCCGTCGGGGGGATTCGAACCGCCGACCTTCAGATCGGCAAGTCCTAGGCTCTGTGGTTTAACCCACAGCGCCACCCGCGTCCCTTCTGAGGAATAATAGAACCATTTGTAAGATTGGTTGTTAATATGCAATGAAAAGAACAGGATCTAGTAAGTGTTGGAAATGTAAAGAAAAAGAGGGTACGTTTTATCATATGTGGTGGGAATGTAGGAAGGTTAAAAATTTGGGGGAAATGATATATAACGAAATGGAAAAAAAATGTTTAGAATAACCTTTATTAAAAAAACCAGAAGCCTCTCTATTAGGTATTGTAGGAGCAGAAATTTCAAAAGATCAGAAAAAAATCGTTTATGTATGCTATGAAAGGCTGCTCAAATGCTGTTAGCCCAAAGATGGAAAGAAGAAGCAGTCCCATCTAAAGAAGAGTGGCAAACCAAGTTAATAGATTATGCTGAAATGGCGAAACTAACTGGAAAGCTTCAGAAATCAAGATGACAGGAAATTTAAAAAATAATGGGAAATGTTTATTATGTATTTGCAAAAGTATTGTAAACTGATAAATACATTGTCAGGATTTTAAGAACACTTATAATTTTAGAAATAGTATGGGAAATTTGAGGCTAGAAAAAAATTGGAGTAGAAATGAAATATAGTTGATAAATGTAGCGAGCGAGGAATGGGGGGGGAGGGAAGGCAGGGGATTCAGAGAATCCCACTTTATGGAATTGATATGGTTTTATGTATAATTTTCTTTGTTTATGGATGTTATTGCATTTGTTACTGTTTGTGTTTTATTTTAATTTTTTGTTACTTTTGTTGAAAACTTAATAAAAATATTATAAAAAACAAAAACAAAGTAATAATGCAAAATGAAACGGGGGTATAAATTTATAAGGGCAGAAGCTAAGTGCACCCAACTATTTTTAGTCAATAAGCTAAAGTGGGATGAAAAGCCAATGTTGGGAAACCCAGCCAGATGGGTTACATAAATATTATCACCATCAACATCATCATAGTCCTGCCTCTACCACCATAAATCAGCTCTAATTAAAAAAGGATTACAAATAGCATTGGTCACTGGTCTGCCCCACTAATTCAGTGGTACCATGTACTTATTGGCAAAGATTCAGGACAGCTGTAATGGTAAGATGGGTAAATTAGGGGTTTCAATTCAGTTTACACACAAAACTAGATTAACAGCTACACCTCTCCTTCCAGAGATTATTTTTTGTTGTTAATAAAAGAAGCCATACATCCAGTTTTAGAAACATTAAGACAGTTGTTATGGTGCTGGTAAAATTTCCATCTGCTGCCCACCCTATGCAAATAAAGGGGACAGAGGTAACAGGCTCTCTGCCACAGTTCATGCTTATCCTCACCAGCAATTTGCCTCCCACAGAAGCCTGGAAGCTGGAACGCATGTGCCGAAAGCTCAAACACCCTGAACCAACAGGTGGCAATCTGGTCTGGCAACTTAGTTGATCTCTTTTTGTGAATGAACGTTAAAACTGAGAAAAGCAGGTGAGAACAATTGGCATTTGGATGGTTCAAGAATCTGGCCTAGCGTTTTACTTTCTATAGGATAGAGCCTATCCCAGTGAAGATGGGAAATCATGGTGGCTCACATAACATCAAGAATGATGTGCTTGTGACAAAAGTTGGACATAATCTACAGCAAGTCCAAAACTTACCCATCTGGTTCTAATGAAAGGTGCTTCATTTCTAGGCTCACTTTCCGTGGCTTGGGAAGGGGCTTGGGCTTGAGAATGTGCTCCTTTTTACACCAAAGTGCAAATCCACTCATTTCCCTAGATGAGAAGAATATGGTTAGAACAAAAGCATGTCTCCCAAGAGCTACAACATGAGAACAATGACTATAGATTGAGTGCCTCACCCTATCCGCATATAATTTGGGATCACTTTATGTTTGCTACTCAGCAAGATGTCAAACACAGCTGTTTCAGCTGCAGTCAATGGAATCAGCTTGACGCACAGTCTCTTCTTCTTGGAGAGGGAGGTTTCTGCAGCAGGGAAGCAGGAAGAGGAGATTATACCCAAATGACATCAGAATAACACCAACACCTTGCCTTCCTTAGATGGGCTTATGCATCCAAAGGTGGAGGGGAAGGTAAAAGAATATGCAAATGACATATAGAAGTCCTTCCCCACAGAGAGATTCAATTACGACTCAATTTTATTTGAACACTGTTCTTATGTGGAGCAGGTGTTTTTCCATATTTGTTCTCACAGTTAAGACAAGAGCCACAGATTCCAGGATCAGAAAAATCAGGCTCCGTTTGCTTTCTCGCAGAACAGTGCTTGGCTAGTTTTATGATGCCTGAAATACCTGCTCACGGGTAAACATGCTGTAGTAATTTAATCTGCTGGAAATCGGTTACTTTCAATAATTACAAAATAAACTTAGAACAGATTCAGTCCTCAAACCTAACTTTTGATATATCTCGATTATGAGATGAACATTCTTCCTCCCTTTTCCTGTGTGTCTTCTTTTAGATTATTTAAAATAAATAAATATGTTTTTATTAGGGTTTATAAAGAAATATACAAAGACTATGATCAAATATCTTTATAGCATCAGCAGAAAGGTCAGCATCTTTAAGGGATACTTCAGGTATAGGAGCCACTTAGCCTAAGGAAACAGTATTAAAATATTGTTAAATAAATAATAGGTTCACAAATGCAGTAGTTTTGAGTTTGGGCAGCTATATATGAGTCAAAACTAAGCTGAACAAACTTGCACAGTTCTGCCTTGTCCCAGTCACAAGGCCATGTGGAACATGAGAAAATGATTTGGTTCCCATTTACATGTGTAAAGTTCATCTGTGCCCGAGGGCAAAAAAGAAAATATCCTCAAGAAGTAGGTTAATTGTTCCATTATCCATTATCATCATAACTAATTAAAAAATGAGAGGCAGTACAAAGTTCCCCCATAGAGGATCAAGAAAAGGACTAAATGACCAACCAAAGCTGTAACAGGAATGGACTTCCAAGGGAGGAATCATGGTGGATTGCAAGTCTTTCACTGGCTCCTTACCTATGGAGGTAGGCATTGCACGCACATTTGGCTGGCAGCTTTCCCTCCGAAAAGTTGAAATAAAGGGATTACCCTCTTGCTTTGAAAAGTTTTTCCTCTCTGCCAGAGGGTTGTTTTCCTGCCCTGTGGGTCAAGTGACTGGAAGCAGAGGACCATCATCTTGCCCAAACCACACTACAAAGCCATACAAACACCTCCCTTTCTTAATTTTCTTCAGAATGGGATAATTTACAACCTAAAAGAGTTTCTGTGTCTGTCAGTGAAAACTGACACCTGGTGAGTTAACTGCTTTTCATAATAAAGGAAAGAAAGCTACTGTTTAAGGCGTTGAGAAAAAGTGACAAAAAGCAGGATTTATGGTGTGAAATGAGAAAGTTTTAAACAGACAAGGGGATCCTCTGTGAAGCTTTAAATGGAATCCCCCCCCCTTTGACAAAAATGTGTTTAAGAAATTAAAAGCTACTTTGCCAGCTGACACTGTATCCACAGGAATGGAATTTTGTTATCTTAAAGCTGTAAGCTGTGATACTGCTAAAGTGACCAAAGCTATTAAGAGACAGAAGTCTTAATAGCTTTAAAAAGAGATGTAGAAAAATAGCCTCAACAATCAGAAAGCCACTTAAACATTAAAAGCTTCCCTAAACAGGGCTGCCTTCTAAAAGTTTGGTAGTTGTTTTTCTCTTTGACATCTGGTGGGAGGGCGTTCCACAAGGCAGGTGCCACTACCGAGAAGGCCCTCTGCCTGGTTCCCTGTAACCTGGCTTCTCGCTGCGAAGGAACTGCCAGAAGGCCCTCGGAGCTGGACCTCAGTCTCTGGGCAGAACGATGGAGGTGGAGATGCTCCTTCAGGTATACTGGACCAAGGCCATTTAGGGCTTTAAAGGTCAGCACCAACACTTTGAAATGTGCTCAGAAACGTACTGGGAGCCAATATAGGTCTTTCAAGACCGGTGTTATATGATCTCGGCAGCCACTCCCAGTCACCAGTCTAGCTGCCACATTCTGGATTAGTTGTAGTTTCTGGGTCACCTTCAAAGGTAGCCCCACGTAGAGCGCATTGCAGTAGTCCAAGCGGGAGATAACCAGAGCATGCACCACTCTGGCGAGACAGTCTGCAGGCAGATAGGGTATCAGCCTACGTACCAGATGGAGCTGGTAAACAGCTGCCCTGGACACAGAATTGACCTGCGCCTCCGTGGACAGCTGTGAGTCCAGAATGACTCCCAGGCTACGCACCTGGTCCTTCAGGGGCACAGTTACCCCATTCAGGACCAGGGAGTCCTCCACACCAGCCCGCCTCCTGTCCCCACAAAACAGTACTTCTGTCTTGTCAGGATTTAACCTCAATCTGTTAGCCGCCATCCATCCTCCAACCACCTCCAGACACTCACACAGGACCTTCACCGCCTTCACTGGTTCCAATTTAAAAGAAGGGTAGAGCTGGGTATCATCCGCATATTGATGAACACCCAGCCCAAACCCCCTGATAATCTCTCCCAGCGGCTGCATGTAGATGTTAAAAAGCATGGGGGAGAGGACGGAACCCTGAGGCACCCCACAAGTGAGTGCCCAGGGGTCTGAACACTCATCCCCCACCACCACTTTCTGAACACGGCCCAGGAAGAAGGAGCGGAATCACTGTATAACAGTGCCCCCAGCACTGTTCTACATGGTCCAGAAGGATGTCATGGTCGATGGTATCAAAGGCCGCTCAGAAAACCAGAAGAACTAGGAAACAGCTTTCACCTTTGTCCCTGGCCTGCCAGAAATCGTCGACCAAGGCGGTTTCAGTCCCATGATGAGGCCTGAATCCGAACTGGAAGGGATCCAAATGGTCCACATCCTGCAGGTGTGCCTGGAGTTGTTCAGCAACCACCTGCTCAATCACCTTGCCCAAGAATGGAAGATTTGAGACTGGGCAATAGTTGGCCATATTGGCCAAGTCCAAATATGTTGTTTAAAGCAGTTTAAATAACTGCCTTTCAGCAGGTCTGGGAAGGCTCCTTCACAGAGGGAAGCAACAAAGGTTTTGTTCTACACTGTTATAACAGCAACACACACTTACGTAATAAGTCATAGGCAGGCATAGGCAAACTCCAGCTCTCCAGATGTTTGGGACTACAATTCCCATCATCCCTAGCTAACAGGACTAGTGGTCAGGGATGATGGGAATTGTAATCCCAAACATCTGGAGGGCCTGAGCTTGCCTATGCCGGGTCAAAGGGATACAAGCTAACCCTACAGGATAGCTGTTGTAGCCCAGGACCACAAAGTATCTTAGGTACATACATGGAAATGTAAGCTATTCTTGGTTAGTTTGTGCTGAAGACCTGTTGTTATAAACTGATTTATACCAAAACAGTATCAATGAATAGGCAGACTTACTGGGATCCAAAAATTCCTTAGCGTAAGTGTATCCGTAAGGCAGTGGGGTTTTCTCACTCAGGATTATGACATCATAAAGTACATCTCCTGTGGGGTTCTGAAAAGAAGCAGAATTCATAAAGTCCAGCAGCACTGAGTTACTTGTCAGGGAAGAGTTAGAAGTTTCCAGTTTCCCAGAGGGAGAATGTTGTCCCCAAGGGGGGGAGGAGAGCAGTGAATCTAACAGAAGACAGCAACAGGAACTGGGAGGGACCGGCTGTTCCCAGGAAAGGCAAGGGTTCAGTTCTAGCCCAGATTCGGAGGAGGGGAGATACAAGCCAGCTCTAGCCAGGAGGGTAGGAAAAAGAGCGGGAAAGCGACGGAAAGGGCACCTTCGCCATTTTGAGAGTGGCTGGTCACCAAGAAGCAGAGCTCAGAAGGTATCTGAAATAAGTTACTGAGGAAGAATAGTTAAAGATAAGGAGCGTTTAAAAGTTTGTTTGTTAATACACAATAAAAAGTTATAAAAGAACAAGAAGCGTTTGTGTGGTGATCGGAAGAGGACGACGACCAGTCCTGACATTACTGGCACCAAGCTTCTCTCCGCAACCCTGGCATCCTCCTTACCTCACTGTTTATAGCTGATGTAGAGCATAGGAAGTAACCAGATTTCTGTGCAAATCCCTTTCCAAAGTTTGCAGGTGCTCCTTCTACAGTGGATGTGATCTAGAGACAGCAGGAGAGATCAAAACATCTATGAAGCGACAGGCAAAAGGACTGTTTTGATCTATTTGCTTGAGAAAGGGTCACAGGGAGAAAATAGATTTTGCAAGTTAATATCCACAGAGCCTTATAACAATAATAATAAATCCACAGAGCCTTAAAAAGCCATGCTTTAAAGAAATTGTGCCACAGGAACTCTCCTGCAGAACAGGTGCTGCTTATTAAATAGAACAATGACACAAGCAGGTGTGAAGGATGGACACAGTGGCGTGGGTGGGGCAGAAAGCAAACCAGTCCATGGTTTTGTAACCTTTGGACTACAGCTCAGAACACCAGGAAGCAAGAAGTTACTGAATGAACAAGCCAGGCCACACTGTAGCCAAACCAGTTTAATGTGCGTGGAGTGAAACGTCAACACTGCAACAATGATGAAGGGCACATACATGTTGCTGACTAACTGAAACCAAGTCAAGAATCTGTTGCCAAACTGTCAGATGACCTTTAATTATCATCTGCTTAGCTTGGTTGACAGATGAGCTATGTTCACCTGGTCTTTGTATTCGGGGCTGCAAGATAGCCAGCAGAGATAATAATAATAATAATAATGCAGAAGAGAACTATACATATGCTAGAAAGAGGGGCTATAATGTCCGAAAGTGGAGCCTCAGGTTCTTATTCAGTCTAAAATACCAGAGGACCTAGCAATTCATTGGTATAAAATACTATAGCAGCACTGTCACGCCTAAGTACGGCCTCTAGCAGCTGCCCACTCCAAAGCTCCATTCAGCCCTGGGCTCCTCAAGATGCCCCCAGCAGAACAATAATATTTTGAATTCCTGTTCAAAAGCACTTCGTATAGAATTATATTATAAATGGTCCTCACAACAGCCCTGCAAAGCAGGCCACTATTATCTCTTCACTAAAGACGCAGAGCTTAATCTCTAAAACCAAGAGGGTTTGGGCTGTTCCCCGCCCCCATGCCTGGCTCCCGCGACGCCCAACAGACGGACGGCTCTCAATCTTCTGTAGCTCCCTCTGCATTTCCTCGGGGCGCTCTTCCTTGTCGCTCACCTGGTACTGAAAATTTGGGCGCGTCTCTAGCTAGAATTAACCAACCTCAAGATGGAGGTAAAAATAAAAGGCGCGTTAGGATGGTTTTCTCTCCCTCCCTCCCTCCTTCTGCTTAGACGTCCTTTCAGGACGCGCCGGGAAGGCGAAGGAAGGGGCCGCGCGACCCGGGGGCCCCTCTGAGGCAGCGACGGAGACGAGCCCCGAGGAAGCGCAGAGGGGGGACGGGTCACCCGGGGCCGCCCTGGGGGGTCTCGTCCCTCACCGGAGTCCATCCCGCGGGGGCCGCGGCGGCGGAGCTCCACCCCAGGCCGGTGAGCGGAGGGCTCATGGCGCCCGCGGCCTCGCTCTTCCGCCCCGGAGGGCGAGGAGGCGGCGGCGGCGGCGGCGACGACCTTCGGTAGAACAGAAGAGGGGCGCGCCAACTCCCGCGCGGGCGTCCGCCGGAGAGAGCAAGCGAGCGAGCGCAGGGGCGTCGGTCTGTCCGTCCGTCCCGGGAGGCGCCTCTCGCTCTGCCCCCCCCCCCCGATTCAAAAGAAAAAGCCGTTGGCTCGTCCGCCTGTTCGCTCACAGCGGGCCTCTTCCGATTGGACGCCTTGGCGCAGCCAATGGAAAGTTCGCTCTCCTCCGGACATTTCGGGAAAGCGGGATGAAGCGCGCAGGCGCCCTGCCTCGTCGTCCTCCGTCCCGGGAGGAGGAGTCACGGCCAGCCAATGAGGCAGCTCCGCCCATCCCGGCGCGGAGAACTTTTTTGTCAGCCGCTTGGAAGTAAGTTAGTTTGTTACAATCAAGCGGCACCTAAGTTTTATGAAATAACTAAATGAGCAAACTCCCAGAGCCGGAGCTGGGCAGAGGTGGGGAATGTGAGGTTTTCACATGCACGTGACTCGCTTCCATTTTTCAAACTATTAATAGTCACCTCATAGAGTTGGTTACCTTTTTAAATA
Source organism: Podarcis filfolensis (assembly GCF_964270895.1). Lineage (NCBI taxonomy): Eukaryota > Metazoa > Chordata > Lepidosauria > Squamata > Lacertidae > Podarcis > Podarcis filfolensis. The sequence goes on from NC_139605.1 coordinate 124,492,197, forward strand.
GCCATACTTTAAAATAGAATATTGTGGTTTTAATGTATTTTTACACAGATAAAGTTACGTCATTCAAACTGTTAAGAATTGTTTTGGAGAGTCCAGGGTACTCCGTTGCAGCCTTGCTCATATATATATATATATATATATATATATATATATATATATATATATATAGTTGTAGGGTGGCCACTTGCACATCAACAATAAAAAGAAAAAACTGCATATGCTAATTGATATGTATAGATGCATTTATAAATTATGGCTGTAATCAGTGCTTTTTTTCAGGGGGTACTCAAAGCATGCAGCACCAGCATTCCACCCCCTACCGCCAAGAAAAGCGCTGGTTAAAATGTGGCAACTTCCTGTTAACTTCATGGTGAGTACTCAAAACTCTTTTTCTAGAAGAAAAGCACTGGCTGTAATGCGAACAAATAAATGCAGTGGTGGGGGGAAGTTTGACCCATGTGCCTGCTCATTCTTCAAGTGCCAAATATGCACAAGCCAGCTCAGGGCCTCTTCTCCCAGTTCTAAATCTGTAAGGTTTATTACTTAGTGTATCTATATCCTCTCAAGCTGGGATTCAAGGCAGCCTACAACATTTTAAAAGCATCATTCTAAAATACAAAGCAATAAAAACAAACTAGTTAAGAACAACAGCTAAAACACATTTAGAACCAGCAGTAAAATACTGATTGCTCCACATTGTCTTCACACAGTTTTCAAAGGCCTATCTGAATAGGAAGGTCTTAGTGGAAAGAGAAAAAGGAGGAAATTGCACAATATGGGAGCAGCCACCAAGAAAGCTCTCTCTTCTGTCACCACCAACCATGCCTCTGATGTTAAGACTAGGTCTGGGCAGCCCTTTAAACAGAGGACTGTCTTTTGTAAAGTAGGGCACATGGCCATCCTAGATCACTGGCGCATACCCAAGTCAGGCTGTGCGAGTCTATCAATTAAGCCATGGGTCAGTAAACTAAGGCCCGGGGGCTGGATCTGGCCCACGGACAGTCCGGGAATCGCCGTGTGGATCGCCAGTGCGCGTGTTCTTTCCCTCTCCCTCACACAGTGGCGGCAGCAGCGCCTCCTCCCTCCCTCCTGGCTTCTCCCCGCCCTGACTAGAGAAGGAAGGGGGCTGGGCTTGGTCAGTGCCAGCAGCAGCACCAGCACTTGAGCGATCACCATTTGAAGCAGCCCCTCTCCCGGAGCCCTGTTTTCCAATTAAGCAAACAAGGCTGTTTCTAGCACTTTAACAAAGGCCAGGATGCAACCCAGCTGAAAGCTTAACAACATCTGCAGAAAAAGAAAAAGAAAGTTAAATCTTTTTTCTTCTTTGACGATCACTTGTAGCCAAGTAAGATTTGTTTCCATGAACGTGGTCTTAACAGTGAATCCATGAGTGACTGTGGAAGCTAATTCTGGATCCACACATCCTTCCAGTGGGGAAATAGGTTTCTGGGCGGAAGTTGATCCTGGTGAGTTTGCCAAGTGTACCTTCCTCTTAACACGTTTCTCTTTTTCGTCCTGTGTTTGAGCGTCTTCAATGTCCATGACACCTTTGGTAAAGGCTATTCTCCAATTGGAGCCCAGTAACATGCCAAAAGCTGCCTCTCAAATGGAGAGTACTCTGTGTTAGGCAGACGCACTCTTTTCCCTGTAGGTCCCTTTTGCTGCAAACTCCAAACAGCCCCTTCCTCATTTGCAGACACTTGTAACTCAAAAGGCTGTTCTTTGATGTAAGGTCCAAAAGGCATAGGTGCAGCTACAACAGATTTAGCCTCACATAACACTTTTGGTTGCTGCTCCCCCCACCCAAACTGTGTTTTGTTTCTGATAACCTGATAGATTGGTCTCAGGATCTGGGCTAGAATGGGTTATGTGCTGCTTCCAAAAGCCCACTGGCCCCACTAACTGCTGAGCCTCCTCCTTAGAGGTGGGGGCTTGCAGCGTCCCAATTACATTCAACACTCCATGACACTTCAGATTCATTATCTAGCAAATTCAAAACCCTCTGAATATTCAAAGGAATGGGCAGACTACCAGGAAAGGCAATCAGATAAGGCATTATTAAGAAAACCTGGCAGACAGGAAAAACAACAACATTCAAATTTCTGTTGTAGACTGCCTTTTCTGTGTTGTAGGTATGTTTGTGGGGGGTAGTCTTGGGTTACACCCCTTCTGTGATGTATGTATGATGTATGGAGGGGTGGTCTTGAGCTCCAGGGCAGGGAATTAAAAATATCTATATAAAGGCAGGCACCCCTTTGTTCTGGGTCCTCCTCCTTTCCTGCGTGTGAGGGGAGCACCCTGTTGCAACAGCTTTAAAAAATATCAGACTTACTAGCTGCTTTGCTTCTCAATATTCTCTGGTTGGCCTCGTGTTATTTTCTCCTACCGATAGAGAACCCACTTAAGGACTCTATACAGGCTCTTGGATACCCCATAAGGGAAGTGTCAGGGAAGAGTTAGAAGTTTCCAGTTTCCCAGAGGGAGAATGTTGTCCCCAAGGGGGGAAGGAGAGCAGTGAATCTAATAGGAGAGAGCAACAGGAACTGGGAGGGACCGGCTGTTCCCAGGAAAGGCAAGGGTTCAGTTCTAGCTCAGATTCAGAGGAGGGGAGATACAAGCCAGCTCTAGCCAGGAGGGTAGGAAAAAGAGCGGGAAAGCGAAGGAAAGGGCACCTTCGCCATTTTGAAGGTGGCTGGTCACCAAGAAGCAGAGCTCAGAAGGTATCTGAAATAAGTGACTCTGAGGAAGAATAGTTAAAGATAAGGAGTGTTTAAAAATTTGTTTGTTAATACACAATAAAAAGTTATAAATGAACAAGAAGCGTTTGTGTGGTGATCTGAAGAGGACAACGACCAGTCCTGACAGGAAGAAGGGCAGATTTTGTTTACAACTGAAACAGAAGTCACCAGACCTTTATATGTAGTGAGAGGGTGGGGAGGGATATTACTCAGAAGGGTGGTGGGAATGAGTGATTGGCTAATAGGTGTGGTAAACCTGTTGATGACTGTTAACAACTGCAATTGGTCTTACAGGAAAAAAGCAAGGGATGAGATGGCCAAAAATAGCTTTATCATGTATAATGAAATAAGAATCTAATGTCTCTATTCAGACCAGGTCTTTCCATGGTTTTAAGTTTGGTAATAAGTTGTAATTCAGCAACTTCTTTCCAGTCTATTTCTGAAATTCTTTTGTAATATGACAGCTACTTTGAGGTCTTGTATAGAATGTCCTTGGAGATTGAAGTGTTCTCCTACTGGTTTCTCTGTCTAGTGATTCCTGATGTCAGGTTTATGTCCATTTATCCTTGGCGTAGGGTTTGGTCTGTTTGTCTAATATAGAGAGCTGAAGGGCACTGCTGGCATTTGATAGCATACACATTGTTAGAAGATGAGCAATTAAATAGTCCAGAGATGGTATGTTTGATGTTGTTGGGTCCAGTGATGGTGTTTTTACAATGGATAGAGAAAGTAATAAAACACAGGTAAGCAGAGCCAGGAAGAGATAGACAGTGATCTGACATGGTCAACTCCTCCTGTCTACTCAAAATTGTTCTGGAATAATTATCCCATACAGGATCATAGGAACATGCAAGCCCACTCACCACGACAAGGTGATGATCCAGTGAGTGAGCATTTTTAAATAGCAGCTAGAACACCAAACAAAATGCTTGAGACGGGGGGGCCGCTAGGGGCGCATTGGAAGGTGGCCGACAATACCATCTCTCCGGCTCACACGAGGTAATTAAGAGGCTGATATGGGAGTATGCAGCCTCCCTTGTTACCCCAAGGGAATGGGGAACACTGCCTCGCCTGCGGTTGCCATAAATCACCCCCGAGTTCGAAAGAAGGGGGTGAGGGCACAAGGCGCACAGCACTCGTGTGGGCCGGCTCTCCCAGACGCTGTCTCTGATCACGCGGCCTGGTTGCAGCTCAAAATAAACAATTAGAGAGAAGCAAATGCACATATTTTGAGTGAAGAACGGGAGTTAAGACTGCTAATTGAAGTGACCTCTGTGAAGTGGAGCGACGGGTTGGATTCAACAGGAAAACAAAGCAAGACGACGACACATCAAAGGGTCGGTATGCTGGAACGGGACGGAATGGGGGGGGACTTTCCTTTTTTTATCTTATGTGATTACCTAACAATTCCCCCCCCCCCCAGGAAGAATCGTTGCAATTAATAATTATAAGCGGGAGGATTAAGAACTGTGTGGAAATGAATTACTAATCAAAGACTTGGCTTGTGGAATATTTGGAAAGGAATGAAAGGCCTTTGGAATGACGCAGTTACAAAAAGAGACTCGTTAGGAAGCAGGCCTGGTGGCAGGATTTACAATCGAGGGGGAGGAGACCATGGCTTTGTTATTATAGCGGACTGTGAGTTTGACCTGGCAGAACCCCCTAAGAAGATCGAGGAGAGAGTGACAGGCCTGCGAGGATTAATGGGCAGACTTTAAGAATGTTTTGTACGGAAGTGCTGAAATGGCGTCTGAATATGACTCTTGGAGGAATGGAAAATTCACACAGGATATAACGACGTTTGTTTTTAACCCGCTTGTGGAGACTATCAGAGGTCACAAAGAAAGGAATATATGATAACAACAAGAAGACGAGGAAAATAATAAAGAGAAGATTGGCCAGAACTATGAATACTATTTGGACAGAACTGTGAATATTAAAGCAGCAGCAAGAGAGATGTTTGGATCCCTTTCTGAGCTCGAAGTATGGGTACCCCCAACAAAAAAAAAAATGGCTTTGTAATTTGGAATTAATGTGATTTGATTGGTTTGTTAATAAAAATTATATTAAAAAAATGCTTGAGACAAAAGAGCAACACTATAAAAGCATAGCTTCTAAGAGCTATGGATAGATCTGCAAAATATTTCATATTATCTTTGCACCAAAGGGTTTTGCTCCATTTTTAATTGTAATTGAGAAAACTTTTATCAGTTTCATTCCTTTAAAAATAAACAAATAAAAGGAAATCATACTCTGCATGACAAGCCACTGACAATACTAGCAATTCAAGGATATACAGTTAGCCTGTTTACTTAAGTGCTAGAATAACTGGACAAGGCTGTAAAAGACCAGCTACCAGACAATAGCAAATCAATACCTCAAGAGAGTGGAATTAGACAAAGGTGCAAAAATGTTTACAAAGCATGGGAGCCAACTTGAGCCCCAAATGCAGAGAAAAGAAAGGTCCTATTGCCGCTGTGTGTTTGTTCTTCTCTTCTTTCCTATCACTAGTATACATGGGAGGAGAAATTTTCCTGCAGTCCTCAGCAACTTATGACCTAGGACAAATTTTTAAGTTGGCGCTGGTCATCAGGGCCGTCTTAAGCATATCCGGCGCCGTGGTCCCTCCGGCACACACATACACACACACCCGTTTCCCAGAGTTGTCCACCTTCTTTTAGGGAGGATGGCACTGCTGGAGGAGGCGGGCAGTGGCTGGAAGGCGGTTCCTCCAGTGGGGAAGAGGCGGAGGCTGGACGCGGCGCCTCCTGGCTCAGCTGGCCGCTTCGCGCTGCGGTGGCTACAGCAGATGGAGGCTCTGGGTGCGGTGCTGCTTTGGCATGGCAGAAGCAGGAGAGGGCGGCGAGCTGATGCTGGGAGGTGCCGCGTCCAGCCTCCACCTCTTCCCTGGCGCCGTTCAGAACTTGGTGCCTTGGGCCCCGCGCCACTAGCCTCTATGGGTAAGACGCCCCTGCTGGTTATGGACTACATACATACTTGCAGCTGTGGATTTAAAAATTTGAATGAAGAGGGAAAGAGCATTGGACAGTTTTATCTGATTTTAGCTCTGTGACTAAAACCTTGGCATCATATTACACACACACACACACACACACACACACAAAGCTGTGATCTGCAGCCATTACCAAGTGTTTCAAGCTAGACTCCTATTACCTATCAGGTCAAACCTGTGAGTTAGAAAAGAGAAAATAAAAGCATGTACCATTTTACAGCTGCAGTTAGGATTGTGATTGGAAAATCCACTGTCATCTTCTTTTAAGTTTGTGGAACGATGAGTGTACTGTGCTTCAATGCAATTGGGGGTGGGTTGGAAGAATGGAAGTATTACTGTCCAGCAAGGATCTGTCCAATAGGATAGAACATTATTTTCATCTGCCCCATCCTTTTGCGCTGCAGGGCAAGAATGCCACCGTCCCTGAAGTGCAGATCAAACCCAAAGCGGGCCATAGTGCTGAGAAGTGGGCAGCTGCGGAGTTGCATCCCAAGCTTGCAAATGAAAGAAGAATGCAGCTCTACCCCTCTGGAGGCTGGATCACAGATGGGGTTGTTGGGGGAAGTCTGAGCAGTTTCCGGGCTGGTGAATTTTCTAAGTTCTGGAAAGTCCCTGATGCTGAAATTGAAACAAGAATCCTTAGTTGCCTCCAGATGCTTCTCATGGTTAGAATACAGCAAAAACAGAGACCATCAGATTGCACATTTATGGCAAATTATTTATTTGCAAGGCTTCATGTTTGTAAGAGGAATAGCTAGCTTTTTGACTAGCCTAAGTTGTGGGAACTGCCACATAGTCTCTGCGGATTAAGTCAAAATTCTCTCTCTCCTCAGCCCAATTATCTGTTTCTGTAAATTGGACAAATAATGTATTCAGTCTCTCCCAAATATAATTTGCCTTCTAGACTTCTATTTATCAGAGTCTGTAAACCACCTAATCATAAAAACCGCTAAAGTCAAAAATTAAAATCCAGCTTACCTAAAAATACAAAATAAAAATAGCAATTAAAATATACATTAAAAAATAATGGTCATGGAGCATTACACCATTTCATGTGTAAGACAAATAGCTATCAGCTTTGAAAATTAGGGGATGTGTAAGCACATGGAAATTTGCAGTATAGGAAACAACAGCCCAGGACTCTGCATTAGCACCTTAGGAAAATGAGAGACCTTTATCACATAGATCCAACAATCCTGGCAACTTCAAAAATATTAATTAGAGCAGACCTACCAGCCAGGGATATTTAAAAAACCCCAGTAATAAACAACTACAGGTAGGGCTGAAAAGATCAAATCTGAACTGAATTTGTAAGATGTGAGAACAAATGATCACTTTCAGTTTTCTACTTATCCAGGAATTGAGACAAAGTTCACATAGGATATGCAGTGTCTTCCAAATGCTGCAGATGTAGCAAAATACACCCTTGCACAACTCTCTAATGGAAGGGGGGTGCACCCCCATGCATCAGAAAAATGTCGAGTGAACATGCTCTTAATGGGGAGAAGAGGGGTTTTTTAAGGCACTATTTTACATTTGCTGGTTAAGCAGCCATAATCAATGCATGGCTAAAAATAAATGCTTACCAAGTTGCACTGATAGCTTCTGAAGATACCGTGTAACATCTTCTATATAACTTTGACAAACTTTCACCATCTGATGGACTTCATCCAGCTAAGGAAACAAACATTTTAAAGGTCAGAACCCAACAATGGGATCCCAAGAAAGGACAGGCTTCCCCTTCAGTTTCATCTGGATATTCCTAGGATTTGCTTTTCAGAAGAACATCCAGATCTATTAAGCAACAGAAATCAGAAGCCACCTTTCCATGGCGAGTGGACCCTGTCACCTTCTGCTCCATTTAAACCTTAATTCTATCTGACTATGTTTTTAGCAGTTTTTACCTTTAAGCTGCCTTGAGCCCCATCAGGAAAAAAGGCGGGGTATAAATAAATATATATAATAAATATATAACTATAACAACACCACAGCAATTGTAGCTAGGAGCCACGGATAGCCTTATCCTCTGTGCATTCTGCTAATCCCCTTTGTGGCCATCACTACAGCTTGTGGTGAAAATTTCCATGATTTAACTGTGAACAAGGTCTTCCTTTTGTTTGCCCTGGATCTTCAAACATGACTCACCACTAGCTCCATGTAGTCAAAGACCTCTCCTTGAGAATCCAGTATTTTCTGGTAGTCTGGCTTGGCTTGAAGTACATGGGCCTGGGATGCCCCAGTATAGCTATAAGGCTCCTCTGGCACTTGCTTCAACTTGTACTCCTGTAGCTGCCTAAAAGTCAAGTTTCAGTGCTTAATAGCTGATGCCATCCAGCATACTAACATCAGGAAGCAAGTTTATAGGCTCATATCTGGGGGCAAGGCAATACAGGCAAGGCAAGACAATACAGCCCAATAGACTGATCTAGCATCCACATTTGTATTAGCACTGTGAGCATGCCAAGAAGTTCACATATATAAGTGTGTAACTGCCTTCTGGCAAACATGATGAGCCTGCTTTCTTCATGGTAAGAATAGTCCATGCAATTGCATGATAATCCCTGCCCCTTCGCCAGCTTCACAGCTGAATTGCTTGGTCAGAGTGTTGCTGAGGCACTATAATTGTCCTGTACCTCCCCTGCCTCCCCACCACCTTTTTCTAGCTACAAACTTGGAACTAGGAAATGAAGCAAGGAGGCATAAGGTCAGGAACAACTAGAGAGTCAGGGCCCTGGCAACCACAAATTTTGACCTGGGTAGCAAAGTCAGGCATATATTGTGGACCTCTGTCCGTATTTAGTTCTCTTTTTGCACACACACCCTTAAGCTTCTCAAGTTTCTTTTCACTGAGTTAATTTTACAGCCTCTGGGTTACTTGTGCTCTGCTCAAAGTTCAATTTAGTGACCACCTCTAGTTGCCTTGTCAAAGGGAAGATGGTCGCTCTAACCTGGATATATCCTCTGCATTTTTCTGGTAAGACAGAAGCAGTTCCTCCCAGGCTTGATCCTCTGCAGAGAACCTGGAGAATGAAGAGAAAAGACAACAGACTGTTTCCTTTAATGCCAAGGCCTGAGCACAAGAGCCCTCCCCTCCCCTCCTGTGGTTTCCAGCAACTAATATTCAGAAGCACACTTCTTCCAACTGTGGAGGAAGAACATTGCCTCCAGTCCGTGAAGGCAGAACACAACCTCTTTCATAGATCTAATCCTCTTTCAAAGCCCTCTGAGTGAGTGGCCATCACTGCCTCCAGGGGAAGAGAGCTGCATATTTTAACTATGTGCCGTGTGAAGGACTTTCTTTTATTCAGCCTCTAGTACGCCCTACAAGCAGGGCAGGACTGAGTAGCTTTGCTCTGATGGGACAAGATTGCACATAAATTATACTCCTCTGCAAGTTATTGAGAAGTTCCAAGATATATGAATAAAATATTCAAAATAAAATCATAGACCCCACCCTAGATAGGTCTTACCTGACTGTCGTCTCCTTTAAGGCAGCCACCATGGAATTCAGCACCGGATCTGCTAAGCCCCTAAAATAGAAAGACTTAAATGGTTATGAAGTATGGCAGAGGGACTCCTCGTAACTTCAGTGTAATTCTGCTGTGTTGTACTGTGGGCCCACAACTAACGCGAGGGTTACGTTCCAGGGATCGCACCTGAAGTCAAAATCATGTTTAGTCAAAACCATTGGGTTCAATGAAGGATGGCATTGCCAAAGTCATTTTTCCTGGAAGCCTGCTCCCTTTCTATTTTTGTTGCTGTTTTTAATTACCATGTGCATATTTTATTCACATGTTTTTATCTTATGCTAGTCTGCAACCTTCGTAAGTTTGATGATTACCATGTGTGTAAAGCTGAATGCACACAAATGTGTGCAAATTGTGGGTTTACTGTATCTCGCTCTCCTGTTTAAAAAAGCAGTTTCTGGTGCTGCTCACAGGCCATTGCCTGAAGCTTAGCTGAGATTTTACTAGCCTGAGTGACAGCTTCATGTGATGAGGTGAAAACCAAGAAGGCAATCAACCCAGGATTGTGTTAAGTGCACGATTGGGACAAAGGGCAAGTAGCCATTACCCCTGGGAGTCCTCAAGGCATTTTTGCAGAGTTCCATCTAGTTTGAGTTTCTTTGTACAGTGGTTCAGATCTTCTGAAAGTAGGTTCACTGAAGGTAGAGATAAAGAGAAATCATAGTAAACAAAAATTCCATGTGCGGGGCCAACTTAATATGGGCTGAAACAGTTGTTTTTCATCTCTGTTCCAGGGAGCAAGTCAGCATATTCTATGTTCTATGTTCACATAATGTGACAGCAGGGTCAATAGCTCAATTTGAACCTCTGGCTCTCTCTCCTTGCATGACTACAACTCCTATCAGCCTTATATGGCCCTACTGGCTGAGGCTGACGGGTGTTGTAGTTCAGCAACTTACAGTGTGCTGAAGGCTCCCCACCCCTGGAGTAAACAGTACCAGGCAAACGGAACCATGGTCACCTAGCTTAAGTTCATTTCATATTCCTAGCTAGAGCATTGTGTGAACCAGATATGCACCCTAGAATATACCTCAGAATTCCCTGCAATGAACAGAGGTTCCAAGGCACACAGGAATACAGAAAGTTTCTGACATCTTTCCCCGTTGGGGATTGAGACTTAGACCTCCTGCATGCCAAGCAGGGCCTCTCCCTCGGAGTCAGGGCCTTTCTCTTGAGGCTTTTCTCCACAGACAAGTCAACATGGAAAAGTGTTCACTGAAGGTGAAGAGTAAGATAGCCAGTGCATTCTAAAGACTGACACGGGAGTACAGTAAGCCTGCAACAACATGGGGGTTAGGTTCCAGGGGTCACACCTAAAGCCAAAATCATGTATAGTCAAAACTCAATGGGTTCAATGGCAGGTGGGTTGCCAAAGTCATTCTTCCCAGAAGCCTGCCCCCTTTTTTTCTTTTTTTGCCACAGAACTAAAGCTGAATGCACCCAAGCTAAACGCACATAAGTTGTGGACTTGCTGTATTGCACAGGATTTCCTATGCACCTATGGTAGATCCTTAACAGATGGTCCTAGCTTTCTCAATTACTTCACCAGAATTGAAGCTCAACAATTTAAAGCAATGGGGTTATAGGGAAAGCAAAGGTGTATAACAGCAACAGTGTACTACTGGCCTGCGTCTTTTGCAAAGCTACTTCAGTTCCGAGGCAGTCATGAATAATTTTTAGGCCCTCAATAAAACTGACTTCCATGCATCCTTCAGCTATGCCACACTTCTTCTTTGTTTAAGTCAACTGATGTTAAGACCCACCTTTCTGTTCAAAAGTTTCAGGATCAAAACCTTCAGTCTGCTTTAATGAGCACTCAAGTTTCCGGGCAGAGTACTAGGAGGGAGGGGAAAGAAAAATATTTGTAAGCGGGGGCATTTGCTTCCATTTTTTTTTTATATAAATTTTCATTAATTTTTCAACACATATTAATAGACAATACAAAACAATACATAAACAAACAAACATATAAACACGTATAATTTCTTAACCTCTTTTTCTTAAGCCTTCTTTCAACGACTTCCCCATACCTCCCTTTTCTGCATCCCTGTTTTAAACTTTTTCAGCTACCCCTAATTTCAATTACTTATAACTCACATTCTTTAATCCTTTTTCTCTTATCCAATTGTTTATCACTGCAATTCTATTTTGCATTACCCAAGACATTTTAACACTCATTAATTTTACAACAATTCTTAAGATAAACTTTAAATTTCTTCCAATCTTCTTCCACCGTCTCTTTCCCTTGGTCGCGGATTCTGCCAGTCATCTCAGCCAGTCCCATATAGTCTATCACCTTTGTCTGCCATTCTTCCAGCGTGGGTAGCTCTTGTGTCTTCCAATACTTTGCCAAAAGAACTCTTGCTGCTGTTGTCGCATACATAAAGAACGTCCTATCTTTCCTTGACACCAATTGGCCTACCATGCCCAGGAGAAAGGCCTCTGGTTTCTTCACGAAAGTGCATTTAAGCACCTTTTTCATTTCATTATAAATCATTTCCCAGAAGACCTTGATCCTTGGGCACGTCCACCAGAGGTGGTAGAAAGTACCTTCAGTTTCCTTACATTTCCAACATTTATTATTGGGCGTATGATAAATTTTTGCAAGCTTGACTGGGGTCATGTACCACCTGTAAATCATTTTCATAATGTTCTCTCTTAAAGCATTACATGCCGTAAACTTTATACCGGTAGTCCATAACTGTTCCCAGTCAGCACACATAATGTCATGACCAATGTCTTGTGCCCATTTAATCATAGCTGATTTAACCGTCTCATCCTGTGTGTTCCATTTCAACAGCAAGTTATACATTCTTGACAAATTCTTGGTATTGGGTTCCAAAAGCTCTGTTTCTAATTTTGACCTCTCCACCTGAAAGCCAATTTTCCTGTCCTGTTTGAAGACTTCATTTATCTGGTAATAATGAAGCCAGTCTCTTACTTTAAACTTCAGTTTCTCATAACTCTGCAATTTCACTTTTCCCTCCTCATACTCTATAATTTCCCAATACTTTGGCCATTTGGATTCCATGTTAAGTTTTTTCACTTCCTTAGCTTCCATTGGTGACAACCACCTAGGGGTTTTATTTTCCAGCAAATCTTTATACCGAATCCAAACATTATATAATGCTTTCCTAACAATATGGTTTTTGAAACCTTGATGGGTTTTAACCTTGTCATACCATATATATGCATGCCAGCCAAATCTGTTATTGAACCCTTCCAAATCCAAAATGTCTGTGTTTTCAAGAAGTAGCCAGTTTTTCAGCCAGCAAAAAGCCGCTGATTCATAATACAATTTTAAGTCCGGCAGGGCAAACCCCCCTCTTTCTTTTGCATCAGTTAGTATCTTAAATTTTATTCTGGGCTTTTTGCCCTGCCAGACAAATCTAGATATATCTTTTTGTCACCTCTTGAAACAATCCATTTTATCCACAATCTGTAATGTTTGAAACAAAAACAGCATTCTCGGCAACACATTCATCTTAATAACAGCAATTCGGCCTAACAAGGAAAGTCTCAAATTTGACCATATTTCTAAATCTTTCTTAACTTCTGTCCAACATTTCTCATAATTATCTTTAAATAAGTTCACATTCTTAGATGTCAAATTAATCCCCAGGTACTTCACCTTCTTTGCTACCATTAAACCAGTTTCACTCTGGAACTTCTCTCTTTCGGCAACTGTTAGATTTTTATCCAATACTTTCGTTTTCTGTTTGTTCAACTTAAAACCTGCTACTTGACCAAATACTTGTATTAACTCTAAAACTCTTCTCGTACTAGTGTCTGGCTCTTGTAAAGTTAATACTAAATCATCTGCAAACGCTCTCAATTTATATTGTTTAGCTCCGACCTGAATCCCTTTAACCAGCTGGTCCCCTCTGATCATGTTTAATAGAACCTCCAAGACAGATATAAAAAGTAATGGGGATATTGGGCACCCCTGTCGTGTCCCTTTTTCAATAGCAAATTCTTCAGTAACCACATTATTTACAATCAATTTTGCTTTTTGTTCAGAATAAATTGCACCTATACCATTCTCAAAACCTTGGCCTACCCCCATCCCTTGAAGATTCTTTTTCATGAAGCTCCAAGAAATATTGTCAAAGGCTTTCTCCGCATCCACAAATATTAATACTGCCTTGGTATTAATATTAACTTCTAATAACTCCATAATATCTATTATGTTTCTCACATTGTCTGATAGATGTCTTCCTGGAAGAAAGCCCGCCTGGTCTTTATGAATCTCCCCCACCAAAACTCTTTTCAGTCTTTTTGCCAAAATGTCTGCAAAAATTTTGTAATCCACATTGAGTAATGATATAGGGCGGTAGTTCCTAATCTGGTTCTTCTCAGTCTCTGATTTTGGTATAAGTGTAATGTACGCTTCTTTCCACGACTCAGGTGCCTTCTTCCCCTCTAAAATTTCGTTACAGACCTCCTTCAACGGTTGTATAAGCCATTCTTTCAAAGCTTTGTAATATCTGGAGGTCAGTCCATCAGGTCCTGGAGATTTTCCCAATTGCATATTTTGAATGGCTCCCTCAATTTCTTGATCAGTTATTTTCTGGTTCAAAATCACTTTACTTTGTTCAGAAATTTTTTGTAATCCATATTTTTTAAGGAATTCTTCTATTTCTTTTTCATTCACCGGCCCTTGTGCATAAAGTCTCCTGAAATAACTCTGGAAACAGTTTCTGATCTCATTTGGTTTATAAATATTCTTTCCCTCAACTTCTAGATTTGTAACCGTATTCTGTTTTTGTCTCTTCTTCAGTTGCCATGCCAGAAGTTTCCCACATTTATCTGCCGATTCAAATGTCTTTTGTCTCATTTGTTTTATTTTCCATTCTATCTCTTGATTCATCAGTTCCATATATTGTCTCTGGTAAAACTTAATTTCTCTCAAAATTTCATGTGACTTTGGTTTAGATCTCAATTTTTTTTCTCCTTCTGTTATCTTTTCCAGAATCTTATCTGTCTTCTCATTCTGTCTCTTCCTTTTTATAGCATTCTGTTGTATTAAAAATCCTCGCATAACGGCTTTGCTTGCATCCCAAATTACTCTTTTTTCCACTTCTGTTCTCAGATTTATCTCAAAGTAGTCCTTTACCACTTTCTGGGCCTTTTTATACACCTCTTCATCTCTAAACAGGGAGTCATTCATCCTCCATCTAAAGGAGCCAGCTGTTGTTGGGTTCATCTCCATCTTTACAGCGTTATGGTTGGAGCAAGTCTTTGGGCAGATTTCCACTTTCTTAATCTTTGATGCCATCCCACTAGTTACCCATATTTGGTCAATTCTGGTCCAAGTCATTTTTGCCTCAGAAAAGAAAGTTCCCTCCCTCTCAAGAGGGTTCCTTGTTCTCCAAATGTCAATCAGGTTCATATTGTCAGTCATTTCAAAAAAGGTCTTTGGTAGTCTCCCATCCTTGGAGACCACCTGTCTTTGTGCTTTGTCCATATTTGTAGAGACCACTCCATTCATATCTCCCATCAAAATTACATTATAATCCAAATAGTCCATTAATGTCTCGTGCAATTTCTTGAAAAATTCTGACTTCCCTTCATTCGGTGCGTAAATTCCTATTATCAATAATTTTTCTCCTTGAATTTGAATTTCAATTGCCAAATACCTTCCTTGTTCATCTTTAAAAAATAATTTAGGGGCCAACTTTTCCTTTGCATAGATCACCACTCCTCTTTTCTTCACTTTGTCCGATGAAATAAATTCCTGTCCTAATCTTTTATTAATAAGTAATTTTCGGTGTACTCTAGTCACGTGGGTTTCTTGTAAACAAATCAGGTCCAATTGTTCTTTTTTTAAAATATGAAAAACCTCACGTCTTTTCCTAGGAAGATTCAGTCCATTACAATTCCAACTTAGAAATTGCAGAGACATCTTGTTGTTTACTTGATTATTCCTCCAGCTGCTCCAAGCAAGTCTTCTTCTGTTGGTGTTTTAAGCCCAAAAGATAGGTTTGAAATGTCTGGTACTTCTGTTAGGTCTGTAGGTTCCACCGTTTCCTTCAAAAGGTCTTCCTCATTCCTTTCCAAGAATTGTTCTTTATCTTGCACTGTTTTTATTTTAATTTTCTTTCCTTTGTAGTTAAAAGACAGGCCTTGTGGGAACTCCCATCTGAATGGTATGTTGTTCTTTCTCAGTAGAGTGACCAAATCCTTGTAATGAGTCCTCACTTCCAAGATATATTTAGGAATATCTTTGAATATCTGCACACGGAAATCTTCAATCTCAAGAGCTCTTTGAAAATGTAAATTTAATATCTTATCTCTCTCCTCCTGAGATCTCAAGGTTATCAAACAGTCTCTTGGGCTCTTTCTGTTTTGTCTCCTGCCCAGTCTAAAGGCGGTTATTATCTTGAATTCCTCTTCTTTCAAATTGTCCTGCCAAAATTCCAGAAACTCTTTTGTAAGAAAGTCTATCAAATTGTCCTTTTCACTTTCTGGGATCAACCTCAATCACAAATTCCTATTTTTCCTCTGTAGTTCCAGCAAAGACAGGGCCGCATCATGCTCTTCCAGCTTTTTGCAAACTGGTACTAACTTTTCCTGTGCAGTTTCTGCAGAAGTTTTTGCCTCCTCTGCAGAAGTTTTTGCCTCTTCAGCGATTTTTCTAGTTGTCTCATTTTCTTGAACCAATTTGTTTATTGACTCTGTATTTAGATTCAATTTTGTTGACAGTTCAGTCAGCTGTTTGGAATTTTCAGTGCTCTGCTTTGTGAGCGCTTCCAGAGCGTCATTTATTTTAACTAGTGCCTGTGTCACTGAATCCATAGATAAAGTTGTAGCAGCCCCTGCTGCAGCTGGATTTGTAATTGAGCCCCCTTTTTTTTTATCAGCTTTACTCTTGGCTCTTGTTGTTCTCTCTTCTACTGGGCCACTCATGTCCCAAGGTCGTTCCCACGGGAATTACTTTCAGATGGAAAATTCCACAAGCCTGTTCCTTACAGTAAAGATAATAACTATTTTCCTGCAACCCTCTAGAGGGAGCAGTCCAAAGTTCCAAATACAAAGAAACCAGGGTTCCCTTCCAAGGTAACAAAAGTAACAACCAATTGTCCAATATTTTCCAGATATTGTCAAATTGTAACTTTCCAGGGTTCCAGACTTGTAGCAAATAAGGTCCTTACTTGTTGTAAAAAGGCAAAGCACCAACTTTGTAACAAGTCTCTAATGACAGTTCTCAGTCCCGGTGGCTCACTTTCCAGGCAGTCCTCCCCAAGGGTTCAGAACGGCAGAAAATTCCCCTTCTATGCTTCTTCCATGCAGGTGATACAAATCAGAAATCTTCCTCCCCCTGCCCCTGCCTGCTAAGGGGGGAATTTAAGTCCAATGTCTGAGTCCGTCAATTTTAAAGCTGCTTCCTGTCAAATTGCAGCTTCCTATTTCGTTGCTTTAGTTAACATGCAGTCCGGGGAAGGCAGACTTCCTTACTTTTTGCCTTCTCCGTTTTCAGCCAATTTCCAGGTATTTTCTTTTAAAGTTGTTGTTCAGTCTTACTCACGGATAATCCAATTAAGTTCCAAATGTCAGGAAGGAATCGGCGCTCTCCGTCAATGGCGACGCGGCTTCACTCCACGGGCTGGGTAGCGGCTCTCAGCACCGCGCTCCCCGATGCCGCTCCGGAGCCTTTAAAAAGGCTCCTTTGCAGTGAGGGGGGGCGCTTAAGGTGCCCACCGAGCCTCCATGCTCTCAGGCTTCCGCGCCTGAGATTTTAAGGGTCCCCGCTTCGCCGTAGCGGTCAGACCCGAACTCGCGGAGCAGCCTCCCTGAGCGGAGCTCAGCAGGAGGCAGCCATTAAACGCTGGCGCCGACCGGAAGTGCTTCCATAGTGTTCATAACATTCAGACAGAGAACTACTAGAAGGGAACAAGGCAGATATCAAATAGCACAAGAAAAGAGGAGCCACAAGCAAAAAAAAATATCAATGCAGGCTTTTTCAGTATTGTGGCCAAGGCAGCGTCTTTACTCACAAATGCCCTTTTATTCTCTATACCAGGAATGAGAAATCTGTGATTCTCCAGATGGTGTTTCATGCTGATACTGTTGCAAACTGCTTAGAGTGTTTTTTGTTAAGATAAAACATCAGTTGGGCCATGAGGACCCACATAAAATTGGTTTGGAGGCCCTCAAGCAAGTTAGCCTTCTTAGTCAATGCTAGGTAACAGCTCCAGCAGACAAAAAGCTTTCAGATGCAAGGAATGCCAAATTCTAAAGAGTTCACAGTGCCCACGTTTGGGAGTAGAAACTCAGAAATAGTCAAGTGAAGTTGGGATCTGAGCCAGAGCTCCACAGGCATATGAAGTGACAGGTCAAAGAACTTTAAGAGGGCAGGTGGAGCCTCTAACTGCGGAGACCGAGGTTCTAAAGCTAATTTTAATACACTGCACCTGCCAGTTGGAAGAGGAAATCCACTCCAATGATGAGGGGAAAGCATGACAGAAATGGATAATTAGGACAACATCAGCAACATACATGGCATTTACAGCAGTGGCAAAAAAGACAGGCACAACACAACAGCTACGTTTGTGTCCCAGGAATCTTACAATCTAAAATTTGGGAGTGGAGACCACAAGGTAGACTGAAAGACATTGAAAGGGGGTGGGGGCAAGGAATGAATAAGACCAGTGATTTTTTAGTTTACTGCTTTTCTTAAGTCATCCCACCAAAAATACAGAGCAGCTTACAACTGCAAACTTAAAATCCCTTATCTGGGAGAAAATCCACTAAATTAAATAGGACTCACTTCTGAGTAGATATGGTAAAAACGACACTGTAAAGCCACAATTAAAGCCTCATACACTAACATAAAAATGAATAAACAGTAATAAAGCCAATTTTATTCTATGCAATTTGGGTCACCTAATTTTTTCTGTGACAGACAGTAAAACAAGCAAATTTAAAATCATGATTCAGCAAAACTATAAATAACTAAAAGCCAGCAATAGATCAAATCCATCTGTAAAATAATAATAATAATAATTTAATTATAATTTATTATTTATACCCCGCCCTCTGGCTGGGTATAGATAGACAAGATGGAAACTAAAACCCAGGCATAAAAGCTGAAGAACTCCCAAACTACTCTTATTTTGCAGAGACAATAATAAAATAGTATCAGCAATGTTACGAGATCTTCACCTGGTGCCAAAAATACAGTAAAGTAGGTGTCAGGTTAGCCTCTCTAGGGAGAGCACTCCAGGTAATGTGTGTCGTAACAGTACGTGTGACTGCGGAATGCAGTTTCACACACGTTAGCTTGGTTTTAAGCTGGGGAAGCTACAGAAACACGTCGCAGAATATAATAATGACATTTTTATTATTTGTATCCTGCCTATCTAACTATATGAAGCCGCTGGGAGAGATCATCAGGGGGTTTGGGCTGGGTGTTCATCAATATGCGGATGATACCCAGCTCTACCTCTCTTTTAAATCAGAACCAGTGAAGGCGGTGAATGTCGTGTGTGAGTGCCTGGAGGTGGTTGGAGGATGGATGGCGGCTAACAGATCGAGGATGAATCCTGACAAGATAGAAGTACTGTTTTGCGGGGACAGGGGACAGGCAGGTGTGGAGGACTTCCTGGTTCTGAATGGAGTAACTGTGCCCCTGAAGGACCAGATACGCAGCCTAGGAGTCATTTTGGACTCAGTTATCCATAGAGGTGTGTGTTCAGGGCTGCTACTAGCTCCATCTGGCACACAGGCTGAGACCCTACCTCCCCGCAGACTGTCTTACCAGAGTGGAACATGCTCTGGTTATCTCCTGCTTGGACTACTGCAAGGTGCTCTACGTGGTGCTACCTCTGAAGGTGACCCAGAAACTACAACTAATCCAGAATGCGGCAGCTAGACTTGTGACTGTGAGTGGCCGCCGAGGCCACATAACACCGGTCCTGAAAGACCTTCATTGGCTCATAGTACGTTTCTGAGCTCATAGTACAATTCAAGTATTGGTACTGACCTTCAAAGCTCTAAACGGCTTCGGCCCAGTATACCTGAAGAAGCGTCTCCACTCCCATCGTTCAGCCCAGTACAGTGCTGAGGGCCTTCTGGCAGTTCCCTCACTACAAAATGTGAGGTTACAGGGAACCAGGCTGCACCCGGCCTGTGAGATGCCCTCCCATCAGATGTCAAGGAAATAAACAACTATCTGACTTTCAGAAGACATATGAAGGCAGCCCTGTTTAGGGAAGTTTTTAATGTCTGATGTTTGATCGCTTATTATTATTATTATTATTATCATCATCATCATCATCATCATCATCAATTCTGTTGGGCTGGAGAAACCCAGCCAGATGGACGGGGTTTAAATAATAAATTATTATTATTAATACTTCCAACAAATATAAAAGCATAATAAATATTACACATTAAAAGGCTTCCCTATACAGGGCTGCCTTCGGTGTGGGTGCCACTACCGAGAAGGCCCTATGCCTGGTTCTCTGTAAGTTCGCTTCTCGCAGTGAGGAAACCACCAGAAGGCCCTCGGGAGATGGACCCCGGTGTCCGGGGTGGAGACACTCCTTCAGGTACACAAGGCTGAGGCTGTTTAGGGCTTTAAAGGTCAGCAGCAAGAACTAATAAAGAGTAGAAAGGAGAGCATTTTTGTGAGACAGACAGCCTTACCCGGAAGCTGGAGTGGAGAAGTTCCACCATTCTGTCTGTCTCTGGCAAGTCCAGGCTGATTGCTTTACTCAGTTCTGAAAGTTAAGCACAATACCACTTAAAGTCCAATAACACTAGCCAGATAATTCAATTGTGCATTTTTAACATCTTTTCAGTACTGTACAGTACATTAAATAGTTGCATAATCAAAGCATACCTGATTGCTAAGCTGTAACCATTATGCCATCCACCACAATTTTATCAGACGTGGATACAGATTGTTTCTTCACATCAATAACACTACTACAGATATCTCATCTGGCTCCCCATTATGCCCAGCATTTGTGACTGACCTGGCCTGCAATCCTACACACACTTGCCTGGGAGTAAGACCCACTAATCACAGGGATACTTACTTCCAGACACGTATAATAGCATTGCACCATTAAGAGTAACACATATGCCTTTCCTTAACACAAATTAGAGAAATTGAATCATCTTCTGGACCCATGAGGAGGAGGCCTGAAAGAGATTTCCTACAATGGATTTCATCCTGCCATTAATTAATACAAGTCTCTACTAGTCCATGCAGGAAGTGCACTTTTTGGACATCACAGTGCATCCATAACCACCACCTTATTGAGAAACAAGCCACTTCCAGCTACCATCCAGAACACACTACAAGTGATAACCGATTAATTCCTGTCCAAAAGACTCACAATCACGTGCAGCACTGAACCCGGAAGTGACCGTAAACGTCACCAAAAATGTCATTAAAAGGGCG
The DNA here is from genome assembly GCF_964270895.1 of Podarcis filfolensis. Classification (NCBI taxonomy): domain Eukaryota; kingdom Metazoa; phylum Chordata; class Lepidosauria; order Squamata; family Lacertidae; genus Podarcis; species Podarcis filfolensis. The sequence continues at coordinate 124,512,888 of NC_139605.1, forward strand.
TAATGGGGCAGGGTAAGATGTATGTGTGTTCCACCAACGTGTGAGGTGACAGGGAACAGAATCCTCACGCGAAATGGTCATCAACTGCACACAATCCACTATCTTCAGTCAAAACCTACAAAATATTTTTTTCTCCTGTTTTTCGGGGGGGGCACACCTCCACAATATCATGGATTTTTAAGGAAAAACTACAATACTCATCTAGGAAGTAAATAAAGATCAACAATGGGCAGTGTGTCCCTATGAGTCACCTACAGTAGAAGCCCAAGTGCACCACTGCAAGCCAGATTTTCCTGAGATCAAATAAAACCATGATTTGAAGTGGTTGTGCCTTCTGGGGACCTGGTTTATTAGGTATTGTTTGCAATAGCACACATGTAACATAAAACCATTATAAACACCAGGGAGAAGGAAGGGGAATCACTCCACAGAGGTCCGTGCTTCTGAGGTTGATTTCCAAATTGAAAATCATGGTTTGCAGAGAACAAGTGTTACATCTGTACCAGACCTGTGAGAGGTCTATATGTACCCTGAGCACGGGGCCACTAGGTGGCGCATCGGAAGATGGCTGACAATAACATCTCTCCGACCCACACGAGGTACTTTGGAGGCTATGATGGGGGTAATTAGCCTCCTTAACCCCCCCAGGATTGTGGGGGGGGGGGCGGCCCTTGCCTGCTGTGCCCTATACCACCCCCGAATTTGTGGGGGTGGGGGCACTAGGCACAAAGCCCTCCTGTGGGATTCCGGCACTCCTGGACGCCGTCCCTGATTCATGCCGCTAGTTGCAAGCATCTTCAAAAGAAACGATTTGGACGAGATAAATTGCACATGCTTCAAGGGAAAAGGGGAGTAAAGACTGCTGACAGAAGAGATCTCTGATAACAAGACAAGAATAAAATATGAGAAGATACGTCAAGATACGGTATGACTGAGGGGGGGGGGAAACCTGCCTTCCTTTTTCTTATGTGATTTAACAAGAATCCCCTCCCCTAATGAGTCAGAAACTAAGGACTTAAGCTGTGGATTTAAGGCAGCGCATCTTCCCCACTATCCTTGGACCTCCTCCGAAGGCTGGCGGTGGGGCGGAGAGACCTCCTCCCACCGCCAGCCTTCGGAAGGCTGCTCGGAAGGCTGGCGGTGGGGCGGAGAGACCTCCTCCCGCCGCCAGCCTTCGGAAGGCTGCTCGGAAGGCTGGCGGCGGGAGGAGGTCTCTCCGCCCCACCGCCAGCCTTCGGAAGGCTGCTCGGAAGGCTGGCGGCAGGAGGAGGTCTCTCCGCCCCACCGCCAGCCTTCGGAAGGCTGCTCGGAAGGCTGGCGGCGGGAGGAGGTCTCTCCGCCCCACCGCCAGCCTTCGGAAGGCTGCTCGGAAGGCTGGCGGTGGGGCGGAGAGACCTCCTCCCACCGCCAGCCTTCGGAAGGCTGCTCGGAAGGCTGGCGGTGGGGCGGAGAGACCTCCTCCCGCCGCCAGCCTTCGGAAGGCTGCTCGGAAGGCTGGCGGTGGGGCGGAGAGACCTCCTCCCGCCGCCAGCCTTCGGAAGGCTCCTCCGAAGGCTGGCGGTGGGGCGGAGAGACCTTCTCCCCGCGCCAGCCTTCGGATGGCTGTCCTGAAGACTTGCGGTGGGAGGAGGGTTTTCCTTCCCACCGCCAACATTCAGAATGCTGTTCTGAATGTTGGCGGTGGGGAGGAAAAACCCTCCTCCCACCGCAAATCCCGGGAACAGAGGAGAAGCGCTGCGCGCCTTCCCCTCTGTTCCCGTACCTGTCCTGAAGGCTTGCGGTGGGGAGAAAAGCCCTTCTCTGCACCGCCAGCCTGGCAAGCGGTCTCCATAGGAACGCATTAATTGATTTTCAATGCATTCCTATGGGAAACCGTGCTTCGCAAGACGAAAAACTCGCAAGAAGAAAAAACTTGCGGAACGAATTAATTTCGTCTTGCGAGGCACCACTGTAATACATTTAGCTGCTGCTGTAAGTAATGAATATTTCTTCTATAGTTCCATAGTGATCGCACTGGTTGATGATCTTCAGCGGGCTAGGAACAAAGGTGAAAGCTGTTTCCTAGTTCTGCTGGATCTCTCAGCGGCCGTTAACACCATCGACCATAACATCTTTCTGGACCATCTGGAGCTGGGGGAACTGTTATACAATGGTGTTATAGAATTATAGAATGTGGCAGCTAGACTGGTGACTGGGAGCAGCAGCCGAGACCATATAACACCGGTCCTGAAAGACCTACATTGGCTCCCAGTACGTTTCCAAGCACAATTCAAAGCGTTGGTGCTGACCTTTGAAGCTCTAAACAGCCTTGGTCCAGTATACCTGAAGGAGCGTCTCCGCCTCCATCATTCTGCCTGGATGCTGAGGTCCAGCTCCGAGGGCCTTCTAGCGGTTCCCTCACTGTGAGAAGCAAAGCTACAGGGAACCAGGCAGAGGGCATTCTTGGTAATGGCGCCTGCCCTGTGGAACGCCCTCCCATCAGATGACAAAGAGATAAACAACTACCTGACATTCAGAAGACATCTGAAGGCAGCCCTGTTTATGAGTGACATTTTAATGTATTTTTAATCTTTGTTGGAAGCCGCCCAGAGTGACAGGGTGAGCCCAGCCAGATGGGTGGGGTACAAATATATTATTATTATTATTATTATTATTATTATTATTATTATTATTAACCTAGCCCCAGCTTAGTCGTGACATTATGCTGAAAACATACCAGAAACATCCATGTGAAGAGGAGGCAAAGACTTCCGGCGATTAGTGCCCAGCTTCAAACTGTAGCGATTCAAGGAATGACGCATGACTCGTGGGTTAGGGAGATGGCCAAAGGATTGGTTAAATGAAGTAGAAGCCTGTCCTGATCCAGGACCAAGATTCTGCAGAGGTCCTTTCTTAGGGCTGGGGCCGTGGGCATCCCCTTCGTTTGGACTGGGGCTTAGATTGCATTTTCTCTTGCCAATTTCTGCTAACACCTGAGTGTGACTGGCTCCTGGGTCACTCTGGATACCACAGTTGAATCTAATGTTATCTGGCTCAGAAGCACATCCTGCCTCCGTTTTCTCCTGACTGCACACATTTTCTAGAAAGAAGGGAAAAGAGGAAACACTAAACAAAAAACTTGAAATACTATGAAGTGCAGATCCAAGTATACACAATGGCAACAAAGTATACAACAATGGCAGTTGACATTTAAATTAATGCATGAATTTATTTTGCATAACAAAGGGCTTGAAGGTGCCATAGGAATACACTGTGGATCCACCAGTTTGAATGATCAAGAGGGTGAAGAGGAGAACTTTGGCTACCTGAGAACAGCTTCTAAGCCAATCAGTGCCAAAGTTCATGTTGTAGCACCATGGCATGTAATGTGTAGGCACACTAGTTCTAGTTCCTTCTTCCACAGGCACATCAAATTTATTACTGCAAATATAACATGCCTTTCAACCTACCAGGGGCAGTGAAGGCAGCTCACAAGATAATACAATGCAAAGGCAACCCAATCAAAACTATGTATCAGATTTAAAAAGCCAAAACAACTTTTTCTAAAAATAGAATTGCAGGATCATCTGCAGCAATGGCTATGTAAAATGAACCTACAGTTGTAAATGTCTGGGAGTACAAAAAAGGGTTTGCCAAAGGACTCTATGGAATGGCCAGGTGGGCCTCCTCAGGAAGATGGGAGGTTGGAAAATAAAAATCACTAAATGGTATCCCTGCTTGCTTAATAGTAACCTGTCAGATTACCATCCTGACAGCATTGTTGTCTTGTTTAGTGCTTTTAATTCCAAAGCATCCCAGTTGAGGGAAGAGCCTCAACTGGGAAAGCAATGCTTATGAGCTGAAGCTGTACAAGTTTAAGGCAAACAATTTCAATCATCAATTTATTTGTTTTTATTTACTGATCTCCCCATTACCATCAGTGGAGTTTATTCCTAGGTTGCAGAGGACTGCAACCTAAACTGCAATTCTAGGGCAGTGAGATTCTAAGAAGTCCTGTCTGTATACAGAGGATACAGATGGGAAGTATGAATTCGCTGCATAGATTCCAGCTTCTTACCTATTAGCAGAGTTTAGTTGGCATACTTTTGAGCTATCAGAATATTACATTTCCCCCTTCAATCGCAATTTTATTTTTTAATAACTGGAAATGAACTGTTGAGTTTCTCCTGCCTCGGCAACAGAGCATCCATGCATACAGTAACCATGTAAAACAATTCAAAAACTATCAATTCCTTTACCTAATGTTGCAACATTTTTTCTATCTTCAAAGCCAGGCTGATTTTCTTTAGAAGAGTTCTAAACAAAAAATGAATATTTCTCATTACACGTTATCAGACATTTTTTTCCTCCTCACAGGATTCTACAGGTTTTGCAATGATGTAATCTTGCAAGATTTATTATTTTCTTCCTAAATTTCAGCCCAACCTTCAATGCTCAATGTAATAACTTGTTAAATCATTTAAAGCCTAATCCTGCACACATTTTACATGGAAGCAGTCCCATCAAATTCAGTGTGTTGTATCCGATGACGTCCCATTAGTGCCAGGGCCTCCCTCCCTCTGAGCAACATGACTTCCTTTCCTTGCATGCCCACAGCTCCAAAATCTCCTCCGGGGCAGGGGCAAAACAGAATGGGAGGGTGGGGAGAGGAGAGAGAGGTAAGTCTCATTGTGTAAAATGAAGTCCTTATGGGACAAATTCACTGGATACAACCCAGTAAAATTTGCACAGGAATAAAGCCTCAGATTATGGTTTACAAATGTGAAGGCAAACCCAAAAGCAACAATGATCCATCCACTGAAAAAAGCAAAAACCAATAACACAAAGAGCAGCTAATAATCCATACCTGTGGAAAAAATAACCAATGCCTGGAGATTGAGGCAGCCATTGTGACAAGAAACTAGAAAAGAAACACAGTGTTTCAAACCGTGTTTATATTCCAGTATGGTTATAAATGCATCACATTCCCATTAAACTACATTCCGTATGTGATCCACATCTGGAGCAAAAAGTGAGGATTTTAAAATTACCTCAAATAATAGGAAATACCCACTATAAGTTAAAAAAGAAAAGTAAGGCTACCCTTGAAGAAAAGATTATAAATGCCTCCCTGCAACACTGTCCAAAATCAGTCGTGACCTCAAACATGATTAGTGCCCCAATTTCACATAATATACACATGTACCCAATTGCTCTAGAAGGTATTAGGACATGCTTTTTTCAAAAAAGGGAAATGCATAGCCAGACCTGTCACTTGTGTTACAGATATACTTCACACTAAACACCCCACTTTTCTGCTACAAAGAAATGGGCACAGTATTGTCTTTTTGTCATGTACAGATACTTATTTTATTAACTGGCTCTCACACATTGGCCTATTATTATAGTAGAAATCGGACTGCCACCGTGTATGTTTTTAGCATAGCTTAATGTCTTTTAGCAGCTGCAGCAACTGAACAGGTGCAGCATTCTCAAAAATGCTGTGCCTGTTGGGTTTCCAATTTTCTTGCAACTATTTAAACGAAGAATTCATCAGGAAAGCAAGGTAGCAACCCTAAGTATGGATTGCTTGGAATTTGTTATTGCGGCATTAAGTTTTATGCACTTTATAGCTGGTAAAGAACACTTGTGTTACCTGTTGGGTGATGCCCTTTGGAAGACTGTCTTCTGTACTGAAAAGTTCAAAAACAACAAAAATTAAGCCTTGGGCTTCTACCCCATTGCTCCAATACCTCATGCACTGCACCTTGGATTTCTCCCATACCACATTCTGCTCCCACAACTAGGACCAATTCACCTTCCACTTAACTTTTGCAAAGCACCTACATGTTGCACACCTGTGTTATCATTAGCATTTCCTGTAGTAAATTTTATTTATTTTTAATTATTCAACCCCATTCTTCCCTGCCAAAAGGATGGTCAACACCTTATAAAGCCAAGGAAACAAAAAACAGCAGCAATCCAACCCCTGAGGTTGGTTGGTCTCCAGGAGGGAGCGACCCTTTCCCGTGGCAAGCCCTGTCCTCTGCAATTCCTTACCAGTAGCAGTTCCGCAGGAATCATCCCCTTGAAAACTTTTTTTTGGTTAGACAGGTTTTTACAATATGGGTGGTTTTTGTTTTTCTTTTTTAAAAAAATCCAATCAGTATTTATCGATGCTTTTATTTTGCTTTTAAGGCTACTGCTGTTGTTTTTATTATTTGTGTTGTAGCCCATCTTGCTATACAATATATCTATGAAAGTGTAGGTTTTATCTACATTTGTAGATAAAATAACACAAACAGAATTAAATCGCAATCGAGGCCCAAGCAGCAACAGAAACAAACCCTTGCTTAAAATGGAACATTTTCCAAATAAAGAGGGTCATAACCAGCTTCACTCAGAACAGCAGCGGCAAGTACAGAATGGCGCCCCGCCCGTTTCTCTGCTTCGCCTGCCTACTTGTGCGCCTCCCTCTGCATCGCTCGGGGTTGGGCTGGATGACCTTCTGGGATCCCCCCCCCCCGAAAGGCGCGGCGGGCTTTGCCCTGAGAAGCCACGGCCTTCGCCGCCCGGGGATTGACTCCGTCGAACAGCGCCCCGCCCCCGCCGCCCGAAAGACCGAGGCGCGGAAGCTGCCCCCGGCCGGGCTCCCTCTCGCTGCCCTCCGTCACCTGCCGGGACGAGGCGCCGCCATTTCAACGTCGCCGCTGCCGCCAGAATCAAACTAGCCCGCCGCCACGCATGCGCGCCGCCGCCCCACCCGCCCTCGGCCCCAGAGCCTTCTGGGAAGGTGCTGTTGGCTTACCCCGACGCACGCGCGTCTTCCTCTTCCCCGCCCCCTCTAGAAAGGCGCGAGAAGCGGCGAGTCGAGAGGGAGGCGGGGCCCCCGCCAGAGAGGCAGCGGGGGGGGGGCGGGGGGCGGGGCCTGGGCTCAAGTGGAATCGGTGCTCGAGCCCGGGCCCGTCTAGCCCCGCCCCCGACTGAGCTGCAGGGGAGGGAGAGGAGCCTCCGGGCTCCCAGATAGTCTTAGGCGCCCCACGGCCACCCGGAGGCCAGGGCTGTGCAGCCCACGAGGCGCAGGTTCGCACGCCGCCTCTGGAAGTGTAGCAAAACACACAGACGCGCCCAGGGCAAAGGAACTTCCGGCAGCCGGGAGCCAGGTTTGCACCCAGGTGGGCAAAGCAGCAGACCTGTCAATCAACTGACAGCAGGATGACTTGGGGTGACCTTTTTTCCCTTCTGCCAACAGAGTGTCTTGCAAAGTGCCCCACAAGTCAACACTTTGCCCAACAGAGGAAATAAAGAGCTCCCAACAGAAAATGAGAAATTGAGGGTCTCAGTGTAGTTGTCATGCACGTTGCCCTTCCTCCCCTGCCCCCACCCCCAGAAACAAAACATAGCAACAGACACAGAAGTGGCCAGAATTTAAGGGAAAGACAACAGCCTTGCAGTGCATTCCAACATGAACAGTACAGTGGTACCTCAGGTTACAAACACCTCAGGTTAGAGACTCCGCTAACCCGGAAGTAGTACCTCGGGTTAAGAACTTTACCTCAGATGAGAACAGAAATCGTGCGGTGGCGGCGGCGGCACAGTGGCAGCGGGAGGCCCCATTAGCTAAAGTGGTGCCTCAAGTTAAGAACGGTTTCAGGTGAAGAACGGACCTCCAGAACAAATTAAGTTCGTAACCAGAGGTTAGAGAAATGGTTGAGGCTCTCATATAAAACACACCTCAGGTTGATCTTACGCTTCCCTCTCAGCCTAAATCTGAACCATTCCAGTATTCTTTTATCAACTCCATCACACCCGAGCTCAACCAGAACAGAGCAGAAGGGCCTGGCCAGGGACAGGGTTTCCCATTTCGCCACCCGAGGTGAAAGGATACCACCCCCCTCACTTACCTGGGTTGTGCAGCTTCCACTGCACCTTCCAGGTTCAGAGGAGATCTTGAGAGAGCCCTGAGAAATCTCCCCAGAAATCTCTGTTCATCCATGGTAGCAGGACCCCCTTGGATTCCGCCACCTGAGGCAGCTGCCTCAGTTTGCCTCCTGGGTCCAACCTGCCTATTTTGGTGCTATCCAAACCAGCCAAGTTCACCAGCCACACATCACTGGCCAGGACGGATGCAGTGAACCACAAAACCTCCACAAAAACCACATTCCAATACCTGTTCTGGGCCTAAAGGTTTTTCCGGGGGAAATGCCTGGAATGGCAACATCTAAGAAACCCAAACCAGGGTGCTATTCAACTAATGAATTATAACAATGTAACTTCCCTGCCCTTTCCTCTCCCTGTGCGCCTGGAGGGGGATCCCCCCAACCCTCAGGGGGGACGCAGGGAGAGGGTGCGTAAATCACATTACGCAGGTAAAGGTCATTCAGTAGCATAACTTGTTAGCAGAATACCGCCCCAAATTCAAGTCGCATTGTTGTTTTGGCCAATTTTTCTGGATTCATCCTTTAACTACAATGGATAGCAAGCCTGGATTCTGTGAAAGTTTGGGATCTTACTGCACCAATCCCATCAGCTACAGTGGTACCTTGGTTCTCAGACTTAATCTGTTCCACAAGTCCGTTCCAAAACCAAGGCGTGCTTTCCCATAGAAAGTAATGCAAAATGGATTAACCAGTTCCAGACTTTTAAAAACAACTCCTAAAACAGCAATTTAACATGAATTTTACTATCTAATGAGACCACTGATCCATAAAATGAAAGCAATAATACATTGATTGATTGTGTAATACAGTCACACAATCAATCAATCAGTAGTTGAACTGGGCTCCACAGTGTCACAAAAACAAAAAGAGCCACAGAAATAAAAATGCAAAATAAATAGCAAAGACAGACAGACCTCAGCGCAACACTCAAAATGGAAGCATGGCACTCAAATCAGAAGCGTAACACTCAAACCAGAAGTGTGGCACTCAAAACAGAGCATGTTTGGCTTCTGAAAAAAAGTTCGTAAACCAGAACACTTACAGTTTGCAGAGTTTGGGTTCCTCATTGTTTGAGTACCAAGGCGTTTGAGAACCAAGGGGCCACTGTATTCTTGTCTGTCTTTGTATCCCACCTTTCCTGCAAGGAGCTCAAGATGGCTTAGAGTGTCCTCTCCATTTCATCCTTGCAACAACTCTGTGAGGTAGGCTAGGCTAAGAGTGAGTGACCAGCCCAAGGTCACCCAGGGAGCTTCACGGCTGTGATGTCTCAAATGGGTTGGCAGGGTTAGCTCAGAAGTTGGGGTTGCAGCCGTAATCAAAAAGTTTATTGCCTGGAATAGGTGCTTGAATGTGGATTCTGTTGAAGTTTTGCGGGATTTGCATCATTCCCATTTGCTCCAACATAAGAGTTAATTGAATGGCTTGTAAATTTGCATTCCAGGTCCCTTTCCTGAAATACACATTTTGCCTGGAAACAGAACATGGTTTCTGTAGATTTTGTGGCTTACTACATCACTCCCTTCTGGTCCAATGTGATTTCAATTGTGTTCATTTTGATAGCTTGGAAGTTAGCTTTCTGGGCCATTTTTCTGTAAATAATATAAATTTCCTGGAACATGGTTTATGTGAGAGTTATATCATTTAGTGCTTCAATCCAGTCTAGTTTTACATGGCTTGTGAATTTGGATGGTCTGGAAATCTCAGAAGTTGGTACTCCAGGCCATTTTTCTGAAAGTGGTATCAGAACATAGACTCTGGACTTTCTACATAAATTTCATCTCGAAACATGTCACCAATATATTTTGTTGATTTGGATAGCTTTGCAGTTGTCCTGTTGTGTCGGGTGGTTTCTGGGTATAAAGGGGTTAATGCAATTACTGTATAATATTGGAATACTTTCAGTTCTAAAATATTGCTTGTCTGTCTCTATAAACAATGCCAAACACAGTGTTAAATAATACATCCTGGCTTTTACACAATTGAAAATCCACTTTCAGCTAGCTAAGAACCCCTCCTTGAAATTAAGGTGGCAGTTTCCAAGTATATCAGATCACACAGCTTACACTCATGCTTGATTTTAAAATAATTTCACAACTGCAATATGAGCTGTATTCGCAGCTGTTCTTGGGCATCTTTTTAATCAATCATCAGTGCATTCTGTATTTTGAAGGATGTATTAAAAGAGCTCTTTATAATAAGAAACTAAATATGACTCAAAGAAAGAAACAGCTACCCTAAGAGTTTAAACTTATAGGACTCAGGGTCAGAAAACAATTAAGATTTCCTTCATCCAATTTTCATTTTTCTCATTAGCTTCTCATTAGAAGCTTATGCAGCAAAGAAACATTTTCATATCTCCATGTCCCAGTAGCTATAGATTGGCATCAGTGACTAGATGCATCTAGTCTATATATCTGGTCCATGGGGCCTGTTGGAGGCTGTGTAGTTGCAACACATTCTATGGATGAAGGAATCTCTGCTGGTCTTAGCCTTGAAAGATGTAAGTCCATGTAATCCTAAAACATAACCATGACCTGTATGACAACTATCAACTACAAAGAAGAAGAAGAAGAAGAAGAAGAAGAAGAAGAAGAAGAAGAAGAAGAAGAAGAAGAAGAAGAAGAAGGTGGTTTTAACAAGATGAAAACACAGGCTTTCTGCCACACCCAGTTTTCAAGAAAATTTTAAGAGACCAAGATTCTAATTGAGCACGCAAACAAAAAGCCAATCCCTGAAAGAAAACATTTTGTTGCAATTGAAGTACAATCCCAATCAAACTTGTATCTTTTTTGTGCCCCTTAGAGGAAAGCTGAGATGACCCCTGGGTCCCTTGCAACTCTGCAATTCTATGATTCTGTGACCTGAATTCCATCTTGCCTCTGCTCCACCTTAAGCACCTCTGTGATTGACAACTGGTCCAGGTAGTTCAACTTCTGAGGCTGAGGACTATACATTTGCTGAGACTCAGCACCCTCCCATTTGCAGGGGTGGGGCAAGAGACATACGTTAACATCAGCCACTTCCTGATGGGGTTGCACTACCTTGAAAGAAAGATGTTCATGGCTTGGGAGTTCTCCTAAATCCAACGTTGTCAACAAAGATACAGGCAGCTTCACAATGTAGAATGCATCCCACACGCTTCAGCTGGTGGTCCAGTTAGTCTCTTAAGGATAACTGGATTTCAATGATCACTCTCTAGTAACTTCTACAATGCACCATGTCTGGAGCTGCCTCTGAAGAGTTCAGAAACCACAGCTAGTGCAGAATGCAGGGGCCAAATAGTATGATCATGTTACCCTGGCTCTGGTCCGGCTGCACTAGCTCTGCACATGTTTCCAAGCCTAATTCAATGTGCTGATTTTAACTTGGGAGAAACTTGCATGGCTCAGGCTGGAGCACCTCTCCAGATATGATCCTACATGTAGCCTTGCAGTGGTCAGCCAAGAAAGAGCCTCTGAGTGTCCTAAGAGATGCTCACAGGGAGGTGACAAGGGAGAAGAGCTCTTTTGGTGGTGCACTCTATGGAACGCTTGCCATGGTGAGGCTGTCTGGCACCAGCGTTAACAACTTCTGGGTGCAGATACAAGACCTTTCTCTGGTCCCAGGCATTTGACGGAACATGACAGTATCTGTTGGCTTTTATGTGTTATCTTTCTGTTTGGCACTGTTGGCTGGCTGCTGTGCCGAGATATAGGCATTTATGGGATGGATGCTTTTTTACTATTACGTTGTTCCTTCTTTCTGCATTTTAAATTTTGCATTATTTTCTGCAAGCTGCCTTAGCATAAGGTGTTTTAAGAAACCCAATGAACAGTAACAATAAAACATCACATGAAGACATAACAATTTAGTCTCTCCCTGGTAGCATATGCTTCTTTTAAGACTGACTGGTCATAGGGTAAAAATGGGTGTCATATATAGTCTGCAGTCTGGACAATCATATCTCAGCTTAGTAAGTAGACATATGAACAAGCCTTTTACCTACAAACTGAGTGAGAGCCTTTGTATGACTCATGATTAAACCAGGAAGTTACCTAATTAACCACGTTTTCCCATTTTGGCCTAACTAGAAAGCCATGATTACTAGTTTTAGGCTCTTAATTTTTTTAATCATCACAGAGATGTTTATCTAGGCTTTCATCACATTCATAAAACATCTCTTTATAAAGTTACATGCAGGATTCTGCTACAGATATAGGGGAGGCTTCTGGGTGCCAGCTAAACAGCACCATCCAGTGAGCTTTTGCTACAAGCGTTCAGAATCATTTCCCCACAAGCATCCCGAGAGCTCAGTTTCCAAAAGAAAGAGAGGTTTGAAGCAAACGCTCTACTGCTCTACCAAATGTTGCTTCTGTCTTCGCCCATATGTCACAGCACAGGAACAACTTCATCTGTCCAAGCACCTTCATAGGTAACTATATTTGTTTATAGGGCAAAATATTTCCTTCTTTTCTTCATCCACCTGCCAGGAAGCTGTTAGCTGACAAACATGAAGGAAGGCTTCGAAAGAGGCAGAAAGGAAAAAAAGGACTTTGGAAGTTTATTCTTTGATAAAATTTCAACTGAAAGTGGTGGACTTTGCTATTAACATTTTTCTAAATGCACAAAAATCTATTCACAAGGAAGTCTGTGTTTACTCTAAGACATTAAATTAGAACTACATGAGAGTGACACAGAAGATGAAATTTCTATTCGAGAGCAAAGTCCAACAATCATTTTGGTAAAGCAATGGCCTGTTCTGGTTAATGAGTTCAAAGAAAAAGCCTTCCTATACAAAATTACAATACAGAGAACGCATACAATTACAATACAAGAGGGGCTATTTGTTAGTAACTAGCATCTAGAACAGAATTTTTATAATAAAAACACATAGAAATTAAAATCAGTTGCTATTTTTTTAAATTGGAAAAATGGAGACAAATTCCAAAGTTCATTGGAGAAACACTTTCAGACTTGTAAGCATAAAAGTGATATTTCTTTTTAAAAAAGGAATTTGGTTTGGTAAATGAAGCCAGTTCCTTTAAAATCCAAAGGGCAGAAGCCAGAAGACTCAAGCACATCATGCCGAGAGGTAGAGAGGTGTCCATATATAATCACAATCTTCTATTGGTTTTCTTTTTTCTTTTTCTTTTTCTTTTGTCTGAGGTAATTAGCTGTGTGTGTCAAGTTGTAGAATCAAAAGTATTGGCAAAAAAAGAGCAACATTGACAAGTTACACTAACGACCTCTTTCCTCTCCTCAACAGGTCCTAAAAAATTTAATTAGACGCATCTGAATTAATGCTTCCGGGATCTCCGGCAGGTGAAGTGATTGATGAAGGGGTAGTAGCATCCTGCCAGCTGCCATTAGCCTGAAGAGGGAATAAATGCATTTTGTTGTTAAGTCCACAAGGTGTTACTTGCATCCTAAACCATTCTGATTCTGATTTCCCACATCACAGTGGGAGATCACTGTGCCATGTACAAGACACATACTTTGTTCCATAAGACTTAACCTCAGAACAGAAGTCTTGACACTGCAGTTCACTTTCTGGAGCACAGAAGGCAAAGTACTGTGTGAATGCTGCTTCCGCTGCATTTGTTTCACGGCTTTTCCTGTTCCCCAAATGGGATTCCTTTGCTCTTGCTCAACTTCTCCAGCTAACTTACCTAAATGGATAAAATTTTACTGCTTATGACTGTATTATCAAACAGAATTCAGAGCAAAGGTTGGAACATTATGTGCAGTGACAGCCACTCCCACATTTCCGTTCCCACAAGCAGAAACAATCCATGGCCAAGGGTGGAGTTCACTGTCGCTTGCAGTCTCTTCCTCCAACTGACAGCTCTCTCTTCCAATGGGAGGGGACGTGGGTCTTCTAATCCACTGGGCCAATCTGGCTTGGTAGGTAAGCCATCTTCTCTCTCTGACCATCCCCTAACCACTTGGGATCCTGGTCTTCACTGTACCATGAATGACACAGAAAAGGGATAAAATAAAAAAGGGGCAGGTTCCCCCCCCCCCGATCCCCTGAATGACAAGGGCTGGACAAGGGCTGGAAGTAGGCTACCTGTTTCCCCTTCTCTTTGGAGCAGTGCTGCATTGTGGCAGGGTGTTAGCAACACCATGGCTAAGGTCTCAGCAAAGTACAGTATTATTTTAAATACACCTGCAGAGCTGGGCACATTACCCTTCGTTGCCCAGTCAGACTTCTGAAGCTTAAGATATTCACTTTCAAAATCAGAAGTTCCTTACATCAATACGCTGCGTTGAATATAGAGGGTTCCCCACAATGCTGTCATATCTTCCTGCCTGATGTATGACATGGTGTAAGGAATCCATCTGTAACAATACAACCAATTTGGCAAAAGAGATAAAATAGCTCAAACAGTTATGCAGATACTTCAGTCGCCACCTAAAGCACCACCATCCCAATGCCATTTATGTGGCCTCCAATGGAATGCTTGAAATGTTACCATATCCAGCTGGGGCAATGGCTGCAAGTTAAATCTCTGTTTCTAACTTTATTTGTGTCCACCTTCTGCAGCAGATGTCATCTCTCCAGCACTGTGACACAATTGTGTGCTATGCTCAGAGCACACTGCTTTCAGACTGGGCAGATAAAAAAAATGATGATGGATGAAACTCTGGGCCCGGGACTCAAGTCCTCCAGTGCCCCTGCTCTAGAAATGTATGACACAGCCTCACAAAGTACCTCACACTTGCATTACATGAGTGCTGCCTTTTAATCTCGAATCTAATTTATTAGGAGCTCTAAACCCAGGGTGTGTATAATTATAGTAATGAACTATCTGGAAGTACTGTTACTCTCCTGCCACACATGCTACCAGTGATGTTACAGAGTACCATCATTTCTTGGCAGTTGTTTGGCTTCACCTCTGTTCAGATACAACAGTCCCAAAGCAGGAATATGCGATATTCAAGTATTTTTCAACTCTGCTGCACAAAAAAAGTTATGCTCAAGTCTTTCTAAGCCTTACATGCAAGTCCTCCTGTACAAATGTGTGTGTGGCTAGCCCTACCCTCTCATGCATGACATTCCTACATATACTATTGGCCAATCCCAACCCAACCCCTTCTGCCCCACTATCGGAGCTCATGTTGCCAACTCCATCTTAGAACAGAAGAAGCAAATATTTCCTTGCCTTAGCAAAGACTGGAAAAAATAGACTTGGCCCAAGGAGCAAAAAAAAATTTTATGAAATAATCTTTCTCCTATTAAGTCACTTCTACAGGTGACCATCTTATTGCAAAATTCCCAGGAGATCTTAAAATCCAGTAATTCATAAATGTGGTGCTTTGAGCACTTAGATGTAAGTGTCTGCCTGCTGAAGACCGCAGGGGATTTGTCACACAGTTTTCTCTGCACACCCACCTGTGACTGCACATTGGCTCCCACTGGCGAGTTCTGGTAGGAAGTGAGTGATTGCAGGTTTATAAAGGAATCTCCAGAATTTGTCATTTTAAATGACCCAGAGGAACCTGAAGAGGAAAAGAAGTTACCTAATGGTATGTCTGCACCTGCTCATTTTTGCGCAATTTTATCAAGACATTAGCACAAGGAGCTGCTGTGTTTTGCACCTGATCCCATGATTAACTTTCTGTAGTGGCTTTGGGGGCTTAGTGAAAAGTTTCACAGTCCCATTTCCTTGTCCATCCCCATCCCCTTGTTAACTCTGAAGCAGTGGTTTCAAATGGTGTCCATGGGAATCCTGAGGTTCCTTGGAAGTTTTTCAGGGATTCGTGTGTGTTAAAAAAGATGCCTCCCCATAAGATCTCTCCTTCCAATGCACAGCTGCATGTGTGTGTTCTAGGATACAATCTCTTGTAGTGGTGAGGCTCTACAGGCCTGGCCACTACCTCCCATGAACCAAGCATACACCATGGAATATGCCCCAGCTTATCTCCTTGGTAGCCACTGCTCAAAGCATCCTTCTGTACTCACAATCATAGTAGTTAAAGGTGAGATCCCCAGGGATAGAAAAGGGTGACTGCACACATACAGATGGAAACAGTCCACCAAACACGCAAAACCCTGACTGGCAAAAACAAAGATCTCCCTACACAAACTGTGGTAGAGAACCCTCTCCCCATAAACTAACCTTGTTTGGACAAAGATATAGCAGGCAGCCCAAGCATCCTTTCCATTTCAGATTGGAACCACAGAATGAAGGGAGGGAGAGTTCCCCCCGCACTGTTCTCCTAACAAATACCACACACCCACAACATGATTCATATATATGCTTGTGCTACTAACAATTTATGAACTTTACTATTAGATAGAAAATGTGACACGGTCTTGGACTTGGTGAACTGACACTTATATGTTTATGGTGGATCTGAAGAAATAAGTGCTTTCCCATTTATTTCTTTGAAGGACCACCTAGAAATGTGGCTGTCTCATCCAGCAAGGTAGACTGGCTACAATTCAGGGGCAGGCATGGGAAAGACATGAAAATTAGTACTGGGATGATGAGGGACAAAACTGAAGTGAAATTAAATGTAATACAGAGCAATGTGCAAAGAACAACTCAAACAACCCAGTGGGTGTACGAAGATTTCATGAAGCTATTCCAGTTCCCAAGATGCTTCAAACAAGTTGTTCTTCAGTGAGCAAAAATAACTCTAAAAATACATTGACTTGCCCTTTGACAAGCCTTATTGTGTCTAGATGGCAATCAAGCTTGTCAAAGAAGAAACAGAAATGCTTGTTAAGTCTTTTCTCTAGCGCTTTCTATTTGTAACACAACCTGAAGAACAACTGGATCAAAACATATTGGGAACTGGAAATGCTCTAGTCCATCTTGGTTCACTCAGAAGTTTACTGCTATTCAAGAAGTTGCACTTATATATAGCAACCAGAATGGCTCTTGGAAGGCAGGAAAAGGCAAAACTTGTGGGGGGAACAGAAGGATTTAGACATGCACTGCAGTTCTAAGCAACTTTCCAAACAAGGCCAATGAGGTCTGTTCACGTTTCTGTAGCTTTTTTTACTTCAGAAAAGCACAGAAGAGGCTCTTCCAACTGCACACGTTTCCCCAGCAGGTGTCCAGGGAAATCCTGTTCTAGAGGCAGGCTTTCTGCACTTACCAGAATTTGGGGTGGGTGGAGAACTTGTCTGGTTGCCCTGGGCCACCACATTGGTTGCATCCACCGCTGTCTTGGCTGCATAAATGTTAGCCTCCTCCTGGAACTTCCCCATGTTTTTCTTGTACCGGATTCTCTTGTTACCAAACCAGTTTGAGACCTGCAACAATAACTAAGTTAATGTGTGAACAAATTAGTGTATAGGCAGCTATCAACAGAAGAGAGGAGACAAAGATTGTTCCCAGAGTGTGCAAAATAAAGCCATAATTCCAGTCTCTGGGTGCACACACCAGCTGCTGACACTGGTCCATCTGCAGAATTGCAAATACTTTGGGACCAGCACAAATAGTGCTTTATACCAGTGTTTCCCAGCCTTGGATCTACAGCTGTTTTTGGACTACAATTCCCATCATCCCTGAGCACTGGTCCTGCTAGCTAGGGATGATGGAAGTTGTAGTCCAAAAACAGCTGGAGACCCAAGGTAGAGAAACACTGTTTTATACAATTCCTTTGTGGAATCGGATGCTAAAAGCTGAGGCGGCCAACCTCTTTGGCAAGTTTACTTATTTTATTTGATACATTTATATCTGGCAGGGAAGGGAAGATCTCTCAGGGTGGGAGGGCGGGAGAAGAAAGGAAAGCTCCCAGGTGAGAGCTGGGAGGGCTCACCTTTCTCTGGGTAGAACAACCTAAGAAGGAAGACTTTATATTATTATTTTCCTCTCTTTCTCTTTTGATTCTTTGTTTTTGTTTAGATTAGTTTGTTCTTTTATTGTAAAGTATTCTGAAAAGTCTTAATAAAATCTTTTAAGAAAAACTTTCCTACTAACCGAAATGACAAATGATTGGCATAGGTCACTCTGTAAGCCAACAGATTTTATTTCAATCTGTATAGGCTCCAAAAGTTGTTCTTAACCAAATACAGCTTAATTTTTGTGGCAGAAAATTTCGACCCTGAAACCTGATGGATGTCAAGCAGAGATTGACTCAGTCTGCATGCTGCTACCAAGCTTTGCAAAATGGTGAAACTACAGGATAGCCGGCCAGACCAGCAGAAAATTTCCAAAGGACAGAAGGTTGAGTGGCAAAGACTGACTCTATAAAAACATCCTGGTCAGGTTTGCTTTTTGATTAAAGTAAAAAAAGAAAACAGAAAAGGCTTGAAAGAACTGGATTTGGTAATACTGTAAGAACAACTGAGAGGGAATCCAAAGTTTTATTTTGCTCACTAAGAGATTTTAAGGATTTCTTCTGTCAACAGTGAATTGATTTAAATCAATATGATTTAATCAAGAATTAAAGCCTAACACCAAGAGAAAAGACTTACAAAATCAAGCTTCCGGTGTTTACATCAGATATTTCTTTTAATGAAAACAAAAATCAAACTAATTACCTATATTAGGTAATTAAATATATTGCTTTACAAATAGAATTTACATTTCATAGGTACATTCCATGTAGGGTGGAACTCAACATTGTGCCAGCATGACTGTTCCATCTGGCAAGCAGAAATGCTTGCCTGATGGAACAATCTCCCCTTTCCTCCCTGGCACCATGTTCAAGGTTCTCCCAACCCCACCCCCCACCCCTGAGTGGATTTAGGGGTGGGGCGGCAAGAGGAAACGCTTGCACTGGCTTCTGGTAGTGCACTGGGTTACTTGAATCTAGACCATGGTTTCTTACAATTTTTAACTGTTGTTTTAGTCTTTTGTACAATGATTAAACGTTTTCAAAAAGAAGAAAACTTGCATGAAATTCTGCAAAATTTTGAAAACCTTTGTTTAAAGTCTACAGGATGCAACGGTCAGAAACAAGCATCTGCCTACACAAATGTTTGAAAAACAGACAACCACAATTACTGGAGATGGACCACCCACCTGTGAGACTGTGATGCCTCCTTTCTTTGCTAGTTCTTCTTTGGCTTCTTCACTGGGGTAAGGGTTACTCAGGTGAGAATAAAAATACTCATTCAAGACTTCTGTTGCCTGCTTGCTGAAGTTCCGCCGCTTACGCCTGGGAACACATTGAAATTATTCATACAGTTGATGTCAGAGCACACTGTGTGCTGGCCCAAGGGCTTAAGGAAGAGCCAAGGAGGGCTGCAGGAAAGCACACAGTGGAAAGATTTTATCCAAATGGGAAGACGGAGTGAGCATGGCATGAGGTGTGTGTGTATATCTGGACTGAAAGGGCAGCCAAGATTAAGTAGACTGCTCTAAATACAATAAAGTGATATGACAGATTAAATCCCTGATTACCCCCCAAATCTAAAGCACACTTTCCTGAAATTCAAGACAGAAAACTTTCAGATAACAGATAATACATTTCAGAGCAGGAATACACAAAGAACAAGGAACCATATCTCAGTGGCCGAACACATCCTTTACATACAGAAGTTCCTAGGCTCTGGCCCTTGCAATTCCAGTTTATTTATTTCGATTCTACCCTTGAATAAAACTCCCAGGGTGGCAGTGAAAACAATCAGTTAACTGGTGCTGAGAAATGGCCACAACGAAGACCGTGGAAATCTGCTACTAAAATAGATAATGCTGGGTTAGATGGGTCAGTCTGGAGAAAGAGGATGACTCTTCCTACTGCAGAAGCATCTGGCAAAAGGCGGCTCTCCATACAGGAGGCAGATCCCAGGAAATCATAAAACTGGACCTAAACTTGATGTTTCCAATGCAAGGTATATAAATGCAACTTGCATAATTAAAAGTAGCAAACACCACAGTTCATGGGTGAATTTTCTGGATTGCACCCCAAACAGGATATTGTTAAACCATAGATGTCCCAGCACCTGCCAACCTAGCAGTTCGAAAGCATGCCAATGCAAGTAGATAAATAGGTGGCAGGAAGGTAAACAGTGTTTCAATGCACTCTGGTTTCTGTCACAGTGTCCCATTACGCCAGAAGTGGTTTAGCGATGTTGACCACATGACCTGGAAAACTGTGGGTGGACAAACTCCAGCTCCCTCGGCCTGAAGCAAGATAGGCGCCACAGCCCCATAACCTTTGACTCTACCGTTCAGGAGTCCTTTACCTTTTTACCTTTACCTAAACCATAGATGCTAATAGGTGCCAGTGTTTATTGTCTACGCATTGTATCAGGTTCAATATTGTCTTTTCCCATTGTGCCCAGTGTCACACTTTGTACAGCCTTCTATGCCACCAAGACCCTGGACACAAGAAGGGTCTCCCTTGAGGCTTGATCATGTATTACCTTGCATCCAGAAACCGTGAGCGCAGGATCATCACAGCCTCACAAGTGCTCTGTTTCAGCTGCATCTGAATGGTGCTGAACTTTCCATGAATTATATTCACCATGCGCTCAATTTCTTTGGGTGAAATTGGCCTCGTCCTGCTCTGTTCTCGGAGCAGGTTCATCACATGGGTGGTGAACTCACTGCAAGCCTGGAAATAAGAAGCAGAGAGGCATATTGTACTCAAGCAACGGTCACCTTTAATTCAAAACTTATAAATAAATGGGAGTGATAATTACACAACAGACTAGACAAGGGGCAGATAACTTGGCATCACATGCAGTCTAAATATTAATACAAGATTATAATATTTAAAAATATACTTTAGGTGTCTTTGTGAGATTTGATATGTAGAAACAGCATATTCTGTAGTCTATGTTACACAGGTCTGATTTTTTTAAAAACTGCAGAGGGCCATTACATTTTATTATTAATAGGCAGGTATTCAAATACTTTTTTACACTAATATTGCTGCATACATTATGGCTTGACCCAATTTGTTTTGTAATTATTTTTATTTGCCCATATCTACACATAAAGGCTAATCAGCTGTACCAATCTCTGCAAAAAGCAGACTGTGCTCTGTTGAAAGTCAGTGAGAAAGTGTGAGAAAAAGGAAGAATTTTGAAGACCTCTGTACAAAATTCCCCTATGAAACACATAAGCTGGTGTTGGCTTCTGGGGAAGAAAGGAAGTGATCTCTGCAAACCACTGGTCTGTGGCAAAGAGGAATGCCCACCCAACGCTATTGACTCAGCCACATTTAATGCAACCAAGAATTAGAAAAGGTCATAATACTGAATCTACATAAAAGCTCACAAAAGGACACAAGACTGCAGCCTAAATGAATTTATGCCCCCAAACACTTTTACTTCTTCTCCCCCCGCCATCTAATATTTTTATTTGTTTTTACAAGTACAAATTTATAACAAAATTGTTTAAATAACCATACTCTGAGATTCTCTGAATCTCCAGACTTCCCTCCATCCCCTACATGGTTCCTTGTACCAATATTTACAACTACATATCAGTCTATTCTCCATAGTCTACTGTTACTTCAGCCCAGTCAAAAGTTGGGTGTATACTCCCTGCTCTGTGATCGCAAAGGAAAAACAATTGTTTTTAACTAAGAGGATAAAAACTCTTCCATGCAGAAAGATCACCTGTTCATATTTCTCTAGCTCAGAGTGGTATATCTGTCGGATCTGTGACAGCTTGGCCCTGTAGTCAGAGTGCTCAATGCTATTGTCATTTGGACAGCCACCTGAAGTTGCTGCTATGGCCGCAGGTCCTCCTCTTCCCCGCTTCTCCGGCCCGGAGACACCCTCTGCCAGCAACATGTTATCAAGTCTCATTAGCTGAGCATCAGGGGGATCTTCTTCCTGAATACCGCGTATACTTAACACTGGATAAATATAAATAGGGAGCAGAGGATTATTTCAGAATCAGAGAAAATAAAGTAGGAGTTTATTTGCCCCATGATCTCTTTGCACATACAGTAACAACCATGACCTCAGAATGCATAGCACCCAAACAAAAGGCTAACAAAGATTGAATAATTTGTTTCTGCTTCATATGCAATTGCACTCAAATGAGGGAGCTGAGGCTAGAGAAGAGATGGCACATCTCCAGAAAAACAACAAAAAAGCAGGAAGACACATATGGTCAATAGCATCCCAAACTATTTGCATTTTCCATACAGAAGCACACATCGAAGACATTCAAAGGCCAAGGGAGAGCATAGCCTAATGCAAACTTCAGCATGTGCAACAAATTCTTGACTATTTTATATTGTCATTTGGAACTCCTTCCTAAGCTTCCTTCTTGATCTCTGAAGTCCTCTCTAAAGCCAAGTGTCCCAGAAGCTCACTTTTTAAAATGGAAGTGGTGTAGAGCAGTTTTGTGCCATTTCCTCGGCCAGAAGAAACCTGTAGCAGCCGTTGACTGCTATGTAGTACAAACTGACAGCTTCTTCCATGGGTGGAAAAACCCATATGCCCAGTAGACACTGGAGCCTTTAAAAAAATGAGCCTGGAAAATACCGTATTTTTCGCTCTATAAGACGCACTTTTTTCCTCCTAGAAAGTAAGGGGAACTGTGTGTGCGTCTTATGGAGCGAATGCAGGCTGCGCAGCTATCGCAGAAGCCAGAACAGCAAGAGGGATCGCTGCGCAGCTCTAGCTTCTGGCTTAGCCCCTCAGTCCCTTCCCCCACCTCCCGGAAAAGCCCCCTAGAACCACGCTCCCTTTAAAGAGCCGCGCATGTGTGCAGCTCTTGGGGGCTTTTCCCCGAGGAGGGAGAAGGGCAACCGTCACTGACAGGCTGCCCTTCTCCCTCCTTGGGGAAAAGCCTGCAAGCGCTCTAAGCGTGCGCTCTAAGCACACACTCTAAGGCTCGGCTCGTGAAAGGGAGCGCTGAGCAGAGCCTGGGATGCATGCAGGCTCTGCTCAGCACTCCCTTTAAATAATATTTTTTTTCTTGCATTCCCCCTCTAAAAACTAGGTGTGTCTTATGGCCAGGTGCGTCTTATGGAGCGAAAAATACGGTAGATGCTGAGGAGGGGGAAGGGGTTACATTTTCATTGCCCCTTTCCTCCAAGTAGTATACAAGATTCTCCCTCGTTCCAATTTATCTTCAGTAGTTTAAGGCAGGCATAGGCAAACTCAGCCCTCCAGATGTTTTGGGACTACAACTCCCATCATCCCTAGCTAACAGGACCAGTGGTCAGGGATGATGGGAATTATTGTCTCAAAACATCTGGAGGGCTGAGTTTGCCTATGCCTGGTCTAAGGTGACCCAACAGAGAGTTGTTAATGGAAACAGAGAACCAATTAAAATGGAAATACTTTAATGAAATCTGAGAGAATGTAACAGATTGGTTGCAATATTTTCAGTTAAATGAAATGTTTAACAATGATAAAAAGATAGGATTTGCGTATGAAATCTCAACTTTTCAGAGAGAAATAATAGAAAATGAAATGAAATTAATTTCTAAAATGTGCAATCTGTTGGTGGAATGGGAAACGAAGGATTAAGAGGTTAAGTCAGTCATGATTAAATGGGCACAAGGTGTGGGACATAATATTCAGATGATGGAATGGGAAAAATTATGGAAGAATGATATAAAATTTACAGCATGTGTGGCGGTTAAAGAAAATTACATGAAAATGATGTATAGATGGTATCTAACTCAAGTTAAATTAGCAAAAAACGTATAAAACTAAGGAAAGCAAGTGTTAGAAATGTAAAGTAGCAGAGGGGACATTTTTTAATTGCTATATTATAAAGAAATATTGGGAAATGATTTATAATGAAATGAAGAAAATGTTTAGGATAACCTTTATTTAAAAAGCCAGAAGCTTTTTTAATAGTTATAATAGGAGTGGATCTACCAAGAGCACAAAAGAATCTGTTTACATATGCAACAACGGCCACACAAATTTTACTAGCCCAACATTGGAAAGAAGATGGTGTCCTATCTAAAGAAGACTGGCATGTTAAACTAATGGAATATGCTGAAATGGCAAAAATGACGATGAAATTAAGAGGAAGAGACGATAATGAATTTAAGGAAAAATGGAAGATGTTTATTGCATATATACAGAAGCAATGTACACAGGTTAATGTTAGCAGGGTTTTAAGAATACTTTTAATATTATCATAAATGGATAATAGATGATTTAAATATGTTAGAAACTTAATAATGGACATGCAGTATTTTGATAAATAATTGAACCAAGGAAGGGATTAGAGGGAAGATAAATTGTTTTGTTTTTGTATTGTTACTGTTTTTTATGTTTGTTATTTTTGGAAAATTAATAAAATGTTACTAAAAAAAGAACAGAGGTTTGAAAAAGAGTCATCCCACATTGGTTGCTTTCTTTCATGCGTGTGCAGGCCAAGGTTGCTGCTTCATATTTCTCATTTAGTCCCTATGCCTCTCCTGCAGCCCCACACACTTCCCACCCTTACTCTCTAAGGTAGGTGGAATTGGGCTGCAAGAGAGGCAGGGCCTCAACACACTTTCTGCCTTTTCCACAATCCATCTTTCCTAACCCAGGCAGAGCAGAGCACAACAGCTGAGCAATGACAGGATCTCAGATAATGCAGATCACCTGGGACTCAGGAATAGCTCTGCCCAGAACATCAACTGGCAGGTTGTAGGAGTCGAATGGCTGTGAGCATTTGCAACGCCACCTGTTGCAGCAAAGCACCCAGTGTGTACACACCTGCATCCTAAATGCTAAATTCATCTCACCAGACCTGAAAGAAGCTCTCAGAAACTCTATTAGTCATAAATAATTTTTATTAAATCCAAAAGATTTAACAGGATTCAAAAATTAGTCACAGGTTATAGTGTGGGCTTTTAATTGCATGGTAGCTTAAGTTCCCATGTAAAAGAGCTTCTCTTCATTCAGACAAAGCACTTTATTTTCCAAGGAAAGAATGGATTTGTCTCTGTTAATTAGCTGAGAGAATTGTTATCTTCATTAAATAGCCTCAAAAAATCACTTGAACCGAATTACTTTAATATTTATCAGTTAATTAATCAATTAAATGAGTAATAGTACAACAATAAATTGACTAAAAGAAACCTTTCCATTGGTTGGCAGCCCTAATTTTTATGAATGCTTTTAATGGACAATTCTCAGCCCCATAAACCCCTGAGAACCTGGGCAGCCACATCCACTAACATGCCATGGTTTGTTCTGATAGCTAATCATAACACTCTCTACATATTCATCAAAATGGAAAATAATTAGACTGAGTCAAGTGAAATTCCCATCATTTCTAATTAGCCCTTAATTAAAACACATCACAACCTAAGGTACTGAGGCCTCACTCAATATGCAAATGCAATCATTGCAATATATTTGCATATCATTAATTAACATGCTGCGGTGCTGTAATGAACTGTACGAGAGCACCGGTGCCAAAACAAGAATGATATGCCATTTGTTAGGCTTGTTTTCCAATCCAGATTTTTCTCTTCCATGTAGCAACAGAGCAGCAGGGCTCATAGTCCTCTCTTATGATGGAACATTTGTGCTGCTAGAGAGGAAAAACATATCTATCGATTAACTGAAATATTCAAGAAGCAGACACAGGATGATCAAGCTGATTCAGCCAACTGAAGTTAAGCCCCGGCTGAAATGTCCAGTTCTCTTCAGGGACCAAGGAAGATAAGGTTCAACTAGTGTTAGGGAAACGGCAACAAATGTCAACAAAAACAGCAGCACTGGCAAACAGTGGTTAAAGGTTTCACTCAAGAGAAACTGGAAGGAGAGAGGGAGCTCAATGGTTGAGCTTAAGTGACAATGCTAATATTTAAGTCAGGCTTCCTCAACCTCGGCCCTCCAGATGTTTTTGGCCTACAACTCCCATGATCCCTAGCTGGCAGGACCAGTGGTCAGGGATGATGGGAATTGTAGTCTCAAAACATCTGGAGGGCCAAGGCTGAGGATGCCTGATCTAAGTATTTGAATGGCAATCCTTAATTTGCTCATGTAGAACAAGTCGGGGCCTCTGCAGGCCTGAGCGCCCAACCCCACTTACTTTGCACCTGGACCGCAACACACCCTCTGATCCCAAGGACCTTATAATCTACCCTCAGATGCAAGATGAAATATTTTGGCCATGCAACTCCATTAAAATCAAGGAGGATGAGAGACAGGGAAGCATCCCTTCTGATTCCTCATCCTTAGTGCTACTGAGCAGCAGCAGCAGCTTTGGCAGAGTCTTCCCTTCCTTATAAACCTCAGCTGCTGCTATTAACACTGAGAAGAAGATAGTTTAATGAGCTAATTTCCATATATATCAGCAGCTCAAGTATTCTGGCTCCATCCAATGACTCAGTGTTATCCTGGCTCAGTTCAGAATATGACCACAGCTAAAGGAGCTGCCAACTAAGATTTTACTGGAATATATTCCTATGCCTGCTTGCTTGGGAGTAAGAAAGCGTAGGATCAGGCTGCACATGCAAAAGCAACTAGAAACACTAATATGTGCTGCTGCTCCTCAAAGTGCATGGGCATACGTTCAAAGATACTTTCAGCATTAAAAAAAGAAGAACAGAAAGATGCTCTCAGGTCAAATCTAGAATGCAAACACACAATACAGTTAAAGCACGTGACTTCCCCCAAAGAACCCTGGGAATTGTAGTTAACGGTGCTGGGAATTGTAGGTAAAAGGTAAAGGTAAAAGACCCCTGGACGGTTAAGCCCAGTCAAAGGCGACCCTGGGGTTGCGGCGCTCATCTCCCTGTTTCTCCACAGAAATGTCGTTTACCTTCCTGCCGCAGTGGTACCAATTTATCTACTTGCACTGGTGTGCTTTCGAATGGCTAGATTGGAAGGAGCTGGGACAGAGAAACAGGAGTTCACCCCATCATGGGGATTCAAACTGCTGACATTCTGATCAGCAAGCCCAAGAGGCTCAGAGGTTTAGACCACAACGCAACCAGTGTTGGGAATTGTAGCTGAAAAGTATGATGTTACAAAAGGAACAAGACAGGGATGTCCCCTGTCACCATTATTGTTTATACTGGTTCCTTGAAGTTCTGGTGAAAATTATAACAGCAGAGGAAAGTATAAAAGTATAAAACCAAGTGGCTCGTTTTAAACTCAATAAGGTAAAAACTAAAATGTCGGTGAAAAACATGAATGTACAATTAAAAGAAAAATTACAACAGATCACAGAAATACGTGTGGGGAAGAAAATTGAATATTTAGGGTATGGTTAACTGCCAAAAATATAAATGTATTCAAAGACTATTACATACCTACATGGAAAGAAATTAAGAAGGATTTTGAAGTATGGGGAAGGATGAAATTATCATTTTGGGGTAGAATATCTGCTGCAAAAATGAATGTGAGGGGAGAGACTTCATCAGGCAAGGCCTTCTTCCACCTGCCTTGCCCCACCCTTCAGTCTCTGCTTCTCAATTTGTATTGTATTATTTTATGCACTGTGGCTTGCCATTGTTTTATTGATTGCAGTTTAGAAATTATTTAGCCATTTGATAAGAAAGTCAATCTACCAGGTATGGGATAGGTACAAGAATATATTAGAACAAAGAACACCATGGTGGATTTCTCCATTGGAAGCAATCTCAGTTTAAAAAGTAAATATGAGAAGCGAGTGGGCCACCTATAAAGACTTTTTAAAAGAGGCAGGAGACCAATTAAAATTGAAAAAAAGAGGATATTAGAGAATTGTTAACAGACTGGATGCAGTATCATCAATTAAATGATGTTTTCAAGGTTGACAAAAAAAGGTTTCGATACAAGATCGAGGTTTGAAATAGATCTGTTGGAAAATAATGTGAAAGTTTTATCAAAAATGTACAAATTAATTTTAGAATGGAATAAAAAAGACGAAGAAGTTAAGCCAGTGATGATACATTCGGCTAGAGACTTTGGATATAATATCCAACTTTCATCCTGGGAAAAGTTACAGAAAGAGGAAATAAAATTTACTACATGCTGTTCGTTGAAAGAAAGTAATATGAAAACGATATATTGTTGGTATCTAACACCGAGTAAAATTGCTAAAATCTACAAAACAAGTTCTAAACTTCTCCACGACCCTTCCCCTCTGCAGGGAGGTGGGACCGATTCGGATGGTCGGCCCCGCCACTTAATGGATCCAATTGGCTTCCAGAGAGTGGTAGGGGATGTTTTATCCCAAGTTGATGGCCTTTCAGCTGATTCCCGCTGGAATGCGGAGTTAACCAGGGCTATTGACTGTCTGGCTCCGAAGCGCCCTCTCCGGTTGCATGGAGCCTGGACAGCCCCATGGTTTCCCTGGAGCTGAGGGTGATGAAACAACTGTTGAGACGGCTAGCGCACCGGTGGTGGAAAACTCATTCCGAATCAGACTGGGCACGGGCTAGAGCTCAATGTCAAGTCTACCAATTGGCAATAGCGATGGCGAAGACCTTCTTCACCGCCTCCATTGCATCTGCAGAAAACAGCAGCAGGAGACACTTTCAGGTGGTTCAAAATCTATTGGAACCACCTTCATCACCGGGGCCTGGTAGGGACCCCAAGATCTCCTGCAATGCTTTTGCAAAGTTTTTTGCAGATATCAAGTCGCTTGGATTCAGAAGGAGGTAGACTCCACCGTGGGAGCAGGGCCGGGGCGGAAGAGTGCTAGAGTCCTGACTAGCATGTTAAAGGTAAAGGGAACCCTGACCGTAAGGTCCAGTCGTGGCCGACTCTGGGGTTGCGGCGCTCATCTCGCTTTATTGGCCAAGGGAGTCGGTGCACAGCTTCCAGGTCATGTGGTCAGCATGACTAAGCCGCTTCTGGCGAACCAGAGCAGCGCATGGAAACGCTGTTTACCTTCCCGCCAAAGTGGTACCTATTTATCTACTTGTACTTTAACGTGCTTTCAAACTGCTAGGTTGGCAGGAGCAGGGACCGAGCAACAGGAGCTCACCCCGTTGCGGGGATTCGAACCGCCAACCTTCTGATCGGCAAGTCCTAGGCTCTGTGGTTTAACCCACAGCGCCACCCGTGTCCCTTCTAGCCATGTTACATGGGATCAATTCCAATCTGTCACCTCCGAGGATGTGGACAGGCTTGCTTGGACAAGTGAAACCAACCATCTGTCTCCTTGATCCTTGCCCATCCTGGGTAATAAAAGCGAGCTGGGGAGGGCTGGGCAATGGGCTCTGCGGGGTGGTGAATGTTTCCCTCTGCGAGGGAGACTTCCCAGACCCGCTGAAAGAGGCGGTCATTAAACAGCTTCTTAAAAAACATCTTTAGACCCGGCCAATATGGCCAACTATCGTCCAGTCTCAAATCTACCATTCTTGGGCAAGGTGACTGAGCGGGTGGTTGCTGAACAACTCCAAGCACGTCTGGAGGATGCGGACCATTTGGATCCCTTCCAATCGGGATTCAGGCCTCACCATGGGACTGAAACTACCTTGGTTGCGCTGGTTGATGATCTCCGGTGGGCTAGGGACAAAGGTGAGAGCTGTTTCCTAGTTCTGCTGGATCTCTCAGCGGCCTCTGACACCATCAACCATAACATCCTTCTGGATGGTAGATTGCCAAAGACTTTCTTTGATATGACTGACAATATGGACTTAGTTGATATTTGGAGAATTAAAAACCCTTTGGGAAGAGAGGGAACCTTCTTCTCTGAGGCCAAAATGACATGGACAAGAATTGACCAAATTTGGAAAACTAGAGGGCTGGCTCCAAAGACTAGAAAGGCGGAAATATGCCCCAAAATGTGCTCCGACCATAATGCTGTAAAGATGGAATTGAAATTAACACCAACTGGTTCCTTCAGGTGGAGGATCAATGACACACTGTTTAGGAACAAAGAAGTGACTAAGAAGGCCCAAAAAAACTTTGAGAGACTATTTTGAGATAAATATGAACACCACTGTAGAAAAAAGAGTAATTTGGGACGCAAGTAAAGCGTTCATGAGAGGATTTTTAGATACAACAGAATGTGATCCAAAAGAGAGTCCAAAATGAGAAAAAAGACAAGATCTTGGAGAAAATAAAGGAAGGAGAGAAGAAACTGAGAGCGAAGCCAAAATCGCAGGAG
This sequence comes from Podarcis filfolensis, assembly GCF_964270895.1. NCBI lineage: Eukaryota > Metazoa > Chordata > Lepidosauria > Squamata > Lacertidae > Podarcis > Podarcis filfolensis. Next base: position 124,542,727 of record NC_139605.1, read on the forward strand.
ATTTTGAAAGAGATAAAGTTACATCAAGTACAATATATGAAAATGATAAATCAGGAAATAGAATGGAAAATTAAACAGATGAGACAAAAGACATTTGAATCGGCAAACAAATGTGGAAAACTACTGGCTTGGCAAATGAAAAAAAGACAGAAACTTAACACTATTACAAATTTGGATGTAGAAGGGAAAAACATACAGAATCCAGCGGAGATTAGAAAGTGTTTTCAGTGGTATTTTAAACAACTATATACACAGGAAACTCAGAAACAAATGGATATAGACAGTTTTTTGAAAATAAATGGACTACAAAAAATCTCTCAAGAAAATAAGTTAATGTTGAATTATAAAATAACGGAGCAAGAGATAGAAGGGGCCATCCAGAATATGCAATTTGGTAAATCCCCAGGACCGGACGGTTTGACTTCAAGATATTACAGAACCTTGAAAGAATGGATAATACAGCCTTTAACGGAAGTGTGTAATGGAATATTGGAAGGGAAAAAGGCACCAGAGTCGTGGAAGGAAGCTTATATTACACTTATACCGAAGACAGAGTCTGAGAAGACACAGCTTAAGAATTACCGCCCCATATCGTTGCTTAATGTGGACTATAAAATTTTTGCAGACATCTTGGCTAAGAGACTAAAAAAGGTATTAGTAGAAGAAATCCATAAAGACCAAGCTGGCTTTCTCCCGGGTAGACACTTGTCTGATAACATGAGGAACATAATTAACATTTTAGAAAAGTTACAAGTGAATATTAATACCAAAGCAGTTTTGATATTTGTGGACGCGGAGAAAGCTTTCGACAACATTTCTTGGAGTTTTATGAAGAAAAATTTACAGGGGATGGGGGTCGGTCAAGGTTTTGAAAATGGTATAGGTGCAATTTATTCAGAACAAAAGGCCAAATTAATTGTGAATAATGTGGTGACGGAAGAATTTAGGATAGAGAAAGGAACACGACAAGGTTGCCCAATCTCTCCATTGCTTTTTATATCGGTCCTGGAGGTTCTTCTAAACATGATTAGAAGGGACCAAACAGTTAAAGGTATACAAGTTGGAGCTAAACAGTACAAACTGAAAGCATTTGCTGACGATTTGACATTACAGGAGCCAGAATCTAGTACTAAAAGAGTACTGGAATTGATTCAAGAATTCGGACAAGTAGCGGGATTTAAGTTGAATAAGATGAAAACTAAAGTCTTAGAGAAAAATCTAACAGTGATGGAGAGAGAAAGGTTTCAGAAGGAGACAAGGTTAACACTGGTTAAGAAAGTGAAATACCTAGGGGTTAACATGACTGCCAAGAATGTGAATCTGTTTAAGGATAACTATGAAAAATGTTGGATGGAAGTGAAAAAGGATCGGGAAATATGGTCAAACCTGAAGTTATCATTGCTAGGCCGAATTGCTGCGATAAAGATGAACGTATTGCCAAGGATGTTGTTTTTGTTTCAAACATTGCAAATATTAGATAAAATGGAGTGTTTCAAGAAGTGGCAGAGAGATATCTCTAGATTTGTCTGGCAGGGCAAGAAACCTCAAATAAAATTTAAGATATTAACCGACGCTAAGGAAAGAGGTGGATTTGCCCTGCCAGACTTAAAACTTTATTATGAATCAGCCGCTTTTTGCTGGCTGAGAGAATGGATGCTTCTTGAGAACACTGATGTGTTGGATTTAGAAGGTTTTAACCTTTGGGTGGCATGCATATTTGTGGTATGATAAGGTCAAAGCACATAAAGCGTTTAAAAACCATATTGTCAGAAAAGCACTGTTTAATGTTTGGATAAGATACAAGGATTTGCTTGAAAATAAAACCCCAAGGTGGCTGTCACCAATGGAAGCGAAGGCTCAGAAAAAGCTCAATATGGAGGCCAAATGGCCGAAATATTGGGAAATTTTGGAACAAGAGGGAGACAGATTAAAACTGCAGAGTTTTGAAAAATTAAAAAATAGAGTGCGAGATTGGCTTAACTATTATCAGATAATGGAGGCATATAATTTGGATAAAAAAATTGGCTTCCAGGTGGAAAAATCAAAATTGGAAACAGAACTGCTAGATCCCAAAACTAAGAATTTGTCAAGAATGTATAACTTGCTGTTGAAATGGAATACTCAGGATGAAACGGTGAAATCTGCTATGATTAAATGGGCACAAGATGTTGGACACAATATCATGATGGCTGACTGGGAACAGTTATGGACCACAGGTATGAAGTTCACGGCATGCAATGCCTTAAGAGAGAATATAATGAAAATGATATACAGGTGATGCATGACACCAGTCAAGCTTGCGAAAATTTATCATTTGCCCGATAATACATGTTGGAAATGTAAAGAGACCGAAGGTACATTCTTTCACCTTTGGTGGACATGCCCAAGGATTAAGGCTTTCTGGGAGATGATCTATAATGAAATGAAAAAGGTA